>NW_024424119.1:24278143-24435835 GCF_017311325.1 Ursus maritimus
GTGTGTGTGTGAGGTGTGTGTGTGTGTGTGTGTGTGTGTGTGTGTGTGTGTGTGTGTGGTGTGTGTGGCTGTGTGTCACCCCTCCCAGGCCTGCAGAGGGCGCCCCAGCCTGGAAAGGGAGCCTCTGGAGTAGGGCGGGGCTCTGGTGGAGGGGTGAAGGGAAGCTGTGGCTGGCTGGGGGTTCTCTAGCAGGGGCGGGTGAAGACCCTGACTCGGCGGGCCCCTCAGACACGCTGAGGAGGGCGTTGGGCCCAAAGTCCCTGGGCCTGGGACGGCCTCTGGTGCTCTGCCCGCTCCAGGCACCCGCAGGCTCCCAGGCCGAGCGTCCTAGCCCGCCCCGGGGTCCGGGGAGCGTGCCGGACGCATGGAGGGGAGACCCGGGCCGTAGGTGGGACCGCACCCCCGAGGACGTGGGGCCAGCGTGGGTCTCGGATGTTTCCCGGGAAGCCGTTACCCCGGACTTAGCACAACAGCACTCCCCCCAGATCCCCGCCACTCAGGCCCTGAACCCGCCAGGTACGCGGCGGGCTGGCGGAGACGCGTGGGCGGGCGAAGGTCCGTATTTGGCTACGAATATTTCTCCCTTCCACTCCCACTCCAACCTACCCCGAGTCCGAGGCACCCGACGTAGAAGATTTGACATAATGTTCGCCTTAAAGGCTAAAGGAAGTTCACCTCACCTCCGGCACTTCCTTCACAGAATAACCTGCACCCGATCGATTCCTTACACCGATAATTACGCGGCCAACTCTAAGAAAACGTTTCTTTATTCAGCGGGGGTTTATTGAGAGCCTAACTGTGCCGGGCGCGAGCCTCCGCGCCAGAGGATGAAGGGCTTTAACGTAACATGGACACGAGCAGAAAAGGAGTTTGCGCTACTTGTCAGTGGACACAGGAAAACGCTAGGCCTCTGGCCTATCATGAGACACATTTGAGGACAAATAATAAAAACAATTTTAAAAATTGATCCCAGAAACATGAAGGAAACGAGAATAGAAAATTAAACGCACAAGTCTGCTGTTTGCCTTTAGCGGACGGAGGACGGCGGCGACGATGCTGCCTCCTGGTGGCGGAACGGGGCAATGACGCTATCACAGCCAGGTGGAGTTTCACGTGGTGGTCCTGATGGTGGCCACTGGGATTCTGAACCGAAATTGGCTCTGGCTGCTCAGGTGACCAAAAGCGGAGTTTGGTTATTTTAATATTAGATTGACTTTATTATTACCACAATCCGTAGCTCTAAGGCAAAAGTCTTCAAGAACACGGTATCGGAGTTAGCCTGGGATGTTTTGGTTTGCCACCAACAGAGAAAGGGATGTCTTGAAGAAAACAAAGCCTTCAGCTTCTTGGCATAGCTAACACATTCTCTGTAGGGGAACTGTAGACACCAATAGAAGAATTACAAATATAGGTGTTAGAAAACGAGGCTTGGTAACTTCAGCATTTATAAAAATGGCAAATCATTGGTCAAGACTGATGCCAAAGGACAGAAGTATTGATGATTTTAACAAAACAGTATAGTATCATTTTGTCCCAAAAATACAAGGAAAAATAGCACTCACAAGGGTGCTTTTTTCCCCACAAGGTGTTTTTTCCCACAAGGAAAAAAACAGTGGGAAAGAAAAACAACTTCACAAGAGAGACCAGTGAAGCTGAAGACATTTTCACAGGTAAATGATTAAAGCTAGGAAACAAATTGATTTTGAGCTTCATAAACAGCAGGTATAAGCCCAGTCCCTCTGACCTTCCTGTGCTGTAATGCAAGGCAGGAGATGCCAAGTGTGTCAGTGGTGCTGTGCTGTTAGGTCCATATTGTTCCATTTTAAATTTTAATTATTTTTATTTTTTAAAGATTTTATTTATTTATGAGAGAGAGAGAGAGAATGCACAAGCAGCAGGGAGAGGCAAAGGGAGAGGGAGAAGCAGACTCGCTGATGAGCAGGGAGCCCAATGCAGGACTCGATCCCAGGACCCTGGGATCATGACCTGAGCTGAAGGCAGACGCTTAACCAACTGAACCACCCAGACACCTCATTTTTAATTTTTTAAAAAAGATTTTATTAATTTATTTGACAGACAGAGAGAGAGGCAGCGAGAGAGGGAACACAAGCAGGGGGAGAGGGAGAGGGAGAAGCAGGCATCCCGCTGAGCAGAGAGCCTGGATGCGGGGCTCGGTCCCCGGATCCCCGAGCGCCAGGATCATGACCTGAGCCAAAGGCAGACGCTTAACAACTGAGCCACCCAGGCGCCCCACCTCATTTTTAATTTTTAAAGGGAATATATCAAAAGAAAGAACCTGTCATTGGTGATCATGTCCCTCTAAAGGCTGGATTGATGAGTAGAGAATGAAGTAGTGACTAGCCGAAGTGTGGCCCAGGTACCGTGGGAGGCACGTGGCGGGGGCGGGGGGGGGGAAGTGTTAAGAAATCTGGCTGCTTAGTTTGGAATTAGTTTCAGGTTCATATGACTGAGGTTGTTAAGATGTTTTTATTAGCAGTAATTCTGGGAGATCTTACAAGCCCTGTCCATTCCTTACATTTTTATCAAAGGGCTGCTTAAAGGATTCACAAAGAGGGAAGACCAGGGGAAGCAGGAGGCTTCAGATTCTGAGGCAGCAGACAAGAAGGAGCTGGCCCACCATTTCGTAAGTATGTGTGTGTTATTTCATGGAAGAGATAATGACAAAATCATTTAAAAACATGGTATTAGGGGCACCTGAGTGGCTCAGTCGTTAAGTGTCTGCCTTTGGCTCAGGTCATGATCCCGGGGTCCTGAGATCGAGCCGGGCATCGGGCTCCCTGCTCAACATGAGCCTGCTTCTCCCTCTCCCTCTGCCTGCTGCTTCCCTTGCTGTGCTCTCTCTCTCTCTCTGTCAAATAAATAAATAAATAAAATCTTTAATAAGAACAACAACAAAACACATGGTATTAGTAATTTTCTGGATGGCCCTGAGGATGACTTAGTAGATAGTATTGACCCAGTTTTAAAGCAATGAAAGGTTTTAGTTCTTCAATGTAAAGGAAAACTCTGGATTCCAGGGATTACAGTGAGTTTTCATGATGAGGGGGTGACGATTTTGTAAATTTTGAGGATGATTGATCTTTAGAATTTGTTTTCTTCTTTTCTTTTACATTTCTAGTACAAGTCATTAATTGTCTTCTTGTTGAACACTGGTATGCTAGTATTCAGTAAAATATTTATTTTTATATATGCATGAGTGAGGCATTGGAAGTTCTTCAAATTTATGATTTTATTATATGCTTTGTACCTGTTTTTATGGACATATCTCCTGTCTAAGCAGCGGTCTTTGGAAAGTTACCTTTATCTCCTCTCCCATTTGGGCCTTTACACACATACACACACCAAAAACATTTACTGTGGTTTTAGTTGGGGCTTAGGAAGAAGTAAAAATAAATGTATGTGTTTAATTTGCCGTCTTTACCCTGAACTCCTACTAGTCTTTGAATTTAATTGTGTTGATCTTTTCCTTTATGGTTTGTGTTTTATGGTTTTACATCTTAAGAAGTTCTTTTCCATTTCAAGGTTATAAACATACTCATCTATGGTTTTTTCTATTCCATGTATTTTAAACATTAGGTCTTTCATTTACCTCAAATGATGAAACATTTGAAAAATATTGAAGCTGTGATAATGGCAAGATAGAAGTATTTTTTAAAGATTTAATTTTTTTTATTAGAGAGAGAGAGCACGCGCAGGAGAGAGCAAGTGGGAGGGAGGGAGAGGGACAAGCAGACTCCACACTGAGCATGGAGTCCAATGTGATGCTTGATCTCAGGACTCTGAGGTCTGGATCTGAGCCAAACCAAGAGTCGGAAGCTGTACCAACTGAGCCACCCAGGCGCCCCGCAAGATAGAGGTATTTTAAAAATGGAAGAGAAGTTAGAAAAAACAAGCCCTAAAGGCTGAGTGACAGAGGAAAAGTAAGCAAAGTGTACTACTTTGCTATGCAGGGAGCAATTACATGGTTATTACAATGTAAACGCCGATCATGATCTAAATATAGTGGTATGACTGTATGTAGAGGACAGGGTGACAGAAGAGGAGGGTTGGTAAGAGAGTTAAATCTCCACTTTAAAAAAAAATCTATTTTTAAAAAGATTTTATTTATTTGAGAGAGAGAAGAGAGCATGGGCGGGGGGTGGAGGTGGGGAGGAGAAGAGGGAGAGGGACAAGCAGGCTCTCAGCTGAGCAGGGAGCCAGACAGGGGGCTTGGTCCCAGGACCCTGAGATCATGACCTGAGCCAAAGGCAGATGCTGAACTGACTGAGCCCCCCAGGAGTCCCAAATCTCCACTTTTTGTAAGAGGAAGCCCATTGGCAATGTTTAAACTAGATAAAAAAAGAAACAGAAGTATGAACAAAATATTTAGACGTATAGCTCCAACTCCTAAAGAAGTAACTTAAGAGTTAAAATTTGCAGGAAATGGTTTCAGAATAAGCGATTTGGTACTTTTTGATATTTTAGAAACCATGAGTATGTATTATTTGATTTTTTAGAAATTATGCATCTTACAGAAAAAAGAAAGAACAGGATAACATTGCCAAAGATGAAGGCAGACAAGGAGAGTGGTCACTCGTCTTCTGACGGAATAAAGAGTATATTGCTTGCCTGCTCAGGGCAGGGTTTGAGGCACAAACAAGGCATGCAATGTGGCAGGATAATTTGGCAAAATTTTTTGTTTGTTCTGCCTGTGTGTTTCCCTTCTCTCTGGAGCGAGCAAGAATTTTGGCAGAGGAGAGGCATCCTGATGTCAAAGGCCCTCCTGCCTTTGTAAAAGTCTAAAGCAAACCTGGGAAGAGGTTATGCCCCAAGGGGCTGGGCAGAGGAAGGATTTTGAAGAGAGGTCTTTATGGCTGGGAGGGGATTGGTGTGTAGGTCCAGCAGTGGGCTGTGATGAAACAAGTGGCAGCGCCTGAGCCCATGGCTCTGGGGGTGTCTGGGGAAGCCAGGGTCAAGCCCAGAGGCTCTCATAGCTGAATTTCCGTGTCTCAAATATGACACAGAGCTAAGAGTTTGAGAGTCCAGCCCCTGAAGAGCCATACCAACTAGTACTCTAGGGGCCTTAGCATTCACTGGTAAGACTGATGTCCAGGGATGGGATGGTGCGGGGGGCAGGTAGGAAGCCTCCTCTGTGCCTTGGTGTTTCTCTGACCTTTGGCATAGCCCCTGGTAGGTGGGATCTCGAGACTGCCGGACGCTGATTCCTCATGAGCACTCCAGCGCAGGGGCTCAGAGTAGGATGAAGGTCATTGAGCGAACATTTTAAAATGCAGTGATTCTTGCACATCTGAGTTTGCAGACTAAGCTCACACCTGCTGCACAAGGATAGCTAGGGAGAGCCCCAGTTTTACTGGTTCCAGGAGGAGCAGACAGCAAGTGCTTTAATGAGTTCATAAGTAGTAAACGGTGTGGTGTGCTCGGGCTCCCACGGAAGGGAAAGGTGGTGGGGCGGTCAGCTCTAGCTTCTTACTCCTCACCCAGGGTCTATTTCCTTCTTTCTCACATGGCCTGGCCCCCCGATGGTCGTCCTTTTCCCTAGATAGGGGTGAAAGAGGGAATAAGAGGATCTCTGCTCTGGGGAGGAAGAGGTAGAGGAGAGCCAGGCAGGAGTATTTCTTGGAGAGGACACTGATTTACATCTGAATTCTGGGGTTCTAAATACCTGCCAGAGGTTAAAGGGGCTTGGTCTCCAGAGGTTAAAGGGGCTAAAGTACCCTAGGGGAGAAAAGAAGGGAAGGGGAGGAGGCTGTCCCAACTGGAAAGGAGCTGAGAGAGTCAAGAAGCCCAGATAGGGGGGCGCCTGGGTGGCACAGCAGTTGAGCGTCTGCCTTCGGCTCAGGGCGTGATCCCTGCGTTGTGGGATCGAGCCCCACATCAGGCTCCTCCGCTGTGAGCCTGCTTCTTCCTCTCCCACCCCCCCTGCTTGTGTTCCCTCTCTCGCTGGCTGTCTCTCTCTTTCAAATAAATAAATAAAATCTTAAAAAAAAAAAAAAAAGAAGCCCAGATAGGAATAGAGAAGCACACAGCCCTATTAAACAAAGAGGGACTCAACTTCACTGATTAGGGCTGAAGAGAATCCTCTTGGATGTTTGGGAAGGGATGGGGG
Organism: Ursus maritimus; assembly: GCF_017311325.1. Classification (NCBI taxonomy): domain Eukaryota; kingdom Metazoa; phylum Chordata; class Mammalia; order Carnivora; family Ursidae; genus Ursus; species Ursus maritimus. The sequence continues at coordinate 24,284,271 of NW_024424119.1, forward strand.
TTCTGAAGGGATCCCAGAGCTGGAACTATGCTATAGGGTAGGTTTTAGTAGAATTTGAGTTTGCCTGTGTTACAGGTCTCCCTCCTGGGACCCTTCCAAAGAAGGACTTGGGAGTTCACATTCAGAAGGCCGCAGGGAAAGTAGAGGCAGTCCCAGGTAGAGCTAGGAAAAGATCTGGAGGTCACTCCTGGAGTGAGAGAATGCTGGACAGAATCAGGAAAGGGCTCTTTTCAGGGTCTCAGAGGCCTGCAGAGCCTTTGGGTATGTGTGCTGTGGGCCCACCATCTCTCATTGACGGGGATTTCTCAGAGACAAGGGGCAGCCCCAGTCTCTTCTACTGCCAGGGGACCTGGGGGGCAAAGAAACTCTTGGAGTAGGTGAGAAAATAGAATTTGCCAGGTGTAGCTCTTGGTTGGGACCCCAGAGTGTGTGAACCCACCCTGTAGTGACACTGGCTTCCCCATGGACACAAACACACTGGACAGATATTTGGGTGGGAAGCCAGAACAGGTTTTATTGTTAGGTATAAATCATATTTACGAGGAAGCAGTGGGGTGCAGTGGGAGCAGGGTCAGGTCCAGAGGGTCCTGGGTGACCTTTCCTCAGAGGGACAGTCCTGCTGCCTCCTCTCACTCTTTCTGGGAGACTCTCCCTCCTCTGCCTTTCTGGGCCTGGCCTGGTATGGGCAACTCAGCCATGCAGGGTAGGGCTGGGAATACAGAAGGGATGGTTGAAGCGGGAGAAGGGGTGAGGCAAGGCCAGCATGAGGTGGTTGCTCTGGGGCCCCTGAGTCCACCCTTTCTCCTAGCCCACTTCTTGCTCCTTGGATCGGGGCTCCAAGCCCTGGTCTGGCTGGTGGGGACCTCCTGGGCTTCAGGCTGGTCACTGTGCTACAGACCCTTTTGGGGCCTGTGGCTGTTCAGTCCTGGGAGGGCAGAAGAGGGGAGGGACTTGAGGGGCTGATGGAGGCTCCCCTTCACTTCCCTTCCCCCACCTCCCCTGTCCCTTTAGCTTCCTCACCTCTTACAGCCTTTGGAGCCCTTTCCCTTCTTGCCAGACTTGGGAGCCCCTCTGTCCTTCTTACAGCCCTGGACTGGTTTCTGTGGAGCTGGTGGCTGGTCCAGACGCTGCATCAGCTGCTGCACCCAGGTCTCTTTAGGGTCTGCACACAGCTCTGGTTGAGAGCGCTTCCGAGGTGAGAACCTGGGGGTTGGGCATTAGCAAGCCTGTCCTAGTCTTGCCCACCACGCCCTCCCCACTCAGCTGCACCCACCTTGCACTCACAGGATAGCCGGGATGGGGCAGCCCAAGCTTGGCTCCTGCTTCCGGTAGCTTCGGACAACCCGGGCGGGAATCTTCCTTAGGCTGTACTTGAGGCAGCAGTCCTGTGCCCCTCCATCACTGCCTGCAGGGTGGGGTTTACAGGGAGCCAGGGCTTCTTGTAGGCTTCCACCCAGGCCTCCCCTTGTCCCCATCCTAGGCAACTCCCTCCTTGGTACCTTGGGTCCAGGGGATGCAGAAGGCCAGGACCAGGACAAGGAGGCTCAGAGGCAGTGACTGAGCCATGGCGGTGGTAGAGGGTGAGTGTGAGGCCAGAGCGGTGGGAGAGGTGGACAGCTGCAAGCTGGGGGTCCGTGTGTCGGCTGGGATTGGTCTGTTGCCTATTTATGCAGGCAGACACTTTCACTTCCTCCACCCCAGTCACTCCGTCCAGGCAAGAATAGGGATCTCCCTCCTTTTCCTTCCTGCAAGGCAGATCCTGTCCTGGCACCCAGCCTCACTAGTATACGGAAACAAAGACTTCACACAGCTCAGCAGGGTCCCAAACTGCCGGAGTCTTTCTCCTCAATATCAGTTGAATCTGTCAGGCCCTCTTTCCACCTTTGGCCAATTTGTCTATTTATTTTTTTGTTGCCTGTGTTTTTGGTGTCATATTTAAGAAACCATTGCCAAATCCAAGGCTATGAAGATTTCCCCTCGTTTTTTCCACGCAGCTTTATGGAGGTATAACTGAAAACTAAAATTGTATGTATTTAAAGCTTTACAATGTGATGATTTCATATAGGTATACATTGTGAAATAATTACCACAATCAAGTTAATTAACACCTCCATCACTTCACATAGTGACCTTTTTCTTTTTTTGTGGTGAGAATGTTTAAGATACACTCTCTTAGCAACTTTCAAGTATACAATATAGTATTATTAACTACAGTGACCATGTTGTACATTCAGTCCTTAGAACTTATTCATCTTATAACTGAAAGTTTGTACCCTTTGACCAACACTTTCCCATTCTCTCCCTGCCCCCCACCCCTGGCAACCACCACTCTGTTTCTCTGTGTTTTAATGTTTTTTTAATTGCACATATAAGTGATACCATGTAGTACTTGTGTTTCTCTGTCTGGCTTATTTCACTTAGTAAAAGGCTTTCCAGGTTCACCCATGTTGTTTCAAAGTTTCTTTCTCTTTTTAAAGACTGAATAATATTCCATTGTATGTATATACCACATCTTCTTTATCCATTCATCCATCAATAGACACTTCGGTTGTTTCCATGTTTTGGCTATTGTGAATAATGATACAGTGAACAAGGGAGGACAAATATCACTTTGAGGCAGTGGTTTCATTTCCTTTGGCTATATACCCAAAAGATCATATGATAGTTCATTTTTAATTATTTGAGGAATATCTATACTGTTTTTCATAATGGATGTGGCAATATACATTCTAATCGACAAAGTACAGGGATCCCTTTTCTCCACATCCTCTCCGACATTTGTTATCTCTTGTCTTTCTTTTTAACTTATTTATTTGAGAGAGAGAGAGAGAGTGCGCACAAGAGCACAAGGATGAACATGATTGGGGGAGGGGCAGAGAGAGAGGGGGAGAGGACCAGCGTGGGGGGGAGGGGCAGAGGGAGAGGGAGAAGTAGTTTCCCCGCTGAGCGCAGAGCCCCATGTGATGCAGGGCTCGATCCCAGGACCCTGAGATCAGGACCTGAGCAGAAGACCGACGCTTAACCGACTGAGCCACCCAGGCACCCCTATGTCTTGTCTTTTTGATACTAGGCATTCTAACAGGAATGAGGTGATATGTCATTGTGGTTTTTTTTAAGGCAGATGCTTAACGACTGCACCACCAAGGCACCCCTATCATTGTGGTTTTGGTTTGCATTTCTCTGATGATTCTCCACACCTCCATGCCCAGTGCGGAGCCCGATGCCGAAATCAAGAGTTGGATCCTTAACTGACTGAGCTGCCCAAGAGCCCCGATTACTATAGCATTTTAATATAGTTTGAAATCAGGAAGTGTAATGTCTCCAGCTTAGTTTTCTTTTTCAAGATTCTGGCTATTTGGAGTCTTTTATGGTTCAATGTGAATTTTAGATTTTTCTTTTTTTCTATTTCTGTGAAAGAATGCCATTGGAATTCTGATAGAGATTGCATTGAATCTGCAGATCACTTTGGGTAATATGGACATTTTAACAATATTAATATTCCAATCAGAGAACACAGGATATCTTTCCATTTATTTGTGTCCTCTTTAATTTTTCATCAGTGTCTTATATTTTTCAGTATATAGGTCTTTCACCTCTGTGGTTAAATTTATTCCTAAGTATTTTATTGTTTTTGATGATATTGTAAGTGAGATTATTTCTTAATTTGTCTTCTAGATAGTTTGTTGTTAGTGTATAGAAATGCAATTGATTTTTGTAGGTTGATTTTGTATCCTGCAACTTTATTGAATTTATTAAACAGTTTTTTGGTGGAGTCCTTTGGCTTTTCTATATATAAGACCATGACATCTACAAGCAGAGACAGTTTTACTTCTTCCTTTCTGATCTGGATGCTTTTTGTTTCTTTTTCTTGCCTAATTGCTCTGGCTAGGATTTCTAGTACTGAGTTGAATAGAAGTGATCATAGTAAGCACTCTTGTTTTGTTCCTAATCTTCCCCAATATGGGGCTCAAACTCACAACCCTGAGATCAAGTCACATGTTCTACCAACTGAGGCAGCCAGGTGCCCCAAATATATATATATTTTTTAAGTAAACTTTATGCGCAATGTGGGGAATGAACTCAGACCCCTAGATTGAGAGTCTCAAGCTCTACTGACTGAGCCAGCCAGTTGCTCCAGTTTTGTTCCTAATCTTACAGAAAAAGCTTTCAAACTGTCACTCTTGAGGATGATGTCAGCTGAAAGCTTGTCATCTATGACCTTATTTATATTGAGGTACGTTCCTTCTATGCCTAATTTATTGAGAGTTTTTGTCATGAAAAGATGTTGAATTTTGTCAAATGCTTTTACTCCATCTGTTGAGATGATCATATAATTTTTATCCTTCATTCTGTTAATGTGGTGTTTCACATTTGTTGATTAGAATATATGACCCATCCTTGCATCCCAGGGATAAATCCCACTTGATCATAGTGTATGACTCTTAATGTGCTGCTGAATATGGTTTGTAAGTATTTTGTTGAGGATTTTTGCATGTATGTTAATCAGGGATATTGGCCTGTAATTTTCTTATCTTGCAGTGTTCTTGTCTGGCTTTGGTATCAGGGTAAGGCTGGCCTCATAAAATGAGTTTGGGAGTGTTCCTTTATCTTCAGTTTTGGGGAAGAGATTCAGAAGGATTGGTATTAATTCTTCTTTAAATGTTTGGTAGAATTCACCAGTGAAGGATTTACCTGGTAGAATTTACCAGGACCATCTATCTGGTCCTGGGCTTTTCTCTTTTGGAAGCTTTTTTTTTTTTTTCTTATTTAATGTCATAACAAGTTATAGGTCTATTTAGATTTTCTATTTCTTCATGATTCAGTCTAGGTAGGTTGTATGTTCCTAGGAATTTATCCAATCTTTTAGATTATCCAGTTTGTTGGTATATGACTTTTCATCATGATCTCTTATGATCCTTTGTATTTGGGTGGTATCAGTTGGAATGTCTTCTTTTTCATTTCTTATTTTATTTTCCAATAGAAACCTCCACCTGTTTCCATTGCTGCACAAATTTGCATCCCCATGAACAGTGTACTATGGCTCCCTTTTCTGCACATTCTCACCAACACTTGTTATTTTTTGTCTTTTTGGTAATAGCCAATCTGACAGGTGTGAGGTGATAGCTCATTGTTTTGATTTGCATTTCCCTGATGATTAGTGATGTTGAGCATCTTTTCATATGCCTGTTGGCCATCTGTTTGTCTTCTTTGGAAAAATGTCTATTCAGATCCTCTATTTTTAAATTGGGTTTTTTAAAATATTAAGTTGTATGAATTCTTCATATATTTTGAATATTAGCTTCTTCTTGGATGTGTGATTTGCAGATACTTCTTCTGATTCAGTAGGTTGCCCTTCATTTTGTTGATGGTTTCCTTTGCTGTGCAAAAGCTTGATATAATCCCATTTGTTTATTTTAGCTTTTGTTGTCCTTGCTAAAGGAGATTGCCCCCCCCAAATATATTGCTAAGACTGGTGTCAAAGAGGGGTGCCTGGGTGGCTCAGTCGGTTAAGCGTCTGCCTTTGGTTCAGGTCATGATCCCAGCATCCTGGGCTCGAGCCCCAAGTTAGGTCTCTGCTCAATGGGGAGTCTGCTTCTCCCTCTGCCCCTTCCCCTGCTTGTGCTCTCTCTCTCTCTCTCGTACTTGCTCTGAGCTCTCTCTCTCTCAAATAAAATCCCCCCCCCTTTTTTTTAAAGAGTGATGTCTTAGAGCTTACTGTCTGTGTTTTCTTTTAGGAGTTTTATGGTTTCAGGTTTTATACTCAAGTCAGACTCAATAATTTCAATTGCCTTATCTTCAAGATCCTTCCTTCTCCTTCTCGTTTGTTGTTGAATTTCCCCAGTGAATTTTTTCACTTAAATTATTGTATTTTTGGCTCAGGGCACCTGGGTGGCTTAGTCGTTTAAGTGTCCAACTCTTGGCTTTGGCTCAGGTCATGATCTCAGGGTCCTGAGATAAAGCCCTGAGTCAGACTCCGTGCTCACTCTCCCTCTCCCTCTGCCCCACCTCTCTCTCATATAAATAAATAAAATCTTTAAAAATTAAATTATTGCATTTTTGGCTCTAGAATTTTTGTTTCATTTTTAATAATTTGTACCTCTCTATTGATAGTCTCATTTTGTTCATACATCATTTTTGAGATTCCCCTTAGTTCTTTGCCCATGGTATCCTTCAGCTCTTTGAACATATTTAAGACAGTTAATTTAAAGTCTTCATCTAGTATGTCCAATGTGTGGGCTTCCTTATGGATGATTTCTGTCAAATACTTTTTCTCCTGTGAATGGGCTATATTTTCCTGTTTTTTTGTATGTCCTGTAATTTTTTTTTGAGAACTTGACATTCTGAATATTATAATGTGGTATCTGTGGAAATCTGATTCTTTCATTCCTCAGGGGTTGCAGATATTTGTTTGTTAAGGGCTGCAGCCACATGATTTGACTTTTCCAAGCAATTTTTGCCAGGTGTGTATTCTTTGTTGTGTGTGGTCCCTGAGGTTTCTGTTCTGTTATCTCTGCAGTTCGCAGTGGCCTGACAAAGGTTTCTCTGTCTCCCATTAAAATGGTTCTGTCTCTTTTAATATTGTGATTTATGCCACTGTGGAAGCTGCTGCAGCCCAAGAGGGCTGCAACCAAGGCATGCATCTGCACCTGTCCCTCAGAGAACCACCAGACCAACCAAAATGCACAATCCCTAATTTTTGGAGGACAAGATTCTCTGCTACCAGCCAGACACTCCAGGAATGTGGGCCACTTTCCCTACAGCGTTAGCTAGTAGCCAGTTGATGCATCATGCTCTCTTATGAAAGATCAAGCATCCTCTCCCTTCATCAAACACACCCCTGATTGTTATAAGTATCTAATCAAGTTACAGAGAGTTCTGAAATAGGTACTTCCAATTGCTCTTTCCAGTTCAATGGTTGCTTCAATGGGGGACCAAGCCCTAGAGCTTACTACTCTGCCATTTTGCATGCTGTCGTTCCTGTAGTTTAGTTTTTAACATTTTAAATCTTTTATCCATTTGGAATTTATGCTCATGTATGGTGTGAGTATTATTAGGTCATGATTTGAATCTATGTTTAAAACCAGATTGGGACCTCAGAGTTGCGATTATTAGGTTAGGACTGGAAAATCCATCTAGTTCCCAGCGTGCTAAACTCTGTACCATGCCCCCTCCTCCCCAGGCTTATCCCAGATTTCTGAAGGACAGCTTGTATGGGGATAGGGAGACCATAGAGAGATGTGGAAAGGATAAGAATTGGGAACAATAAAGTCAGGACAGGGTGGGCCAAGTACAAGATAGTGACAGAAAGATTACACCCATGATAGGGGTGTTTTTGTGAGATGCAGAGGGGTTGGGGATTGGAGATGGGAATATTGTTGGATGGGGATGAGGATGCGGTGTTTTATCCCAAGGCCCACTGAGTAGAGGGACTGGAATATGAGTGAATTAAAGGAGAGATAATTGAGCTCTTGAGCCTGAGGTTTTACAACAGGCTGAGACCTTAAGCAGAGCAGGGAGTGCCTCAGCTGGCAAGAGGCTGGCATTCTTGGCACAGGACTGGGCAAAAACAAAGAGATAAGATTTCTTGGGCCATTTACCTGGTCTGATGGTAGATCCTGGCACCAGAAAGCTTTTAATTCCCATATCTTCGATTTCTCCTTTCCCACCTACCCCACCCTCTGTGGAAGTGACTAAGTAAGGAGTGAGCATTCTGTTTCTGAAGAGTTCCCAGAGAGGTAGGATATCATGGGTCTGGGCGGGGGGCATGTAGATGATTCCAGAGTCATATCATATTAAAGTGTTTCTACTGTTTCCAAATTTGGCTGTACTCAGAATCACATAAAGAGCTCATTAAAAATACAGAATTAGAGACACCACCCTAGACCATCTTTTTTTTTTTTTTAAAGATTTCATTTATTTATTTATTTATTTATTTGAGAGAGAGAGCCAGCAGGGGAAGGAGCAGAGAGAGAAGGACAAGCAGACTCGGTGCTGAATGTGGAACCCAACCTGGGGCTCAAACCCATGACCCTGAGATCATGACCCAAGCCAAAATCAAGAGTTTGACGCCCAACTGACTGATCCACCCAGACACCCCCCCTCCCCAGACCATCTTAAATAGAATCTTAGAATAGAGCCAAAAGATCTGCATTTTTTAAAAGTTCTCCAGGTACTTTCAAACATTTGGTGGAGTGGGGATGGAAGAGCCACCTGGGTCTATTTTGTTCCCCATCCCAAACTCCAGATGGGCACGGAGCCTGTAGTAGGTAACAAAGATGGTTTGGGGGAAGGGGAAGCTAGAGTGATACACCTGCAACCTTCCTGAGGGATGGGACTTTCTGGCCTGGCATAATATATAGGAAAAGGGAGAGCATGGCTGGGAAGAGTTGGGGACTGTGCTATTTCCTCCCCTAAAATCCCGGGTTCCCTCTATCTTCCAAGATGTCTCGTTCTTTTCCTTGTTTATGGCATCATGGAGGGAGGCTCTTTTTTTGTCAGATGGTGTCCACAGCCCCCTTAGGTCCCATCCTTGACTGCCTTTCCTCCACTCAGGAGGCTTTTCCTAGGATCTACTATAAGTCCCTACTTCTGAACTTGAGCTTGTAGTGGTAGATCAGCTATAGGGAGATGTTTCATCCTGGAGGTATTGGGGCCTCTGTGCTTATTCCTAGGACTGTGAACCTAAGTTAGGGGTGCTGAGAAAAGCAAGGTAAAGAGTAGAGGCTTTACTGGAGGTAGATACTTGACCGAACAAAAAGCCAGAACTGGAAAGATCTGCTCTCAGAGCAAGAAGGTGACAGCAAGTCTGCCACACACTAGGCTGCAGGTTAATGAGCCTATGAGGTGGAAGTGGGGGTCATGGCAGGGAGGCAGTGAGGGAGTCTGGAAGGTAGTGGAGCCCTGGTATAGATACAGTCCAAAGGAGAGGGGTTGAGACAATGGAAGGAGTTGTTATCCTTCTCTGGGAACTCAAGTCTGCCACACGGCCTTTTCTCTGCACTCAGCTGCTGGCCTGGGTTCATTCCACCCATAATTCCACTTGAACCCTAAGGTTGGTGCAGGGGTCTGGAGCTTGCAACCCTGAAACAAGCCCCTCTTTTGATCCTCAGGATAAGCAGGAATGTAGACATTGGGGAAGGGAACACAGAGAATTGGATGACTTTCTGTCTAACAAGGGTCAAACAGCCTGGGCACCTTGGTGCTCCTGGGTTCTCAGCTGAACACTGAACCCTCCAGGGACATCCTGCCCTGATAACTATGCAGATGTTACTGAAGGAGCTACTGAGTTCCTGGAGTGCAGATGACCCATACTGTCACAAATGTGTTATATTTGTGGGCCTAGTGGAGGTGCAGACATTATTCAGTGTGTAGCTATCTAGGGTTAGGTAACTGCTTAGAATAGCACTGATGTAGTTGGTTACAGATTGGAGGTAGACAGTGGTAAGCATAACATCAGGTAAAGATTTTGGGAGTAATACCCACCAGCATTATCTTGAAAGGTCTGCTTTATTCTTCCCTTAGGGACTGTGTCTGCTGAGAAGCTGGGGGTCAGGACCTTGCAGTAAAGTGGGGACACTCCTGGGGATGGGGATGGGTGTGTAGGTGAGGGATGGGGCTGCTGAAGAGGGCAGTGGACTCACTTGCTGACCTTGTCATTTCTTTGAAAGCCCACAGCCAAGTTGCTGAGACCAGGGGTATGCATGTGAATCCAAGACTGCCCTTATTAAAGGACAAGCAATGAGACAGAAATTAGAAAGCGGAGTTTAGAGGAGAGAGAGACAGGCCTGGTTTAAAGTGTTCCAGGAGGCTTTATGGAGGAGAGCAACTTTGAGGGATGAATTTGGACTGCATTTGTGTTTGTAGGCCTGCAAGATGGTCTGTATCTGTTTGCAAGCGTGGAGACTGTCTTTGTGCCTGCATGTGTGCCTGTGCCAGCATCTGCTCCTGCATGTCTGACTCAGGATGTTCTTGAGTCTGAGTAGGTGTGTTTCCTGACATGTCTCTGGGTACTCTGAATTAGTTTTGGAGTGGCAACATTTATGTGTGTCTTTGTGTTTATGTATCTGTGTGGCTGGATATCTGTGTCCATGTGTCTCTGACTATGTGTGGGATTCTGCTCTGGCCTCTCACTTTACCCTGCCCCTCTCCCCTGACACTCCCCAGCTGCCAGCGTCATTTACCGCAAGGGATGGCTTCCGTTCCCTTCCCGCCGTCTGGATTCCCACGGGTCCAGTTGCCTGCCCAGGGTCCTGCCCCTGTGGCCTGTGTAGCAGGCTCGACCTTGGGAGCGATACACTCTGGAAAGCCCCCAATATGCTCCTTGCCTGGCCATGGACCCAGAGAAGTTACAGTGGAGAAGAGGCGCAAGGCGGGAAAAGGGGGGGCAGTTGGCAGAGCCCACCCCTCCTTCTGGAAACAGAGATCTCCCTCTGGCCCCTTCCCAGGCCCCCTTTCCCTCCCCATGCTCTCATCCAGACCAAGTATTCAGGGTCCTGGCCTCACTGTCTCTGGGGATAGGAATGAACAGTCCTCTGCAGGCCCAGCCAGAGCATAGGGATCTGGTCCTCTGTGTCCCCCAGCACCTTACACTCCTGCATTGTATTCATTCCTCATCTCCCCACCTGAAGTCCAGGCTGTCTTCCCTTCTTTCCTCTTCCTACATTGGACGCAGCAACTGTTCTTGTTCTTCATTCTATGACAGCCCCACCTCTGCCATGGGCCCCTGATGCAGGTAGAAGGTTAGGCTTTGGGTGGCTGGGAAAGAGCAGAAGCCCAGCCCCCTCCCACGTGGTGCAGAGAGTAGCATCTGTGGGGTTTATTCCTGTTCTCATTCTGTGTTCACTGCTCTCCCTGGATGAGCTGTGGTAAGCAGGTACAACAATGAAGCAGTCACGGTCTCTATTCTCTAGGACTCAGTGCTTGACAGGAGAAGCGATTTTGTGGAGAAGCCACTTTCCTCCACTGCAGGTGGTCAGTTGCCTGAAATTCTCTCCGTAGAATTCTTAGGTGTCCTCTGCAGAGGTCAAGGGAAGGGCTCCAGAAGGTCAGAACCTTTCACCAGGACATGTGACTTCAGAGGGCCAGAGGTGAACTCCAGAGTTCCTGAGCAAGCACTGATATATTCTTAGCATCTTCCATCAATTCTGGAGTTGTAAATGCTTGAGTTTCTATCCTCCAGGGGCCTTTTACTCTGATTTTACCTCTCTTGAGCCTAGGGAAAGCTGGAGGGTGGGGGTTGTGCTAGGGTTATGGGATGAGATGAACAAGGCTTCATCCCTCAAGAACACGAGTCACAGGCTCTGAGCCTGTCTTCTCTCAGCTCTTGACTTTGCTGAAAACTGAGAATCCTGAAGGCGTTTGTTCCGGCTCATCTTTATGCCCTCAACCCTCTGTTGTAGGACTTTAGCCAGCACTATGAACTCACACTGCTCTGGGACAGGTAGGAGCCTGTGGGGACCATGGGAAGGACCTGTTCCACTTAAGTCAGGATGTGTGCACATTAACCTTGGCTTCCCACATGATGCTGCTGTGACCTTTCTGGGTCATTCCCTTCATGGTGCCTCCCTCTTTTATCTCCTTGCTCTGTGGCTGTCTGCCCAACTCCCCCCAGGCAGGGAGGATGTGCCTGTCACAAGACCTCCCATGATCTCTGGGGATGCTTTAGGAAAACACCTGGAGGGTGTTGGTTCAGCAGGACTGGGCCCTGTGCCTCCTTACCCTGAGGGTCACAACAGGGGCTGAGCTCCCATCCTTTAGGCAGAGTCACCATTCAGAGGAGGAACACATTCATGCTTCTTCTCATCCTGGCTTTTCTGCATCCTGCTAGCAGTGGACACACTGGGTTCTATCAGAGGAAGAGAGTCCTGCCACCTGTTGGTTTGATGGGATGTTGAGTCATCCTGGATTTCCTTAGGTATTAGTAAGGCAGGGGTGTCCCATAGTCCCCCATCCCACATTATAGGGACACTACAGCACTTCCTCCACTTCCTTGAGCTCTTGGCTCCCGTGAGGTAGGTCAGAAGGTGAGATGCTACCTTTTGAGAGATACAGAGTGTTCAAAACAGAGATTCTTTCCATCCATTCAGGGCAGCCTCTTTGTCTTTTTGCCTTCCAGTTCTCTCTTCCCACTTCCAAACTACCCTAGTCCCTGGGTGGACACCAGGACATCACAGCTGCCCTATTTCTCTTGTCTCAAGCCCCCTCCTCTTCCTTATGTTCCATGCATTTAGAGCTTTCTCTGCCATCTCTTCTACTGTGTTCCAAGAGCAACTGTTTTACACATATGATCACCAACTTCAACCACTTTTTCTGACCACCTGGGCTCACGTGCTACTACTGATTTCTTAGGTCCTAAAAATAACTCACCACAGTAATTTCTAGAATTCTGCTCCACCTCTGGCTTTGGCTTTCCATTTTGTCCTTCCCCCCTATTTGCTATGATCCTTTCCTAGCTCCTCTTTCTCCCTTCTAGATCTTTGTCCCCACTCTCTTATTTGTGGGGAAACCTTTCTTCTCTTGATATACAAAGTCCTCCCTCATTAATGTCACCTTCTTTTTACTTACCACCAGTGTCTGTGCTTAGTCAAGGCCAACCCCTCTTTTTGGAGACTCACTCCTATTCTGTTACTTTGCTGTCCTGCATTGTCAACTTATTCCTTTCCATTGGGTCTTTTCTATCAATGTCCAACATGCTATGTCTCCCACCTTTAAAAACCCTAGTCTATGTCCTCATTTTTCTGCATGTCTGTGGAACAGAATTCCTTGAAACTGTTGATTATACTTGCTGTCACCAATTGCTCTTCCATTCTCTCTTGGATCCACTCCAATCACACCTTCATCTCCCTTACTCACTTGAGTCTATTCTTCTCAAATCATGAATGATCTTTATGTTGCTAAACCTAACAATCATCTCTGAGTCCTCATCTTACTTGGCTGATTGGCAAATTTTCATGCAGTTGCTCACTTTCTCCTTGCAATACTCTTCTTTCTTGGCTTCCAGTATATTATATTCTGTTTTTCTTCCTACCTCCCTAGCTACTACTTTGCAGTCTCTACTTATTTGTTCCTGCATTTGCCCCAGCCCCTAATTTGTTAGAGTATCTCAGAGCCCAGTCCTTAGATCTCTCCTTCATTTACACTCATTTCTTTGGTGATCCTATCCATTCTCATGGTTTTACATCTACCTTCTATTATCTCTCTCTCTCTCTCTCTCTCTCTCCTTCTCTTTCTATCGAATCATCCACAGCTAGCCAGGACCCTCCCTGCGGACCATCAGGCTTCTGTGTTGAGAACAGATTGTTGAGATATGGTCTCAGGAAGAAGCTGGGAAATTAAAGTTATAAGGCTACTGCAGTAATCATAGTAGCAGACAGTGAGAAGTGGTCATGTTCTCAGTTCATTTTATAGGCGGAGACAGCAGGATTTGCTGCTGGATTGGATATAGACTATGGAAAAAAAAGGTCAAAGATGACACCAATATTTTTGTCCTGAGAAAATGATAAGATGGAGTTGCCATTAAGTGATATGGTAAATACTGTCCTAGAAGTGTGATTGGGTGATGGTGATGGGTGGGGAATCAGTTGCTCACTTTTCTATAGTTTGAGATGAATATTGGACATCCAAGCATATATTTTGATTAGACAATATTGGCATGTGATACTCTATCCCATGAGATCACGAGCTCTGTTGTGTAAGTCCTCTGTTTTCTTCATTGTTGTGTTTGCTATAGTACCTTGCATATAGTAAGTACTCAAATATTTTTATTGTTGAATGACACTTCTCAAAGTCATTCTTACTGTGATCTTACTGGATTCTTACTGGGGTCCTCTTAGCTGAGTTCTTCCTCCTGTGATAGGATCCCCCATTCCATAGAACTCATCATACTAATGTAGTGATTTGTCTGCTCCCCAGCTCAGAATTTTGTCAAGTACTATTAAGGTATTACTGTGGATCAGCCACTATTCTAAGCCCCAGGGATATGAGCCATTATTTAAACTATTCAGACAAGAATGGATGCAAATGGAATACAAACAGAAGCAGTAAAAATAGAGGAAAGGGGCAAAGCTGAGAGATATCAAGCTTAGAACTCAGTGACTAGCTTCATATTTGGGCTAAGCAAACAATGTACTTCTAGTTACATCAGTACAAGACATTGGGTCACAGTTTGGTAGGGTACAGGGTGAGTGTTCTGATTTTGAATTAATTTGCATTACCTTTGGATAACAAGGCTCAGCACATTGCTCTTTATTACACAATTGGCAAGAAGATTGAAGCTCAGATTTATTCAACTCCTTCCCCCAAAAGCACTTGAACTTTGGGTTGGCTTCATGGCTCCAGGCTCTGCTCCCTTATCATGCCATGGTCAGGAACAGTCAGCCTCTGTCCCAAGTACTCAGACCTCCATTTACACGCTCCCCCTCCCTGATTCTCTCTCTGCCTGCCCTTGGGAGTGGGGACAAGCCCCTCTTCATGGTCTACTGTGATCTTCATTCCAAGACTCACTCATTCCATGCAGCTGGAAGGCAGCGGAGGCAGGATATAAGCAAGAGGGTTACAGCAGCTTCCCAGATGAGCTCTCCAGAAAGACCTTGCCAATAACCAACAGGGAGCAGAGGAGGGGAGAGTCTATCATTTGCTTTTGACATCCTGTCATATTAGCTACATGCTTTTGATGAACACAAAGTACCTCCTCAAGGTTGGAGCGCTGTGGCACTCCTCTAAAAACCTCCCCTGCAGACTGTGGGCCCTTATGGAAGTCATCAGTGAATTCTGCCTGTGGGATTCCTGGCCACTCCTTCTCATCACTACTATCCTCATGTCCACATTGATCTTCTGGGCCTAAGGACACCAGTGGGAATTCACGATAGAATTCAAACCGGACCTTTATTTACCTTACCTTCCTTCTCTGCTCAAGCCCCTTTATCCACAGTCCAGGGTGGGCTGGGAGGAGTTGTGTGGAATGCTGACCCAGCTTAAGTGTGGGTTAAAGCTCCTTCTCTAGACGGCAAGGACATTTTAGCCTCCCCCCATGCCTTCCTTAACACACCACACTGGAGAGACGGAGGAGACAGACAGCACTTTGCTTAGAGGCAGAGAGTGTATTTTGGGTGACACTCTGCCCCACCTGCACGTTAATGAAAATGACAGTAGCAGTCCTCTTCAAGGGGCACAGATGTTGGGGGAGGCTACAAAGTCTTTTGATTGTGTTGGGTCTTCTTGAGCAGACCAACATTTCCCTCTGAGGCGAGTGGTGAGACCTAGGGTACGTTCCCTGGTTGGGTGGCACAAGCCACTCTAGGACAGTGCCGAGGGCAGTGGCGGGGGTGGCCCAGGACTGAGGCAGAATGGAGTTGGTGAGAGTGGGAGCGGTGCCGGAGCTTACTGTCTGGGGAATGGGGACCATCCAAGAAGGCCAGGCCCACCTGCTTCTCAGTGGGAGAAGATTGGGCCTTGGAGTCCCCTCTTGTCCTATCTGTCTCGGTTCGCCCCATGGGACTTTTGGCTGGAGCCAGGCCCTTTTCTACATTTTCTTTTCTGGTGTTGGCCACTTTCCCAGCTGTAGAGAACATGGATTCTTCACGTACTTTGCCTTTTGCCTTGGAGTTAAAACAGTGCAGAAAGGATTTCATCTTACTTCTCAAGCCTGATTCTGGAAGACTGGGCCTCTTGTGAGTATGGACTGGCATCACCTGTCCCTGCAAAACCTGACCTTTCAGAGTTTGGCCCTGCAAAGGCTTACCCTGAATGAGTTGGCCCAGTAAAAGCTGGCCCTGTGGTGCCTGGGTCACCACAGGCTGGGCATTCTTAGGAATCCTTGCTGGTTTGAGGATGACATTAAGCTTGGTTTGACTGCTGTGCAGGTCATTCTTCTCAGATACCTTCACCCCAGGGATTCCTGGAGGTGGCTCTGGAAGCTGAATCGGAGGGTGATGCCTGGTACCGTGTTCACAGGGAGCATCAAGATGAAAGCTACGGCTCCGTCGCCAGGGGCTGTGGGGTGTCCTGTTCAGAAGCATCCCTTTTGGCCTCTGGGCTTCATCAGGGTGGCTTATGTCTCTTATAGAGGAGTGTGCAAACCCTGCATCCCCTTCTCCGTGGTCCCCTGCCACTTTGGGTTTCCCTGGGTCCTCTCTCTTTTCTGCTGGCATGGGGACTTGGGCTGAGTCCTTGCTGTGGCCAGGGCTTTGGGGCTCAGGGCTCCAGGGCTCCTCCAGGCTGGGGCTGTTCACCCTGGCCTCCAACTGAACACAAAGCACCTGGGCCTCTGTCATGTCCCCACTGGGTTGTGAGATCTTAGAGGCCCAGTGGGCAGAACCATGAGGTACTGCTCTTGAACTAGGTTGCTTCTGGTTCTGTTGCACTGCCTTTAACTCAAGGGCCAGCTGTTCTTTAAGGTGGAGCCATTCTGGATCTGGGACACGAGGAGTGTCTGGTGGGATGGGGAGATCCTGGAGCAATGTTTTTCCTTGGTTGTTTAGACTCCCCAGAGACTCCTGTGTGGATGTGTTGTCTGGGGTTGCTACAGTTTGTTCTCTGGACAACCTTGCCTTTATGGGAATTCCCAGTTGTATCTCTAGGATCTTCTTTCTTAGATGGAAATTTAGTTTGGCTAAGATGGGTTTCTTGGGTGTGTACAGCCCAGAGACCTCTGCCTGGCTTTCTAGAGGCACCATCTTGATCATTTCTTCCACCTGCTCTTCAACCTGGATCTCATCTGCAATGTCTGCACAAGTCTCGTTGGCATCTTGAAAGCATGGCCTAGGACTCAGACACTGCTCTTCAGATGAGATCATCTGAGTCAGAGGTTCAGTTGGGAATTCACCAGGTCCAGGCACCATTCCTGTGATTACAGCTTGGGTAGAGATTGCTGGTGCCATGGCCCTAGAGAGAGCCACATAATAAAGAGCAGGCAGCCCTGACAAGAAGGCCAGGTACTTGTGCCGCAAAGTTGTCTCCAGTTTCTCAATGGCTCCCTTGGACAGGGCTTGGGGCAGCTTAGGGTGTTCAGTGACAGCACCTGGTGAGGCTTGTTGCTGTTGATCAAGGGCCGTTGGTATCCAGGGCACAGCTTTCTGTTGTAGGGCAGGGTCAGTTGCTGCCTGTAGCTCCAGGGGCTTGCTTTCTGGGATGCAGGTGAAGGGAGCCACTTGCAGGCCCCCGGGGATTATGCACTGCCAAGAGCTATATACACGAGCAGGCACCTTGCCCTGGTGAATCTGCCCACATTTGGAGTTGATGTGGCTCTGCAATATTGCCTTGGCCTGGTCAAACAAGTGTGGCATGGGGACTGACACTGGGTCTGTGATGGGTGGGGATGGGTCACCGGCCCCAGTGGCCTCTAGGGCTGTAGGTTGGGGAGCATGCACGTTGGCTAGGGCTGTGCTGCTCCAGGACAGAGTCGACTGATCAGTGGGGGACAGGAGCAATTGGATGGACTCCTGGATCTTTTGGGGCAGGCCCCAGCGATGGTGAATCAACTGCTGCTGGAGGTGGAATTTCTAGACTACTTTGTATCTAAAGATGAACATATGGACCAGTTCTGACTAATAAGATATATAAGGAAATTTGCTGGGTGTGGGGAAGAATTTGCATTCTGATTTAAGAGACAGGATATGAGAACTTGCTTCTAGCTCTCCAACCCATGACCCCTTGCTTCCTGCCTTCAGTAAGAAGTGCAGATGTAATGTTTCTATCTATTTTTTAATGATTTTTATTTATTTGAGAGAGAAAGGGAGAGAGAGAAGGAGGGAGAGGGATTTAGAGCACACATGAGTGGGGCTGGGGGGTGCGGAGAGGGGCAGAGGGAGAGAGAGAAGCCGAATTCCCACTGAGCAGGGAGCCCAGCGTGGGGCTCCATCCCAGGACCTGCATATCATGACCTGAGCTGAAAGCAGACGCTTAACCAGTTGAGCAACTCAAGTGCCCCTGTAATGTTTACACCTAGAGCTGCCATCTTGTGATCCTGAGTTGATACGTCTAGGATAAAATATCAGTATCTGAGGATGATGGAGATTAACGGATAGTGGTTGGATGTTTGATGGCATCAGTCAACCGAAAGGAACCTGGAACCTCCTGGGTTTGACTATTTTCTGAGCCAGAGCACTTACATTTCTTCCAACTACCTTTCATTTTCAGGTACCGTAGTTCTGGGTTATAGTTAGCTATTTCCTAGTTTCACCTAAGATGCAGTTTTCAATTCTATTTTCCTTGTTTTGAGGTGATTTTCTAGAAGAAAATCTTTCACAGATTGAAAAAAAAGTTTGATTATAAAATATGTTAGGAAATATGTGGGAAAAAGGCTTTATTACACACTTCTGGTTGGAACATAAAAAGGAACAAGCTTTTGGAGTGCAACAGGGATAGGAAATGTAAAATGCACATAGCCCTTGACTAGCATTTTCTCTTCTATAAATTTAGCCAACTGATAAACTCACAAAGACTTATGTGTAAAGATGTTCACTGCATCATTATTTGTGATAGTGAAAGAGTGGAAACAAACATGAGGCTGGTTAATTAAATTATGATTTAACCACACAATGGAATACTACACAACCATTAAAAAGGATGAGATTAGTATATGTTCTTGCATATAAGTGAAACAAGTATGTATGGTATCCTCTCATTTTTGTAAAAAAAGTATGGGGAACACACCAATATATATTTATATTAAATATATATATATAACGAAATTGTTAAGGACCATCTTGAAGGCTGGGTACCAGACAGGCAGATGAAATCTCTGTTCTCCAATAGGTTGTTACAAGATACACTATTTCTGTATTCCCTGTCCAGAGTTGTCCTGCATGGCTAAGTGACAGTTGGGTTGGCTCTGTAATGTACCACCTTATATTTGCTTTCCATCTTTTCCTACTTATCTTTTCCTTCATTCTCTCTATAAATAATTTGTACTTAAGCTTTTCCTGGGCTCTGTTTTCTAGGGAACTGGGGCTAAGACCAAGAGTATAGCTTAAATATTTCATGATAAAATTTTAAATGGGGGGGAAAAGGGAACAGAAAGTGCTCTCAAGATACACAGGACTTACTGTGTTGCATCCATGTATTCTCTTCTTGAGAAAACTCTTGAAAGTACTGAGCAAAGAGAAGTCACGGTATAAAAGAACTGCCAATAAACATTGAAGTCATTTAACTATATTTCCTTTTCCATTTAATTATTTTCTCTCCAAAGTCACTATTGAATTGTCCAAGGAAATATAGTAAATTAAAAAAAAATCTATACCAGTACTGGAAGGCCATTTATATTTTGTGAAGTTTCAGCAAGATATAGTGCAAATGTATCTGGACTGAAGGGAATATTAACAAGCTTTCAATTTCATGAATAGAGAAGAAGATCTCACCTGGACTATAAGTAGATGAAAGTCCCCCCCCCCAAAAAAAAAAACTGCTTCACAAATCCAGGATCAGGACAACAGACTTGGAAGTGAGAGTGGGCTGTGGGATAGTAGGGAGAGGGAACCAAATGACTTTGAACACTATCCCCTGGCCTAGTCCTGGAGCACCTCTCTCCTTACTCTCAGCATTTCCACATAGTAGACACCTCTGTGCAAATCAGGAACATTGCTGCAGGTCCCCCAACAAAGAGCTGTGCTTCAGGTGACTTCTGGTTGTCACAAGCATCACAGAGTAAAATGACCACTAACTACATCAGTGAATATGGTAGATCTACTCTTTTTTTGTGTGTAAGGTGAAAAATTATGTGCCTTATTTAAACAAATTTGCATTGAACACTTGCAATTTAAAAAGTCACACTTTAACGTGACAATTACCTTATAGTAAAGGTTGCTTCATGAAAATGTAGTACAATTCAGATATCAAGTTGCCTATTTTTGTAAATAAAGTTTTATTGGAATACAGTCACGTCGATTTGTTGATGTATTGTCTGTGGTTGCTTTCTCAGTACAACGGCTGAGTTGGGTAGTTGTAACAGATGTCTGCTAGTCTAAAATATTTACTATCTAAAAATGTGGCTTCCAACAGCACTATAGTTAAAAGGTACCTGTGAGAAACAGTTTCAGTAACAATATATTCTCTCATTTGTATTGCACATTTTCCGTAAGCCCTTGTGCAGGTATATACACCTTACCCTCAAAGATTTTATATCTCTAGGTACAAATGCTATATAAAAGTTTTTCCTTTATCAAAAATTATAAATCCTTTATAAATATTTTAATCCTATCTGACATATGGCATTACATTACTACCAAGTAGTAAACTCTGTAAAGCACCTTTAGGTTAGCACTAGTTTTTATACTGAAAAAGGGACACAATTTAATACAGAATGGAAAAAAATGAATTTTGAACACAAAAGTGGTAAAACCCTTCTAGAGTGTCCATTTGGAAGGATTATTTACAACCATACTAAACCCTAAAGTTGACATTGGCTTCTTGCTCTTAACTCTCCAGATAACTGCAGAAAGATTTTTAGGCTGTTTATCCATTTTTTAAAAATAATAATTTTGTTTATTATATTATGTTAGTCACCATACAGTACATCCCTAGTTTTTGATGTAAAGTTTGTTTATCTATTTCTATTCATCTGCATCTATCCCTTGGAAATATGTGGGCCACAAATTGATTTAACTACCTGGGATTTGGGAAGGACCCATGACATTAGCCAGCATTCTCATGTCAGGGAATATCCCTCAAGTATCTTAGGAGTATCTCTTTTATATTTACAGCTCCTCTTAAGTTTGGGCAAAGAATTTGCATTACTGTATGGATCCAGTAGAGGTGCCTAATAAACAGTTGCCTCTTCTCCCTCAGAAGGTATCTGGTCCGCTCCTTACTCTCCCTATTTCTCCCAAACAACCTTAATTCTAAGCTGACAAAAGTACCCAAGATTAGGGTCTGGAGACGAGAATGGGCCTTGGGGCCGTCGGGGGGGAGCAAAAGTACAGTCAGAAACCTTATTCTGGGAATTATATCAGTGACTTCATTGGAGAATAAATAGGCTTGGGATTTTGAAGAACCAATAAACCACCTGTTTATTAGAGTAAGAAAGGTATAATGCTTAATCATGGAACTGTAAGTTTATGTTCACGGTAAAAGGTATAACAAAATTAGCTTGCTTAGGACCAACCACATATTTGGTTGCAACACGGATCTGTGTTGTGCATCACAAGGTTCTCAGTAGTTATTTTCTGATGAGAAGAATAACTACTTTCCTCCAAAGCAGTGTTTTTCAACCTTGGTGATTTTTCACCAAATAATATCATGCCAAAATCTGTGAATGTTTTGTCCAATGAAAAATAAAGATGATTTAAGTTTATCTCTACAATATGCCACTTTTAATCACTTCCCTTCTGATGTTCTTGGCTGTGTGAGAGAGAAAGAGGTAAAGTTAGAGCATGTATGCTAGAAATTGTGTGCTGAAGTGTACTGAGCATTTGAATATCATTTGTCAAATGTATTAGGGCAGAAAAAAAGGTTGAGAGCCACTTCTCTAAACAACATGTCCTGCCAAAATCAGATAATCTTTGGCACAGGAACTTTCCTAGTAAATGGAAGAGGGGGTATCAAATGTCAAAGTGGGTTTGTTTCATTTCTTTTCTTTTCTTTTCTTTTTTTTCTTTTCTTTTCTTTTCTTTCTTTCTTTCTTTCTTTCTTTCTTTCTTTCCTTCTTCCTTCCTTCCTTTCTTTCTTTCTTTCTTTCTTTCTTTCTTTCTTTCTTTCTTTCTTTCTTCTCTCTCTCTCTCTCTTTCTCTCTCTTTCCAGGCCCATAGCATACTCATTAATCACCTGCTCTACCAGCCAGCCAGGTGTTGAACAAGAAGACATGGCTTAGGTACAACTTGACAGGAATACTTTAGCACAGGCGCAGAGGAGACAAGGCCATCTCCTCACCAACAGGCTTAGGCAGAAGCTGGTACTATAGCTGGGATGGATGCTAAAAGAGTAGGGTGAATGTACTGAGCACACTGAAGCAGAGGAGGAATTAGAGCAAAGAGCTGACAGTTGACAGACTAATTTCCATGATTCATAGCAGAGGAGAGGGGAGGAAGAAGCTGAAATAGGCTGAAAATCAGGTCTCATAGCTAAGGTAATACTAGTTCTGATCAGACCTCCTATTCTTGCTCCCCTATACCTGGCTTTTTGGCTCAAAAGCTACACTGGCCAAACTTGGTGAGCCATGACCAAGGGGATGACCAGAGTGGGCTGCTCTGTTCTCCATCCACCATTAGTTTCTTTTGCATAGG
The DNA here is from genome assembly GCF_017311325.1 of Ursus maritimus. NCBI lineage: Eukaryota > Metazoa > Chordata > Mammalia > Carnivora > Ursidae > Ursus > Ursus maritimus. The sequence goes on from NW_024424119.1 coordinate 24,306,485, forward strand.
CTAGCTGGTTCACTGGGGTGTAAGAAAGAGCTATAGGTCTTCTCTTGAGAGAATGAAAAAATGGTATTTAATATCTTTTGGGAAAATGATATTTACAATAAGAAGTAACTAGGTAGAACACTGATGGGATAAGGTTAGGTGAAAAAACAAGCATGTGTAATTATTTGAGCATCACAAATACAGCTGTGTAAAAATGTATCCATAAGAAAAAAGACGAGAAAGAAATAGCCTAGACTATTGGCAGTGATTGTTAGGGAGGTAAAGTTGTTAAGTATATTTTTTCCATTTTCTGAATATGCCACTTTACTTCTATAGTTTCAAAAAGCATGTCAAAGTAAACAACTAGGGAGCTGCCAATTCAATGATAGGTTGTTTATTCAGATCATCCCTTCTGCTAAGAATGACTAGAAAAGACTGAAAAATCTTTAAAAATTTTGTTTGAGCCATGATCCTTGAAGGCAAAGACTGGGAGAAAATATTTGCAAAAGACACATCTGATAAAGGGATGTTATCCAATATATGCAAAAACAAACAAACACTCAGCAAAAAACATAAACAACCCCATTAAAAAATGGGCAAAAGACCTTAACAGACACCTCACCAAAGAAGATATACGGATGGCAAATAAGCACATGAAAAGATGCTCCACATCATATGTTATCAGGGAAATGCAAATTAAAGCAGTGAGATACCACTACACATCTGTTAGAATGGCCAAAATCCAGAACCCTGACAACATTAAATGCTGATGAGGATGTGTAGCAACAGGAACTTTCAGACACTGCTGATAGGAATGCAAAATGGTACAGCCACTTTGGAAGTCAGTTTGGTGGTTTCTTACAAAGCAAAACTTACTCTTATTGTATAATCCAGCAATCATCCTCCTTGGTATTTATTCAGAGGAGTTGAAAACTTATGCCCACACAAAAACCTTCACACAGATGTGTATAGCAGCTTCATTCATAATGCCAAAATTTGGAAGTAACCCAGATGTTCTTCAATAGGGAATGCAAAATAAACTGGTACATTCAGACAATGGAATATTATTATTCAACACTAAGAACAAATGAGCTATCAAGCCACAAATAGACATGGGGGAAACGTAAATACTTATTACTAAGTGAAAGAAGTCATACTGAAAATGCTACATACCATATGATTCCATCTATATGACATTCTGGAAAAGGCAAAACTGTGGAGGCAGTTAAAAGGTCAGTAGTTGCCAGGGATTGGGGAGGAGGGATGGATGAATAAGTGAAGCACAGGGGATTTTTAGGGCAATGAAACTATTCTTGCATGATGCATAATGGTGGATACATGTCATTATACATGTGTTCAAACCCACAGAACGTACATCATCAAGGATGAACATTAAGGTAAACTATAGCCTCTAGGTGATAATGATGTGTCAATGTAGGTTAATCTATTGTAACAAATGTACCACTCTGGTGCAGGACGTTGATAATGGGGAAGGCTGTGCATATGTTCGGAGAGGGGTATATGGAAAATCTCAATTTTGCTATGAACCTCAAACTGCTCTAAAAAATAAAGTCTATTTAAAAATCTGATTTGGATGAAGAGATGCTCAACATCGTTCATCATCAGGGAAATACAAACCAAAACTACAATGAGATTTTACCTCACGCCTGTCAGATGGCTAAAATCAACAACACAAGAAACAACAGGTGTTGGCTGTTGATGTGGAGAAAGGGGATCCCTTTTGCACTGTTGGTGGGAACGCAAACTGGAGCAGCCACTCTGGAGAACAATATGGAGAGTCCTCAAAAAGTTAAAAATAGAATTATCCTATGTTTCAGCAATTGCACTACTAAGTATTTACTCAAAGAATACAAAAATACTAATTCAAAGGGATACATGCACCCCAATGTTTATAGCAGCATTGTCTGCAATAGCCAAATTATGGAAACAGCCCAAATGTCCATCAACTGATGAACAGATAAAGAAGATGTGAGATATACATACATATATATATGTATATATGTATATAAAATATGTGATATTCATATTACTCAGCCATAAAAAATAATGAAATCTTGCCATTTTCAGTGACATGGTTGGAGCTTAGAGAGTATTATGCTAAGCGAAAGAAGTCAGAGAAAGACAAATACCATATGATTTCATTCACGTGTGGAATTTAAGAAACAAAACAAGCATGGGGGAAAAAAGAGAGAGAGAGGCAAACCAGGAAACAGAGTCTTAACTATAGAGAACAAACTGATGGTTACCAGAGGGGAGTTGGGTGGGAGGATGGGCTAAATAGGCGATGGGGATTAAGGAATTCATGTTGTGACAAGCACTAGGTTTTGTATGGAAGTATTGAATCACTATATTGTACACCTGAAACTTAATATAACACTGTATGTTAACTAACTAGAATTTAAAAAAAAACTTTAAAAAAATCAGTTTGAAGGCAATACCAAAACAGTGAAGGATTATGGGTCCAAGACTCAGGTGAGAAGGGAAGTTTTCAGAGATTAGTGTGACATTTAGTGCTGTCCTTTCCCATAAGGCTATTGTCAATGACAAGAACCAAGAGGCTAAAAAGCTGAGCAGAAAATTTCACAAATTCACAGGATAGAGGGAACAAGAATTGGAGTCAGGGCCTGATAAGGTGGAGAGGCTCTGGTGAACACCATAGATTTTTGATTGAGGACCCATATCAGCAAGTATGAATTGTAGAGACGAGCCCTTACAGGGGTGGAATTCACTTTGAATCCTCTCAGTCTCTGATTTAACTAGATGATCTGGGATCACCAGTGCCTCTAGCTTACCTTCCAGCCATAAAATATCAAAACCTGATAAGGATAGAATGAGAAAGGAAAATTACAAGCTAATCTAATTTATGAACATAGATCTTATGAGCCTAAACAAAATATTACCCAACCAAATCCAAAAATATATAAAAACAAGAACACACTACGACTGAAATGGATTTAGGGAGTGCAAGGCAAGTTTATGACTGAAAAGGCAATCACTGCAATTCATATTAAAAGAATCAGGAAGAAAAATTAAGTGATCATATTGATAGATGTAGAAAAAGAAGTTTATAAAAGTAAACATCCATTAATGATAAAATTTTCTCAAATGAGGAATAGAAGAAATCTGATAAAGAATAAAGAATAAGCAAACATTATATTTAAAAAGGAAATGTTGAAAGCTTTTTTCCTGAGATAAGGAATGAGAGAGGTATGCTTGCTATTACTCTTTATATTCAATCTTATACTGGCGGTTCTAGCCAATGTACTAAGGCATGAAAAAGAAGGAAGTGTCATACAGATTGGAGAGGAAATAAAGCAGCCCTAATTCACAGATGACTTGATTTATATGTTGAAAATCTGAGAGAATCTTCAGATAAAAACTATTAGAATAAATAAGAGAACTTAGCAAGGTTACTAGATAGAAGATCAATATATAAAAATCAATAGATCTGAAACTATTTCAAAAAACAGAAATGGAAGGAAAACTTCCAAACTCATCCTATGAGGCCAGTATTACCTTGATCCCCAAACCAGATAAAGACTCCATAAAAAGGAGAATTACAGACCAATATCCCTGATGAACACGGATACAAAAATTCTCACCAAGATACTAGCTAATAGGGTCCAACAGTACACTAAAAGGATTATTCACCACAACCAAGTGGGATTTATTCCTGGGCTGCAAGTGTGGTTCAACATCTGCAAATCAATCAACGTGATACACCACATTAAGAAGAGAAAGGACGAGGGGCGCCTGGGTGGCTCAGTCGTTAAGCGTCTGCCTTCGGCTCAGGGCATGATCCTGGCGTTATGGGATCGAGCCCTGCATCAGGCTCCTCCACTGTGAGCCTGCTTCTTCCTCTCCCACTCCCCCTGCTTGTGTTCCCTTTCTCGCTGGCTGTCTCTCTCTCTGTCAAATAAATAAATAAAATATTTAAAAAAAAACTAGTGACTTTCTTTAAAAAAAAAAAAGAAGAGAAAGGACAAGAACCATATGGTCCTCTCAACAGATGCAGAAAAAGCATTTGACAAAATACAGCATTCTTTCTTGATAAAAACTCTCTGTAGTGTAGGGATAGAAGGAACATACCTCAATATCATAAAAGTAATATAAGAAAAACCCACAGCGAATATCATCCTCAACGGAGAAAAACTAAGAGCTTTCCCCCTAAGGTCAGGAACACCACAGGGATGTCCACTCTCACCACTGCTGTTCAACATAGTACTGGAAGTCCTAGCCTCAGCAGTCAGACAACAAAAAGAAATAAAAGCCATCCAAGTTGGCAAAGAAGAAGTTAAACTCTCACTCCTCGTAGATGACAACTATAGCCACTTTGGAAAACAGTTTAGCAGTTCCTCAAAAGGTCAAACGTAGAGTTATCATATCACCCATATTCCACTCTAAGCATATACCCAAAGAGAAATAAAAACATGTCCACACAAAAATTTGTACATGAATGTTCATAACAATGTTACTCATAACAGCCAAAAGGCAGAAACAACCCGAATGCCTATCAACTGATGAATGGATAAACAAATGTGGTTTATTCATATAATGGAATATTATTCAACCATAAAAATAAATGAAATACTGATGTGTGCTACAACACGGATGAATCTTTAAAACATTCTGCTTAGTGGAAGAAGCCAGTATCAAAAGACCAGTGTTGTAGGATTCTATTTACATGAAATGTCCAGAGTAGGCAAATCTATAGAGATAGAAAGTAAATAAGTGAATGCCTAGGGTTAGAGTATGGGAAGGTTGAGGGGTGATGGTTAAAGGATATGGGTTTTCTCCTGGGGTATGAAAATATTCTTAAATTGAGAGTAGTGATGGTTGCCTAACTCTGTAAATATATATAAAAAGCACTGAATTTTATACTTTAAGTTGTCTAATTGTATGGTATGTGAATTATATCTCAATAAGGCTGTTATCAAAACCGCCATTAGCATGAAGATTCGGCCCTCCCCCCCCCCAGTAAGAATATTTGGGAAATTAATTTTAAGACAAAGAAACAAATTACTACATGTTATTTTTTGGAGACCTTATTGTATCTTCAAACCAAAATACATCCTTACGTTTAAGATAATTTAGGAATATTCCTGCCTAAACATGGGATGGATTTGAGCTCTTTCAATAACTTTCTTGAACTTAAAAATTCCATAATACAAGAGCAAGAAGACTTTTTCTACCAAAGAGCAATGAATGATTGTTTAATACAAATAAAATAAGGTGAATATACAAGTAAAATGCAGCTTGTGTCAGGAAATCTACAAAGTAGCTTGATCTTTTATTATTGCCCTATATTTATTATGAGACCTAAAATTTAATGTGCTGCCTTGACATCTTTGAGTCTTATGGGGTCCCAAAGTTCTGACTATGCGTTCAACTCTTCCCAGATACAACCCTCACCCAGCAGGAAAGCCCCCTACTTTGCTAGTTTCTCTATGAGCTGGACCAGCTGCACCTGACTCTTCCTTAACTTAATGGGCTTCATCTCCCTGCAGCCCGTGGAATTATTTGCCGATCACATTCTCCCATGGGAACCATGGGTCACCCCATCTTCCTTTTACCACAAAGCCTGCCTCCCACAGCCCCCGTTTGTTCACTCTACTCCTGAAAGCAGCCCAGTGTGATGTTGCATGGTGTTTGGTGTCCTCCTTCCCTGGGCTATGAATATATGTGATTATAAACTGCTGTCAATCTCATAGGTCCAGTGTCCAGTGCTGTGAGTTCAGCCACCTCCAGAACCCCAGGATGCTGTGTCCCTCACCAGTGGGATGAAGAGAAGGTGAACAGAATATTATATGTACTACCCAACCAGCTCTGCTTCCTGCAGCTGCGGCCGCCTTCTATGCTACTTCAGTAGTTCTGTCTTCCATTAACCTGACCTAATGTGGCCCTGCATGGTGTTTGGTGTCCTCCTCCCCTGCGCTGTGAGTATATATGATTAATAAAACTGCTGTCAGTCTCAGAGGTCCAGTGTCGGGTGTCATGAGTTCAGCCACCTCCAGAACCCTGGGACACTCTGTCCCTCACCAATGGGATGAAGAGAAAGTGAACAGACTACTATATGTCCTACCCAACCAGCTCTGCTTCCTGCAGCTGCTGCTGCCTTTTTACTGCTGAAACAGTTCTCAGTCTCCTCCTAACCTCCTGCCCATGACAAAACCATCAGATTGTGCAAACCTTGCACCTGCTCCAACCAGCGCACTATGTACCTTGCAGATAACCCACAGCCGCTGCCATCCCACGAAGCCATTTAAACCGCCTGCTGCGAACCCGTCTGCAGCAGCTCACACACCCTTGTTCCTCTGTCTCCAAACTCAGGAGTGAGAGCCAAAAACAATCTTATGTGTTTTTGCAGAGTAGGCCTTTAGTACAGGTTTATTTACTGATTTGGTACTCATTGATGAAGGGTGCTCGAGTGGTTAGGACAGTGGGATCGGTGTCTTCCCAAACAAAGGCACATTCGTGTAATGAACACATCAACGATATGGGCATGGATCTTCACATTTGCCCTTCCTGGCTCACAGTTTATAGTGAAGAGCAAACAAGAGAAACGAAGTATCTGAAAAGTCTCTATGGATGCTGGAGGGCTACACAACTATAAATTCATATTCATTTGTTTCTAGAAAACTTGCCAAAGCCAGGCTCTGCTTCCACGATTGTGCCACACTTACTGTAATAGAATTTCTTCAGGAAACTGTTCACAGTTGTTGACTCTTATGTACCACGGGTCATATCAGAGCCCCATAAAGAAAAATCCTGATGTGAGTTTGTCTCTCCACACAAACCTTATGAAGAACCTCTGTGTTTTATTCTCAGAAAATATCTCAGAAAATATTACAACATTTGCAGCAACATGGACGGGACTGGAGGAGATTATGCTAAGTGAAATAAGTCAAGCAGAGAAAGGCAATTATCATATGGTTTCACTCATTTATGCAACATAAGAAATAGCAGGGAGAGCAGTAGGAGAAGGAAAGGAAGAATGAAGTGGGGGTAAACAGAAGGGGGAATGAACCACGAGAGACTATGGACTCTGGGAAACAAACTGAGGGCTTCAGAGAGGAGGGGGGTGAGGGATTGGGATAGGCCAGTGATGGGTATTAAGGAGGGCATGTTTTGCATGGAGCACTGGGTGTTATACGCAAATAATGAATCATGAACACTACATCAAAAACTAAGGATGTACTGTATGCTGACTAATATAACATAATAAAAAAAAAGAAGAAGAAAATATTACTGAAAAGATTTGCCAAACATTATATTGGGTACTGGAGACAGAAAAACATCATTGCTATTTAACAGCAACATTAAAAATTTTTTAAATTTTAAATTATGTTAAGAAACATATAACATAGGGGCACAGTGGGTGGCTCAGTCAGTTAAGTGGCTGCCTTCGGCTCAGGTCACGATCCCAGAGTCCTGGGATCGAGTCCCACATCAGGCTCCCTGCTTGATGGACAGCCTGATTTTCCCTCTCCACCACTTGTGCTCTTTCTCGTGTACTCTCTCTTTCTCTCCCTCTCTCTCTCTAATAAATAAATAAGTAATCTTAAAAAAAGAAACCTATAACATAAAATTTATCATTTAAAAAATTGAGGTATAATTGACATATAACATATTAGTTTCAGGTATATAACATGATTCAGTTTTTGTATATATTGCAAAAAATCACCACAATTCTAGTTACCATCCCTTACCCAACAAGGTTGCAAAAAACTTTTTTCTTGTGATGAGGATTTTTAAGATCTATTCTGAGCAACTTCCAAATATGCAACACAGTATTGTTAACTATAGTCACCATGCTGTACATTATATCACCATGACATAATTATTTTATAACTGGAAGTGGGTTTTTTTTGTATAATTTCATTTATCTGTGGAATCTAAAAAACAATCAAATTAACAACAACAACAACAACAAAAAACAAAACAGAAACAGACTCATAGATATAGAGAACAATCTGATAGTTGCCAGAGCAGAGGGGGAATTGGGCAAATTAGGGGAAGGGAATTAAAAGGTACAAACTTCCAATTATAATATAAATAAGACATGGGGTTGCAATATATAGGATAGAAAATAGAGTTAATAATATTGTAACTACTTTGTATGGGTGACAGATAGTAGCTAGATTTACCATGATTACTTCATAACATATAAATGTTTTTTTAATTATGAAGAGATTGAAGCAGTGATCAAAAACCTTCCCAAAAACAAGAGTCCAGGGCCTGACGGATTCCCTGGGGAATTCTACCAAACATTCAAAGAAGAAATAATACCTATTCTCCTAAAGCTGTTTCAAAAAATAGAAACAGAAGGAAAACTACCAAACTCATTCTATGAGGCTAGTATTACCTTGATCCCCAAACCAGGCAAAGACCCCATCAAAAAGGAGAATTACAGACCAATATCCCTGATGAATATGGACGCCAAAATTCTCAACAAGATCCTAGCTAATAGGATATATACATTAAAAGGATTATCCACCATGACCAAGTGGGATTTATCCCTGGGATGCAAGGGTGGTTCAACATTCGCAAATCGATCAGTATGATAGATCATATCAACAAGAAGAGTCAAGAACCATATGATCCTCTCAATTGATGCAGAAAAAGCATTTGATAAAATACAGCATCCTTTCTGATTAAAACCCTTCAGAGTGTAGGGATAGAGGGTACATTCCTCAATCTCATAAAAACCATCTATGAAAAGCCTACAGCAAATATCATTCTCAATGGGGAAAAGCTGAAAGCCTTTCCCTTAAGATCAGGAACACGACAAAGATGCCCACTCTCGCCACTATTATTCAACATAGTACTAGAAGTCCTTGTAACAGCAATCAGACAACAAAATGGGATAAAAGGTATCCAAATCGGCAAAGAAGAAGACAAACTGTCTCTCTTTGAAAATGACATGATACTCTATATGGAAAACCCAAAAGAATCCACTCCCAAACTATTAGAAGTTATAGAGCAATACAGTAATGTGGCGGGATAACACTGGCCAAACTTGGTGAGCCATGACCAAGGGGATGACCAGAGTGGGGCTGCTCTGTTTCTCCATCCACCATTAGTTTTCTGCTTTTGCATAGGCTAGCTGGTTCACTGGGGGTGTAAGAAAGAAGAGCTATATGGTCTTCTCTTGAGAGAATGAAAAAAGTGGTATTTAATATCTTTTGGGAAAATGATATTTACAATAATAAGAAGTAACTGGAGTACCCAGAACACTGATGGGATAAGGTTAGGTGAAAAAACAAGCATGTGTAATTGTTTGAGCATCACAAATACAAAACTGCCGTAAAAATGTATCCATGAAAAAAAGGCAAAGAAATAGCCTAGACTATTGGCAGTGATTGTTAGGGAGGAAGTAAAGTTGTTTAAAATATATTTTCCATTTCTGAATATGCCACTTTACTTCTATAGTTTCAAAAAACATGTCAAAGTAAACAACTTCAAGTGAATTCAATGATATGGTTGTTTATTCAGATCATCCCTTCTGCTAAGAATGACTAGAAAAGACTGAAAAATCTTTAAAAATTTTTTGTTTGAACCATGATCCTTGAAGGCAAAGACTGGAGAAAATATTTGCAAAAGGTACATCTGATAAAAGGGATGTTATCAATATATGCAAAAACAAACAAACACTCAGCAAAAAACACTAAAACAACCCCCATTAAAAATGAAGACCATGTAGACACCTCTCACCAAAGAGAAAGTATACGGATGGCAAATAAGCACATGAAAAAGATGCCACATCATGCCTTCTTTATCAGGGAAATAAAAGTAAAGCAGTGAGATACTTACTACACATCTGTTAGAATGGCCAGAAATCCAAGAACCCTGACAACATTAAATGCTGACGGGTGTGTAACTTAACATGGAACTTTTAGACACTACGATAGGAATGCAAAATGGTACAGCCACTTTGGAAGTCAGTTTGGTGGTTTCTTACAAAGCAAAACTTACTCTCTTATTGTATAATCCAGCAATCTATCCTCCTTGGTATTTATTCAGAGGAGTTGAAAACTTATGCCCACACAAAAAAACCTTCACACAGATGTGTATAGCAGCTTCATTCATAATGCCAAAATTTGGAAGTAACCCAGATGTTCTTCAATAGGGAATGCAAAATAAACTGGTACATTCAGACAATGGAATATTATTATTCAACACTAAGAACAAATGAGCTATCAAGCCACAAATAGACATGGGGAAGCATAAATACTTATTACTAAGTGAAAGAAGTCATACTGAAAATGCTACATACCATATGATTCCATCTATATGACATTCTGGGAAAGAGGCAAAACTGTAAGGAGGCAGTTAAAGGTCAGTAGTTGCCAGGGATTGGGGAGGAGGGATGGATGAATAAGTGAAGCACAGGGGATTTTTAGGGCAATGAAACTATTCTTGCATGATGCATAATGGTGGATACATGTCAAGTATACATGTGTTCCAGCCACAACGTACATCATCGAGACATTAAAGGGTAAACTATAGCCTAGGTGATAATAAAGTGTGTCAATATGTGGAAGATTCCAATCTGTTGCTTAACAAATGGCACACTCTGGTTGCAGGGCGTTGATAATGGCTGGGGAAGGCTATTGCATATGTTCGGAGGGGTGTGTATGGAAAATCTCAATTTTGCTATGAACCTCAAACTGCTCTAAAAAAATAAAAAAGTCCTCTTTAAATCCCTGATTTGGATGAGAGATGTAGCCAACATCGTTCATCATCGAAATACAAACCAAAACTACAATGAGATTTTTACCTCAGCCTCCTGTCCAAGATGGCTAAAATCAACACAACACAGAAACAACAGGTGTTGGCTGTTGATGTGGAGAAAAGGGGTCCACTTGCACTGTTTGGTGGGAGCAAACTGGAGCAGCCACTCTGGAGAACAATATGGAGAGTCCTCAAAAGTTAAAAATAGAATTATCCTATGTTTCAGCAATTGCACTACTAAGTATTTACTCAAAGAGAATACAAAAATACTAATTCAAAGGGATACATGCACCCCAATGTTTTATAGCAGCATTGTCTGCAATAGCCAAATTATGAAACAGCCCCAAATGTCCATCAACTGATGAACAGATAAAAGAAGATGTGAGATATACATACACATATATATATGTATATATGTATATAAAATATGTGATATTCATATTACTCAGCCATAAAAAATAATGAAATCTTGCCATTTTTCAGTGACATGGTTGGAGCTTAAGGAAGTATTATGCTAAGCGAAAGAAGTCAGAAGAAAGACAAATACCATATGATTTCATTCACGTGTGGAATTTAAAACAAAACAAGTGGGGGGGAAAAAGAGAGAGGAGAGGCAAACCAGGAAACAGAAGTCTTAACTATAGAGAACAAACTGATGGTTACCAGAGGGAGGTGGGTGGGAGGATGGGCTAAATAGGCGATGAGGATGGGGAATTCATGTTGTGAAACCCAAGCACTAGGTTTTTGTATGGAAGTATTGAATCACTATATTGTACACCTGAAACTTAATATAACACTGTATGTTAACTAACTTTAGAATTTAAAAAAACTTTAAAAAAATCAGTTTGAAGGCAATACCAAAACAGTGAGATTATGGGTCCAAGACTCAGGTGAGAAGGGAAGTTTTCAGAGATTAGTGTGACATTTAGTGCCTGTCCTTTCCCATAAGGCTATTGTCAATGACAAGAACCAAGAGGCTAAAAAGCTGAGCAGAAAATTTCACAAATTCACAGGATAGAGGGAACAAGAATTGGAGTCAAGGGCCTGATAAGGTGGAGAGGCTCTGGTGAACACCATAGATTTTTGATTGAGGACCCATATCAGCAAGTATGAATTGTAGAGACGAGCCCTTTACAGGGGGTGGAATTCACTTTGAATCCTCTCAGTCTCTGATTTAACTAGATGATCTGGGATCACCAGTGCCTCTAGCTTACCTTCAGCCATAAAAAATATCAAAACCTGATAAGGATAGAATGAGAAAGGAAAATTACAAGCTAATCTAATTTATGAACATAGATCTTATGAGCCTAAACAAAAATATTACCCAACCAAATCCAAAAATATATAAAAACAAGGAACACTCGACTGAAATGGTTTAGGGAGTGCAAGGCAAGTTATGACTGAAAAGGCAATCACTGCAATTCATATTAAAAGAATCAGGAAGAAAAATTAAGTGATCATATTGACTAGATGTAAGAAAAGAAGTTTATAAAAGTAAGCATCCATTAATGATAAAATTTTCTCAAATGAGGAATAGAAGAAATCTGATAAAGAATAAAGAATAAGCAAACATTATATTTAAAAGGAAATGTTGAAAGCTTTCCTGAGATAAGGAATGAGAGAGGTATGCTTGCTATTACTCTTTATATTCAATCTTATACTGGCGGTTCTAGCCAATGTACTAAAGGCATGAAAAAGAAGGAAGTGTCATACAGATTGGAGAGGAAATGTAGCAGCCCTAATTCACAGATGATGACTTGATTTATATGTTGAAAATCTGAGAGAATCTTCAGATAAAAACTATTAGAATAAATAAAGAGAACTTAAGGTTACTAGATAGAGAAGATCAATATATAAAAATCAATAGATCTGAAACTATTTCCAAAAAACAGAAATGGAAGGGAAAACTTCCAAACTCATCCTATGAGGCCAGTATTACCTTGATCCCCAAACCAGATAAAGACTCCGCAAAAAGGAGAATTACAGACCAATATCCCTGATGAACACGGATACAAAAATTCTCACCAAGATACTAGCTAATAGGGTCCAACAGTACACTAAAAGAAAGTTATTCACCACAACCAAGTGTGGGATTTATTCCTGGGCTGCAAGATTGGTTCAACATCTGCACAAATCAATCAACGTGATACACCGGTAAGAAGAGAAAGGGCCGAGGGCGCCTGGGTGGCTCAGTCGTTCAGCGTCTGCCTTCGGCTCAGGAGGCATGATCCACAGGCGTTATGGGATCGAGCCCTGCATCCAGGCTCCTCACTGTGAGCCTGCTTCTTCCCTCTCCCACTCCCCTGCTTGTGTTCCCTTTCTCGCTGGCTGTCTCTCTCCTGTCAAATAAATAAATAAAATATTTAAAAAAAACTAGTGACTTTCTTTTAAAAAAAAAAAAAAAGAAAGAGAAAGGACAAGAACCATATGGTCCTCTCAGCTTGAATGCAGAAAAAGCATTTGACAAAATACAGCATTCTTTCTTGATAAAAAAGAAACTCTCTGTAGTGTAGGGATAGAAGGAACATACCTCAATATCATAAAGTAATATAAGAAAAACCCTAGCCGAATATCATCCTCAACGGAGAGAAAATAAGAGCTTTCCCCTAAGGTCAGGAACACCACAGGGATGTCCACTCTCACCACTGCTGTTGTTCAACATAGTACTGGAAGTCCTAGCCTCAGCAGTCAGACAAGCAAAAGAAATAAAAGCCATCCAAGGATTGGCAAAGAAGAAGTTAAACTCTCACTTTCCTCGTAGATGACAACTATAGCCACTGGAAAACAGTTTAGCAGTTCCTCAAAAGGTCAAACGTAGGGTTATCCATATCACCCATATTCCACTCTAAGCATATACCCAAAGAGAAATAAAAACATGTCCACACAAAAAATTTGTACATGAATGTTCATAACAATGTTACTCATAACAGCCAAAAGGCAGAAACAACCGAATGCCTATCAACTGATGAATGGATAAACAAATGTGGTTTTATTCATATAATGGAATATTATTCAACCATAAAAATAAATGAAATACTGATGTGCTACAACACGGATGAATCTTTAAAACATTCTCTGCTTAGTGGAAGAAGCCAGTATCAAAGACCAGTGTTGGCAGGATTCTATTTACATGGGAAATGTCCAAGAGTAGGCAAATCTATAGAGATAGAAAGTAAATAAGTGAATGCCTAGGGTTAGAGTATGGGAAGGTTGAGGGGGTGATGGTTAAAGGATATAAGGTTTTCTCCTGGGGTATGAAAAATATTCTTAAATTGAGAGTAGTGATAGTTTGCCTAACTCTGTAAATATATATATAAAAAGCACTGAATTTTTATACTTTAAGTTGTCTAATTGTATGGTATGTGAATTATATCTCAATAAGGCTGTTATCAAAACCGCCATTAGCATGAAGGTCGGCCCTCCCCCAGTAAGAATATTTGGGAAATTAATTTTAAGACAAAGAAACAAATTACTACATGTTATTTTTGGAGACCTTATTGTATCTTCAAACCAAAAAATACATCCTTACGTTTAAGATAATTTAGGAACATTCATATGGCATGGGATGGTTTGAGGAGCTCTTTCAATAATTTCTTGAACAAAAATTCCATAATACAAGAGCAAGAAGACTTTTTTCTACCAAAAGGCAATGAATGATTGTTTAATACAAATAAAATAAGGTGAATATACAAGTAAATGCAGCTTTGTGTGTCCAGGAAATCTACAAAGTAGCTTGATCTTTTATTATTGCCCTATATTTATGAGACCTAAGAAATTTAATGTGCTGCCTTGACATCTTTGAGTCTTATGGAGATTACAGGGGTTTGACTATCGTTCAAAGCTCTTCCCAGATACAACCCTCACCCAGCAGGAAGCCCCTACTTTGCTAGTTTCTCTATATGAGCTGGACCAGCTGCACCTGACTCTTCCTTAACTTAATGGGCTTCATCTCCCTGCAGCCCGTGGAATTGTTTGCCGATCACATTCTCCCATAGAACCATAAGGTCACCCCATCTTCCTTTTACCACAAAGCCTGCCTCCCACAGCCCCCGTTTGTTCACTCTACTCCTGAAAGCAGCCCAGTGTGATGTTGCATGGTGTTTGGTGTCCTCCTTCCCTGGGCTATGAATATGTGATTATAAACTGCTGTAAATCTCATGGAGTCCAGTGTCAGTGCTGTGAGTTCAGCCACCTCCAAGAACCCAGGATGCTGTGTCCCTCACCAGTGGGATGAAGAGAAGGTGAAGACAGAATATTATATGTACTACCCAACCAGCTCTGCTTCCTGCAGCTGCGGCTGCCTTCTATGCTACTTCACAGTAGTTCTGTCTTCCAAGTAACCTGACCTAATGTGGCCCTGCATGGTGTTTGGTGTCCTCCTCCCCTGCGCTGTGAGTATATATGATTAATAAAACTGCTGTCAGTCTCAGAGGTCAGTGTCGGTGTCATGAGTTCGGCCTCCAGAACCCTGGGACACTCTGTCCCTCACCCAATGGGATGAAGAAAGTGAACAGACTACTATATGTCCTACCCAACCAGCTCTGCTTCCTGCAGCTGCTGCTGCATTTTACTGCTGAAACAGTTCTCAGTCTCCCTCCTAACCTCCTGCCCATGACAAAAACCATCAGATTGTGCAAACCTTGCACCTGCTCCAACCAGCGCACTATGTACCTTGCAGATAACCCACAGCCGCTGCCATCACGAAGCCATTTTAAACGCGCCTGCACTGCGAACCGTCTGCAGCAGCTCACACACCCACCCTTGTTTATGTCTCCAAACTCAGGGTGAGAGCCAAAAACAATCTTATGTGTTTTTTGGTAGGCCTTTAGTACAGGTTTATTTACTGATTTGGTACTCATTGATGAAGGGTGCTCGGAGTGGACCAGGACAGTGGGATCGATTGTCTTCCCAAACAAAGAGCACGTGGAGTGCCAATATGAACACATCAGCGATATGGGCATGGATCTTCACATTGCCCTTCCTGGCTCACAGTTTATAGTGAAGAGCAAACAAGAGGAGAAAGCGAAGTATCTGAAGAAAAGTCTCTATATGGATACTTGGAGGGCTACACAACTATAAATTCATATTCATTTGTTTCACAGAAAACTTGCCAAAAGCCAGGCTCTGCTTCCCTTGTGCCACACTTACTGTAATGTTTCTTCCAGGAAAACTGTTCACAGTTGTTGACTCTTAATAATACCCGCGGGTCATATCAGAGCCCCATAAAGAAAAATCCTGATGTGAGTTTGTCTCTCCCACAAACCTTATAGAAGAACCTCTGTGTTTTTATTCTCAGAAAATATCTCAGAGAAAAGAGAAATATTACAACATTTGCAGCTTAACATGGAGCGGGACTGGAGGAATTATGCTAAAGTGAAATAAGTCAAGCAGAGAAAGGCAAAATTATCATATGGTTTCACTCATTTATGCAACATAAGAAATAGCAGGGAGAGCAGTAGAGGAGAAGGAAAGGAAAAGAATGAAGTGAGGGGGTAAACAGAAGGGGGAATGAACCACACGAGACACTATGGACTCTGGGAAACAAACTGAGGGCTTCAGAGAGGAGGGGTGAGGGATTGGGATAGGCCAGTGATGGGTATTAAGGAGGGCATGTTTTGCATGGAGCACTGGGTGTTATACGCAAATAATGAATCATGAACACTACATCAAAAACTAAGGATGTACTGTATGCTGACTAATATAACATAATAAAAAAAGAAAGAAGAAAATATTACTGAAAAGATTTGCCAAACATTATATTGGGTACTGGAGACAGAAAAAACATCATTGCTATTTAACGCAGCAACACATTAAAAATTTTTTAAATTTTTAAATTATGTTAGGAAACATATAACATATAGGGGCACAGTGGGTGGCTCAGTCAGTTAAGTGGCTGCCTTCGGCTCGGAGTCACGATCCCAGAGTCCTGGATCGAGGTCCTATCCAGGCTCCCTGCTTGATGGACAGCCTGATTTTCCCTCTCCACCACTTGTGTGCTCTTTCTCGTGTACTTTCTCTCTTTCTCTCCCTCTCTCTCTAATAAATAAATAAGTAATCTTAAAAAAGCCTATAACATAAAATTTATCATTTAAAAAATTGGTATAATTGACATATAACATGTGGTTTTTCAGGTATATAACATGATTCAGTTTTTGTATATATTGCAAAAATCACCACAATTCTAAGATTACCATCCCTTACCCCAACAAGGTTGCAAAAAACTTTTTCTTGTGATGAGGATTTTAAAGATCTATTCTGAGCAACTTCCAGAGTATGCAACACAGTATTGAACTATAGTCACCATGCTGTACATTATATCACCATGACATAATTATTTTATAACTGGAAGTGGGTTTTGTATAATTTCATTTATCTGTGGAATCTAAAAACAATCAAATTAACAACAACAGCAGCAAAAAACAAAACGAAACAGACTCATAGATATAGAGAACAATCTGTTGGTTGCCAGAGCAGAGGGGGAATTGGGCAAATTGGGGAAGGAATTAAAGGTACAAACTTCCAATTATAATATAAATAAGACATGGGGTTGCAATATATAGGATAGAAAATAGAGTTAATAATATTGTAACTACTTTTTGTATGAGTGACAGATAGTAGCTAGATTTACCATGATTACTTCATAACATATAAATGTTTTTTTTTAATTATGAAGATTGGAAGCAGTGATCAAAAACCTTCCCAAAAACAAGAGTCAGGGCCTGGCCAGTTCCCTGGGGAATTCTACCAAACATTCAAAGAAGAAATAATACCTATTCTCCTAAAGCTGTTTCAAAAATAGAAACAGAAGGAAAACTGCAAACTCATTCTATGAGGCTAGTATTACCTTGATCCCCAAGCCAGGCAAAGACCCATCAAAAGGAGAATTACAAGACCAATATCCCTGATGAATATGGACGCCAAAATTCTCAACAAGATCCTAGCTAATAGGATATATACATTAAAAGGATTATCCACCATGACCAAGTGGGATTTATCCCTGGGATGCAAGGGTGGTTCAACATTCGCAAATCGATCAGTATGATAGATCATATCAACAAGAAGAGTCAAGAACCATATGATCCTCTCAATTGATGCAGAAAAAGCATTTGATAAAATACAGCATCCTTTCTGATTAAAACCCTTCAGAGTGTAGGGATAGAGGGTACATTCCTCAATTTCATAAAAACCATCTATGAAAAGCCTACAGCGAATATCATTCTTAATGGGGAAAAGTGGAAAGCCTTTCCCTTAAGATCAGGAACACGACAAGGATGCCTACTCTCCTCTTGCCATTATTATTCAACATAATACTAGAAGTCCTTGCAACAGCAATCAGACAACAAAAAGGGATAAAAGGTATTCAAATCGGCAAAGAAGAAGTCAAACTGTCTCTCTTCTCAGATGACATGATACTCTATATGGAAAACCCAAAAGACTGCACCCCCAAACTACTAGAAGTTATAGAGCAATTCAGTAATGTGGCGGGATACAAAATCAATGTTCAGAAATCAGTTGCATTTCTATACAGGAACAATGAGACTGAAGAAAGAGAAATTAGGGAATCCATTCCATTTACAATAGCATCAAAAATCTCGTTATCTTTGGAATTAACTAACCAGGACACAAGGATCTATATTCTAGAAATACTACGAAATCACTCTTGAAAGACATTGAGAAGCACAAAAGTGGAAAAATATTCCATGCTCATGGATCGGAAGAATAAACATAGTTAAAATGTCTATGCTACCCAGAGCAATCTATACTTTCAATGCCATCCCGATCAAAATACCAATGACATTTTTCAAAGAACTGGAACAAACAGCCCTTAAATTTGTGTGGAACCAGAAAAGGCCCCAAATTGCCAAGGAATTGTTGAAAAAGAAAAACAAAGCTGGGGGCATCACGTTGCCTGATTTCAAGCTATACTACAAAGCTGTGATCACAAAGACAGCATGGTACTGGCACAAAAACAGACACATAGACCAAGGGAACAGAATCGAGAACCCAGAAATGGACCCTCGGCTCTTTGGGCAACTAATCTTTGACAAAGCAGGAAAAAACATCCAGTGGAAAAAAGACAGTCTCTTCAATAAATGGTGCTGGGAAAATTGGACAGCTACATGCAAAAGAATGAAATTTGGCCACTCTCTCACACCATACACAAAGATAAACTCCAAATGGATGAAAGACCTCGATGTGAGACAGGAATCCATCAAAATCCTAGAGGAGAACATAGGCAGCCACCTCTTTGATATCGGCTACAGCAACTTTTTTCATGACACATCTCCAAAGGCAAGAGAAACAAAAGATAAAATGAACTTGTGGGACTTCATCAAGATAAAAAGCTTCTGCACAGCCAAGGAAACAGTCAAAAAAACTAAGAGGCAGCCCATGGAATGGGAGAAGATATTTGCAAATGACACTACAGATAAAAGATTAGCATCCAAGATCTACAAAGAACTTCTCAAACTCAATACACGGGAAACAAATAATCAAATCAAAAAATGGGAAGTTTGTACCTTTTGACCCCCTTCGTCCATATCTCTCACCCCCTACCTCCTACCTGTGGCAACCCCCAATCTGTTCTCTATGAGCTTGGTTTTGTTGTTGTTTTAAATTCCACATGCAAGTGAGATCATGCGTTGTCTTTCACCATCTGACTTATTTTACTTAGCATAATGCCCTCGAGGTCCATCCATGTTGTCAAAAATGGCAAGATTTCGTTCTTTTTAATGGCTGAATAGTATTCCATTGTGTGTGTAGATCACATTTTCTTTACATATTCATCTATCAATGGACATTTAGGTTGTTTCCATATCTTGGTTATTGTAAATAATGCTGCAGCATTGGGGTGCATATATCTTTTCAAGTTAGTGTTTTTGTTTACTTCAGATAAATACCTAGAAGTAGAACTGCTAGATCATATGGTAGTTCTATTTTTAATTTTTTAAAAAGATTTTATTTATTTATTTGACAGAGAGAGAAAGAGAGCACAAGCAGGGGGAGTGGCAGGCAGAGGGAGAAGCAGGCTCCCTGCTCAGAGCCTGATATAGGACTCTATCCCAGCACCCTGGGATCATGACCTGAGCCGAAGGCAGATGCTCAACTGACTGAGCCACCCAGGTGCCCGTATTTTTAGTTTTTTGAGGAACTTTCATACTGTGTTCCATAGTGGCTGCACCAATTTACATTCCCACCAACAATATATGAGGGTTCCCTTTTCTCCAGGTCCTTGCCAACACTTGTTATTTCTGGTCTTTTTTTGGAGGGAAAGAGAAAATCTTAAGCAAGCTCCATGTCCAGCAAGGAGCCCCACTTGGGGCTCCATCTCACAATCCTGAGGTTATGACCTGAGCCAAAATCAAGAGTTGGACGCTTAAGTGACTGAGTCACCCAGGTACACCTCTTGAAATATTTTTGTTATTAACCCCTTATCAGCTATATAATCAGCAAATATTTTCTCCCATTCAGTAGGTTGCCTTTTCATTTTGTTGATGATTGTCTTTGCTGTGCACAAGCTTTTTAGTTTGATGTATTCCGACTTACATATTTTTGCTTTTGTTGCCTTTGCTTTAGGGTCAGATTAAAGAACTCATTGCCAAGACCCATGTCAAGGAGCTTACTGCGTATGTTTTCTTCCAGGAGTTTCATGGTTTCAGGTCTTAAAATTTACCATTGTAACCATTTTAAGTGTACAGTTCAGTAGTGTGAATTGCATTCACTTTGTTGTTCAATAGATGTCTAGAACCTTTTCATCTGACAAAACGGAGACTCCCTACTTATTAAACAACTCTTTGCCTCCTTGGTTAAGTTATTCCTAAATATATTATTCTTTTTCATGTTATTGTAATTGGATTTTTTTCTTAATTTTCTTTCTTTCTTTTTTTTTTTTTGAAGATTTTATTTATTTATTTGACAGAGAGACAGCCAGTGAGAGAGGGAACACAACAGGGGGAGTGGGAGAGGAAGAAGCAGGCTCCCAGCGGAGAAGCCTGATGTGGGGCTCGATCCCAGGACCCCGGGACCACGCCCTGAGCCAAAGGCAGATGCTTAACGACTGAGCCACCCAGGCACGCCCCTGTTTTCTTAATTTTCTATTTAGTTTTCTTTTCAGATTTTTGTGTGTTGACACAGAATTTTTATACATGAGCATTTTTATTAATGTCCAAGAGCCAAGATTTCCCTGGAAATCTTTGCAGAGTAGTATCAGGCAGCAAGACCACAAGCTCTCACATAGCAGGGTGCTATATGATGCAGAAATGTAGTATGATTAGATGGCAGCCACAGACACTAGAGGGCAGCCACAAGCCCACCCAGTGCTCCTGGTTCTGAGGACTCCGTGACTACAACTTTCAAAAGATCATTTGCTCTTGTGGCTCTCAGTCTCGCCCTTATTTCAGAATCACTGGAAGTCTTGTTAAAAATGGCTGGTTACAGTGGGTGGCTCAGTTGGTTGAGCGTCTGACTCTTGATTTCGGCTCAGATCATGGACTCAGGGTCATGGTCTCGGGGTCATGGGATTGAGTTCTGTGTGAGGCTCTATGCTCCTTCCTATGCTGCCCACCCCCCCCACTCCCACTCTCTCTCAAATAAATAAATAAATAAACAAATAAATAAATAAATAAAATCTTTTAAAAAAGTGGCTGGTTACATAATTTGTGGGGTCCAGAGTAAAATGATAATGCTGGCCTTATATTCAATAAGTAGGAAAAATGGCTTTAAAGATACTAAAATATAAAACTTTTTCCTTTTTTACTACAGTCCTCCCTTCCCCCCTCCTGATTTGTCTGTTTTTTTAAACTTGTCTAATGTTATTCTAAATAAAGAAACATTTAAAATTTTAAATAACCCTGAATTTTATTGTTAATCGTTGTATTGTACAATGCCAGTTTTAAATGCAAATATCAGATCATTTAACCTTTATGCAGGATCACCAACATTACCCAATTCATATTTTGTAGCTAACTCATGCATATGTACTTCATTCTTACCAAAACATGGAAACACTGCACAAAAGTAACTCTATTTTTTATTTTACTTCTTGATATGTGTACATCTAGCAACACTCAATGAAAGTCAGTGGCTTTCATAATATGCTTGCCTTGCACTCACTTTGGGTCTTGAACAATTCCCAACATCATGAGTCCCCCAAAATTGTATGTTTATGGGGACATTGCAAATGCTCCATGTGAATGGGGCAGCAAGGAATGGCAGACATACATGATCCTGTGTCTTTACTCATGAATACTGCATTATCCCATCAGATACCACGTATGAAATACAAAATAAAATTACACTCCACACAAGTTAATTCCATTTCAGAGGCTATGGGCAATTAGTAACCATTCAAGGACACCCTAGGGAGCCTATACAACCTCATCAAGAAATGAGTATGGATCTTGCCAAAACCACAGACCACAGCTCAGAGGTAGGGGTCTTTAGCAAAGTCAGACTCCTTATAGTTTGAAAAGTTACAGCAAACACCGCCTCATGCTGTTCTCAGTTGTACCCCATTAGCCTGGCAATTAAGAGTAGTTTCTTTGGAATTACACACACCTGGATTTGAATTGCAGTTTTACCTGGGTAAGTTTTTTTCTTCTCCGTGTTTTAGATCTTTTATCTGTAAAACGGAGATGGTAATAGTATAAACATCATAGCGTGCTTGTAGGATTATAGGGGATTTTGTAAAGTAAGTGTTTAGCACAGTGCCTGGCACAACTGATAACTACAGTGGAAGAAAAAAATATGACAAACACTACTCTAAGATGCATCCTTACTGAAGGCCTCTTCTTTTTTTTTAAAAATTTTTTATTATGTTATGTTAGTCACCATACAGTACATCATTAGTTTTTGATGTAGTGTTCCATGATTCATTATTTGCGTATAACACCCAGTGCTCCGTGCAATACGTGCCCTCCTTAATACTCATCACCGGCCTATCCCAATCCCCCTCCCCCTACCCTCTGGAGCCCTCAGTTTGTTTCCCAGAGTCCACAGTCTCTCGTGGGTCATTCCCCCTTCTGTTTACCCCCCCTTCATTCTTCCCTTCCTTCTCCTACCGATCTCCCTGCTATTCCTGAAGGCCTCTTCGAGCATCTCTGAATACCTGCTTACCTGGCTTCTCATTGTTTTCACTTGGTAGAGGATAGAGTGGCTAATACAATTAGAAAATAGAAATAAATTGAAAGCATAAAAAATTAGTAAAATGAAAGTAAACTGTCATTATTGGAAGGTGATATGATTGTGCCTGAAAAACAGAAGATAATCAACTCAAAAATTACTACTACTACTACTACCACCACCGAGAGAGAGGGGGAGAGAGAGAGAGGGAGAAATGGAAAGAAATTCAGTAAGGTAGCTGATTACAAAAATTAATATGCTGAAATCAAAAGCCTATGTATATACAAATATACAATCAGAAGATATATTGGAGAAGGAAATCCCCTTTCCAATAGCAACATAAAATAAAAAGGAATAAAACATGCAAAACGTTTTTGAGAAAAAAGCTAATCAAATGAAATTAAAACATTTTCAAATGTATAAATGCAGTCTTGAACAAATAGACATACCATATTCTTAGAGATAGGAACACTAAAAAAAATCTTTCTAAGTTAATTTATAAATTAATGTGATTTTTAAAAAAGATTTATTTATTGGGGTGCCTGGGTGTCTCAGTTGGTAAAGTATGGGACTCATGATTTCAGCTCAGGTCATGATCTCATGTGTCCTGGCATGGAGCCCCCAGTGGGCTCCTGGCTCAGCAGAAAGTCTGCTTGAGATTCTCTCTCTCTGCCTTCCCCTGCCAGCTCTTTCTTTCTCTCTCTCAATTTCTCTCTCTCTCAAAATGAGGGAGAAAGTGCATGTGCGAGTGGGGGGAGGGGCAAAGGGAGAGAGAGAATCCCAAGCAGACTCCCTCTGAGCCCCACAGGGGACTTGATTTCACCACCCGGAAATCATGACCTGAGCCAAAACCAAGAGTCCCATCCTTAACCAACTGAGCCACCCAGGTGCTCCTATATTAATGTGATCTCAATAAAAATACCAATAGGTTTAACTGAGGACAATTAGGCTGATTTCTAAATTTATGGTGGGAAGTAAGTAAATATAGTAAAACTCTCAAAAGGAAGAACTATGATAGCACTGAGATGAGTGATATCAAAAAATAAAAAAACCTATATAGCCTTAATTATTAAAACACTATGGTACTTGTGCATGAATAGACTGACAGATAAATGGAACTAATGAAAATATTCAGAAATAGAATAAATACATAGTAGTATATGATAGAGGTGTCATTTCAAATCAGTACAATAAACATGTATCTTTTATATTTTAATTTTTTAAAAGTTTGTTTATTTAAGCAATCTCTACTCCCAATGTGGGGCTCAAATTCACAAACCCGAGACCAAGAGTTGCCTGCTCTTCCAATTGAGCCAGCCAGGAACCGCTAAACATGTATCTTTTAAATAAATGATTTTAGGACAATTGGATAGCTTTTTCAAGAAAGATGGGTGAATTCATATTTTGTACTATACACTCAGATAAACTTCCAATCAACATTACATCTTATTTTAAAAAATTATACAAAAAGTTTACATTATAAAAATTATACATTAAAGTACTAGAAGAATACATGGAATAATTATTTTAAAACCTTGGAGAGAGGAAAGCCTTCCTAGTTAACTATGAAACCATAAAATAAATGATTATTTTATTCTGCATAGAATATCTTCTGCCATATCTGCATATGACAGAACGTACCATAAAAAAGCCAAAAGACAAATTACAACCTGAAATATCTTGCAAATCTTTTTACAAAGGCTAATCTCCTCTTATATATAAAAAGTACTACTAAGCCAGTAGAAGTATTTGTAAAGGACAGAAACAGTCCATAGAGAAAGAAATACTAGTGACCATTAAAAACATGAAAAGACAGGGCGCCTAGGTGGCTCGGTCAGTTGAGTGTCTGCCTTCAGCTCAGGTTATGATCCCAGGATCCTGGGATGGAGCCCTGTGTCGTCAGCAGGGAGTCCACTTCTCCCTCTCCCTTGGCCTGTTTCCCATACTTGTGCTCTCTCTCTCTCTCTGAAGTAAATAAAGATCTTAAAAAAAAAAAACATGAAAAGACATTCAAACTTATTCTTAATAAGATAAATGCAAATTAAAATCACAACAGCAGATTGTGAAAATTCAGAAGTTCAACAGCACACTCTTTTGGCAAAGTGAGGAGAAAGTGACAATCTCAAATTTTGCTGATGGGAGTGCAAAATGGTGCAATCCCAGAGGAGAACAATTTTAGAAATATCGGTTATAAATTGCAAATACTTTTTGCAACAATTACAACTCTAGGAATTATTCTTACATCTAATTCTGTCTTGGCAACAGCTTTTCTGAGGACTCAGACTAACACATACCTTTTTTGTGGGAAATATGGAAAAATAAGAATATATATCCATGTTTGCATGTATTTATATAAAATGCATTAAAAGGATATAGAAGAAAAGAAGTTAAGGAAAGCAATAGAAATGGGGTGGTGGTAATGGGCTGGATGGAAAAAAAGGAGAGAGCAAGAGTTTTGAATCCATGTGAATTCATCTATGCAAAAAAATTTAAAAGGCTCTTGGAGAAATTTTGTAAATTTTCTATTGTGAAATATAGACTCATGGGTAATTGTAGCGATAGTATAGAGGTCCCATGTACTCTTACCCAATTTCTCCCAATGGCTACATTTTACATAATTATAGTAAAATATCAAAACTGGAATTTAACATTGACACAATATGTATATGATTCTAAGCCACTCTATCATGTATAGATTTGTGTAATCACTGCTACCATCAAGGTACAGAATTATCCCATCACCACAAGAGGAAGAAATAATTTGATAATACATGCTAGAGGGAAAGCAGTCAGCTTGGGGTGTTAAGAATTTAGGCCTGAACCTGGGGCTCAGACTCAGAATGACTTGCTTTGAAAACAGCATTTGTATTACATCTCTCCAATGTTAAGTTTGGCTGAGGCTGTAGTCAAACAGATCAATATGGCCTTGTTCTCATTCTCATTCTGAGACTGGCTGAGACATGCTAGGATTTGAGACAAAAAGCTTTATCTCAACTTTATTATGGATACTTTAATACTTCTTCCAGTATCAAGGTGTTATTATGGAAATTAATCACCATTAAATAACCCCAGGTATTAAATACAAGAAAGCTAATTTCTTAGTTGATCCCCAGTTCTGAACATTAAATTAGCCTTAGTTTACTAGGTTTCAGCTCAAATTTCAATACCTATATAAGAGCCAGTTACAATGAATTAAGTTAAAATTCTCCAAGAGACTAGGATAAGTCAACAATACGTAAAGGTTTTGCTGATGGGAATGTAAACTGCAGCAACTGCTCTGCAGAGAAATCTGGCTATAGATATCAAAGGCTTAAAAATGTGCCATTTTTTTGACTCAATAATTCCACTTCTAGAAATTTGTCCTGGGGAAACAGTTAAGCATATGTAAAAAACTTTATTACCTAGTATGGTCATCAAAAGAAATCATTAAAGGATACACTACAATATATTCACTTGATGTAAAAGAAGGCAGTAAGGAGGAAAAGAACAAAAAAGACTTGAGATGTATAGAAAACAAAAACCAAAATGGCCGACATAAATCTGACCATATCAATAATAACCTTAAATGCTAAGGAGGCTGACTCTGTGGCCTGTTTGATTTACTTGTCACTACGAAACCTCAAACCTTGCATCAAAATAAACTTACTGTCTTGAGAATGAGTTAGCTTTTCTGTTTTACTTTGACCTTTATTAACTTCATCCAAAAACCCTTCTTCTTAAATGGTCTTCTCAAATGGTCTTCAGACTTCCTGCGATCAGAATTCTAATAGGTCCCTGATTCAACATGAATAAATCCTGTCCTCTCACTGGCTTGTCTCACTCTAATACCTTTCCCACTGTATCTCAAGGGGTATGCATCTCCCATGCCCAAGCAGTGAGCCATCTAAAAATAAGATCTATTTTCCAAGCATATACGGGGTTACAAAAGAGGACCCTGGGGAATTTGGAGTCTTTTAAAGACTCCCTGCCAAAAATACCCTAAGGAAAACTGGAGTAAAGAACAAATCCTTTAGAACATATCCCAGATGAATACCTTTTTGGTAAGCAAGAGGTATTGAGTCAAACTGTAACTTTTTAGTGGGGAAGCCATAACTTATTTAATTCCAAAAGGAAAATATATGGAAGAAACAAAAATGCATATCACTAAGTGAAAGAAACCAATCTGAAAAGGTTACATACTATATGATTCTAACTATATGACATTCCAGAAAAGGATAAAACTATGGAGAGAGTAGAAAGATCAGTGGTTGTCAGGGGGTGGGAGGAGGGAGGAATCAATAGGCAGAGCACAGAGGATTTTTAGGGCAGTGAAAATATTCTGTGTGACACCATAATGATATATACACATCATTACACATTTGCCCAAACCCATATAATCTACAACACCAAGACCCTTATGTTAACTCTGGACTCTGACTGATGACGAACTGATGTAGGGTCATCAGTTGTAACAAATGTATCACTATGATGCGGGATGTTGATAATGGAGGAGGCTGTCTGTGTGTGTTGGGGGGGCCAGGGGTATACAGGAAATCTCTGTAACTTCCACTCATTTTCTGTGAACCAAAATGGCTCTAAAAAATAAAGTCTATTAAAATTAAAAATTTTAAAAGCAGTAGGCCACCAGAATCCTGGACTCAGCATATTCTGAATCTGTTAAGAGGCCAGAGTTAGGTCAGAAAAAAGCAATAGGAGATGGAGGGAAGTGGGTGGGTGATGGGTATTAAAGAGGCCACTTGTTGTAATGAGCACTGGGTGTGGTATGTAAGTTATGAATCACTGAATTCTACTCCATAAACCGATATTGCACTGTATGTTAACTAACAAAAATTAAATTAAAAAAAAAAAAGAAAAAAGAAAAAGGGTAAGGTATGGAGTATAAAGACAGAGGCTGAAGAGCAGGCCAAGAACTCTTTCCTTTGGAATTCAGCAGTTTGGTAGCATGTAGCTTCAATGGTTCCATTATTCTACTGTGTGTATCAAGCCCGGTCAACAATCTCATCAGATTAACGTTCTAAGAGCCTTCCTCAAGAAAATGCTTTAGGATGGAAGGGATGACCAGAATGCAATTTGCAGTTGAAATAAGCACCTTTTACACTTTTCCTTGGTCAGTAAGGACTGGCTCCCTGTAGATGCTTTTAAGTACTAAAACAAAATACACATTTTAGTGCTAGAGAAGGACATCATACATAGTCCAAAGCAATAATATATGGCATTACTATGCATTCTCTTGATAAAATTGTAAGCTTAGAAAATCCATCCTTCACATAGCTGCTGTGAGAAATCTCTTAGATTTTTTGAAAGATTTATTTATGTATTTATTTGAGAGACAAAGAAATAGAAAGAGAGAGTGAACACAAGTAGGGACAGGGGCAGAGGGAGAGAATCTTCAGGCGGACTCTCTGCTGATCGCAGACCCGTGAGATCATGACCTGAGCCGAAACCAAGAGTCTGATGCTTAACCAATTGAGCCACCCAGGTGCCCCTTAGATTTAAAGTACAGATGCTGAGAAAGATGTTTTCTCTTTCCTCTGGGGCTGCTAAACTGGAATAACATAATCCTGAAACTGCCTGCAGCTAAGTTCCTACTGTCCCAGTTTGGCTCATTAGGTGTGATGTTAAAGAGAAAAAATATTTGTGATGCTTGTTAAAGAATAATAGGGCAGACTTTACTCAGGGTGACTATTGCAATAGATATAGGGACCACTATAATGGGTTTTGCAGTAGAGGAGAGATATTGGGCTCGACCCCAAATATAACAAGGAAAAGTGGGAGTTTATAGCCGAGGAGTGGGGGGGGGGTGTCAGTAGATGGAAAATTAAAAGGAAACATCAAGGCTAAGGGAGAAGCCTAGAAAAACAACCTAACAGGATTCTTGCTGAAGGCAGGCCAGGGAGATCAGACCCAACCCGGGGGATGGTAGAAGATGAGGAACCCTATCAGATATTGAGGGTGATCAAATATCAAGGATGGGGGATTCTGGTTAAATTGATTCAGTAGGATTCTTGCTAAAATTGGACAATGCAGGGATAACACAGAAGCTCAAAAGTCAGGGCTTGGTTGAGAAGAGAGTTCAGAGGAGTCTTACTAAACTTTGGTTAAAGAGAGACTCTGCCAGTGAAAGGGGTCATAGAGAGGAAATCAGATCCAAGACTGGAAAGAAATGATAATTTGTGAGTATGTGAACTCAGCTCCACCCCTGAATTTCCCAACTTCCTGTTAAATGAACCAATTAATTCACTTTCATCCTTCAAATTTATTTGAATGAGGTGTCTGTCATTTGCAAATGGAAGAGCTCATTAATCTGAAGAGAGAATTGATTTGATGAATAAGTTTGAGGTGATGGGTAGAAGATTAAAAGCAGTGATTAAATGGCAAAATAAGAAAGTATACATTTCTAAGCTACCACATCATCATACACAATATACAAACTTCCTATATACCATTCTTACTGTGTCCTCAGGGCTGTAGGCTTAAAGGGAGTATTATATAAATCACATAGCAACGTTTGTGAAATTGGGATTCCAGATCTGAACAGTTTTGCTAGATTGGGCAATATAATAGCTGACACTTATTAGATATATACTTTATTCTAGGCATGCTAAATGTTTTATATGCATTATTTTAATAAATCCTACTTCATGGACTTAGAGATATTAAGATATTAAGACCTATTCCAAGGACAGATATCTACTAAATACAGTTTTAGGACCTGAACATAGATCTCTCTATTCCTGAATGCATGCACTTCAAAAAAAGTTTTATTGAGATATAATTCACATATCATACCATATATATCAGATTTGTCCACTGAAAGTATGCATTGCAATGCTTTTGGTATATTCACAGATATGTATAACCATTACCATAGTTTTTGAACATTTTAATCACCTAAAAAAGAAACACCATAACTTTTAGCTATCACCCCTATGTCCTCCCCAACCCCCAACCCTAAGCAACCACTAATCTACTTTCTGTCTTTATAGATTTCCCTGTTCTGGACTTTCATATAAATGGAACCATAGAGTATGTTATCTTTTGTGATTGGCTTCTTTTACCTACTATTATGTTTTTGAAGTTCATCATAGCATGTATCAGTACTTCATTTTTTAAAGATTTTATTTATTTATTTGAGAGAGAGAACACAAGGGGGGAGAGGCAGAGGGACAAGCAGACTCCTCACTGAGTGCAGAGCCTGTCATGGGGCTCAATCTCACGATCCTGAAATCATGACCTGAGTTGAAGTCAGACGCTTAACTGACTGAGTCACCCAGGTGCCCCTCAGTACTTCATTTTTTATGGCTGAATACTATTCCTTTGGAGATACTACATTTTACTTATCCACGCATCCACTGATGAATACTCATTTTTCCACCTTTTGGCTATTATAAACAATGATGCTATAAATATTCATATACAAGTTTCTGTGTGGACATGTTTCATTTCTCTTGAAAATATACCTAAGAGTAGAATTACTGGGTCATATGGGAACTCTATGTTTAATAATTTGAGGAACTGCCAGACTGTGTTCCAAAGTGGCTGCACCATTTTACATTATCATCAGCAGTGTAGGAGGGTTTCATTTCTCTGATCCTTGCAACACTTGTTGTTACCTGACTTTTTGATTTGAGCCATTCTAATGGGTATGAAGTGATATCTCATGGTGATTTTGATTTGTGTTTCTTTCATGACTAATGATATTGAACATCATTTCTGGCTAAATGTGTATCTTTGAAGAGACGTCTTTCAGATCCGTTGCCTATTTAGAATACGATTGTCTTTTTGTTATTAAGTTGTAAGAGTTCTTTATATATTCTAGTTGCAAATTCCTTATTAAATATATGATTTATAAATATTTTCATCCCGTTCTATGGGCTGTATTTTCACAATCTTGATAGTGTCCTTTGATGCACAAACGTTTTTAATATTGGTGAAGTCCAGTTATCGTTTTTTCTTTTGTTGCCTGTGCCTTTGGTGTCATATCCAAGAAATCACTGCTAAGTCTGATGTCATGAAGATTTTCCCCTTGTTTTCTTCTAAGAGTTTTATAGTTTTAGATCTTATGTTTAGGTTTTTGATCCATTTTGAGTTAATTTTTGTATATGGTATACCTTCATTGTTTTACATGTGGATATCCAGTTGTCCCAGCACCATCTGTTTAAGATACTATCCTTATCCCATTGAAAAGCTTTGGCACTCTTGTTGAAAAACAGTTAGCCATAGATGTATGGGTATATTCCTGGACTCCCAATTTTGTTTCATTGATACATATGTCTGTCCTTGTTGACAGTGTAACACACTGACTGTTGCTTTATAGTAAAATTTGAAATTAGGAAGTGTGAGTCCTCCTACTTTATTCTTCTTTTTCAGGATTATTTTAGCTATCCAAGATCCCTTGTAATTCCATATGAATTTTAGAATCAGCTTGTCAATTTCTTTTTTTTTTTTTTAAAGATTTTATTTATTTATTTGACAGAGAGAGACAGCCAGCGAGAGAGGGAACACAAGCAGGGAGAGTGGGAGAGGAAGAAGCATGCTCCTAGCAGAGGAGCCTGTTGTGGCGGTCGATCCCAGAATGCCGGGATCACGCCCTGAGCCGAAGGCAGACGCTTAAGGACTGTACCACCCAGGCGCCCCCAGCTTGTCAATTTCTAAAAAAGAAATCAGCTGGGATTCTGGTACGTATTGTGTTGAATCTGTAGATCAACCTAGAGAATACTGCCATCTTAATAATGTCTTCTGATTCATGAACATGGGATTTAAAAAATCTTTACTTAAATCTTTAATTACTTTTCAATAATTTTTCATGGTTTCAGAGTATAAGTTTTATACTTTTTGTTAAATTTATTCCTAAATACTTTATTCTTTTTGATACTATTAAGTTTTGAGAGAGCTTTAGAAGCCAATATTCACAGGTGGCGTAAGTAATGATATAACTAGCATTAAAAAATGGTATTAGGAAATTAGAGAGGCAAGAAGACGTATATTATTTCAAGACACACAGGTCTGAGAAGTTATGGCCTTGTGAGTAATAATACTATCATTACATTTTTCTCATGTGTGAATTGTAAAATTAGCCAGCAATGGTGCATATGAAGTAAAGACAGAAAGAGATGGTACATAGACAGTACCAAGAATCTTTATGTGTACTGATATAACAGCAAACAAATATGTAAGTACCACTTTTATACCCATTATCTCAAACTTCATTCATAAAACATTATACCTCACATGGGATCATGAATTTTATAACACATCTTTTAATAATATTACTTACATAATCAGGGTCCGTGAAAAAAATATTTCTGTGGGATGATGCATATCCTCAAGGCGTTTCTGGAGGCAGTACAGTAAAACAAACGGTTAGGAGAATGGGCTTTGGAGTCAGAATACCTAGATTCCATGTATTAGCTATGTGATTTTAGGCAGGTGGTTTAACCTCTCTGTGCCTCATTGCATCTGTATAATCTAAGCAATGAAATACAGTACTTCATGGTGTTGTTGTGAAGTTTAAATTACTTAATATATATACAATGCTTAGTACCTAGCATTTTGTTTAAAAGGTGGATAGCTTTATATTCCCTATTGTTAAGTTTCATGATGGTAAGGGCAAAATAAGTTTGTCTTTGTATCCCCCACAGGATGAAGTGAATTGTATTTTTGAATTTATCTGTAAACATGAAGTATATTAAAAATGTAAATAAAATATTAAACATTTAAAAATAATTTAAATAAAAATCCTCAGCATATCATTTGTATTTCTTCCGTTACTGCTTTGTAATTAGCTGTTAGGGACTTCATGACTTCTGGCATTCTTTTTGTCACCCTCATTTTCTTCAAAGCACCTAGTTATGGTGTAATGCACGTTATAGCCCTCAGAGCCGCTAACGGGGTAGTTTGAGGGATGAGGCTGCAGCAGCAAAGACTGGGTCATATCAAGGTACAGATTTGCTGCTGGAGATGGAGGACCAATAACCTCGGAAAACAGCGCACAGGACAGTTGGCCAGCCGAGCACTTCGCGAAGGCTCATTTGGACACTCCGCAGTGGGGTACTGCGAAGGTGAGTGCCCTAACGCGCGGGTCGTCCGCCCGGAGGCCTTGACAGGGCAGCTGGGTTTGGCGAGAGAGGGAAGGGCTCGGGCCGAGGCCTCGTGGATGAGTCATTCTCACCTCCCCAGGCAGGTGCGGGCGGCCGGACGCTTCGCCTCGGCGGGCGGGAGCCGAGAGCCGCCGCGGAGCCCCCTCTCGGGACGCCTCCTCCCGGCCGGCACTGACCTTGCCTCTGGCGGCCCGACTGCCGAGAAGACCCGGCGCCGCAGAGCCGGGCGCTGGTCGGGGGCGCCCACTGCCTCCCGGACCCACAGGTCGTCGGAGCCGGTCGCCACCCTCCTACGGTCCCTCAGCGCCTCAGTCCCAAGCCAGGTCGCCGGCTGAGCCCACAGGGCCGCGCCGCGAGGCGCAGGAGGGCGGGGCGGGGCGCGCGCCCACCGGCCCGCGGAGGTCGTCTCGCGCGGGCGCACGCGCCGCAGCCGCGCGGGGAGGGTGGGTGTGCTTGGGGCGCGCGCGCCGCCGCGGCTGCCGCCTCAGCCTGCTGCTCCGCCCGCGCCGCCTGCTCCCGGCGCTCGGCCCCAGCACGCCGGCTCCCGAGCGGCCATGGGCGGCACGGGGTTCGCGGTGTAGAGTCCGCCAGTCCCGGACCCGCGTCCCGCACCCTGACGGTCCCGGTAAGCGGGGGCGGGGGCGGCGGGGACCCGGCAGGCACCCTAAGGGACGAGTCTGCGGGTCGCGGACAACCCTCTGGGGACCCTGAGGTGTTGTGTGGGAGCCGCCCCTAAGGGAGTCCTTGAGTAAGTGGATAAACCCCCGAGTGTCCCTGCTTCTGCCCCTTGGGAGAGTCCCGGAGGCGGTGCGGGGAGCCGCCCCCAAGGAGGACCCCTGTGTGAATGGAGACTCCCAGGGCTCTCTCTGCATTTGCTGCCGTGGGGAGGCGCAGTGTGGAGGCACTGTCCCCGCAGAGAGACCGTCTGTATAACTACCGGAGGGCAAGGGTGGTCTCTGGTGGTGTCTCAGTGGAAGACCATTTGAGACCATAGCGGAGCCTCAGGAGCCTGCGCGGTGGAGATGGACCCCACAGAGGACCCCTGTATAAAGGAATACTTTAGACTGTGCCCTAGAGCTGCCTGGAAGGAACCTGTGACTGGAAGGAGAGGAGCCTGCCACGGGATCTAGGCCAGGGTAACTCCCCATATGCTCAAAGGACTTTGGCCTTGACCTTTCTGGGGCTCAGTGTGCCCTAAATTGCGTCCCTCCAAGGTGGTCGAGAGGCTGGGGCCCTGTGGGGCTGCTGCCTTTGTCCATTCCAACCCCCCACCCCATTAGAAATTTCATTCTCCGTGGTAGCCCGGGTTGGCTCCAGGCTGAATTTTTGTGGAGGCAGGAATTTCTATTAGAGCAAAGAGAGTAAGGGAAGGGAGGGCCAGTGAGGCCTCCGAAGCAAAGACAAGAGACTTGGGGCCCTGGGCTTGACCATCTGCAAGCAAGCAGTTAAGATCAGGTGGAATAATTGATGCTGGCAGGTCCTGGAGAGAAAGTCCTTTGAAGGAAGGAAGAAAAATGCATGGGATTATTGAGCTCCAGTGTGCTAGGCACTATACTAACTGTATTTAAACATACAGCTCTTACAACAATCTTGTGAAATTATCCCTTCAGTGATAATTAAACTGAATTAATAATAATTAAACTGAAACTCAGAGATTTTAAGAATTCTGAAAAAGGTCACAAAGCTTGGAATCAGGAAATCTGTTTTTCAGATTTTATTTGGGAAGAGAGAAGCAAGAATGTATGTTTGCTTAAGTTTAAGAGGTAAACTATATAAAACTCTTAGGAAAAAAACAGAGAAATATCTTCACAACCTTGGATTTGGCAATGGTTTCTTAAGTATAACATCAAAAGCACAGACAACAAGAGAAAAAATAGAAAAATTGGACCTCCTCAAAAATTTAAACTTGTACATCAAAAGATTCACTGAAAAGAGTGAAAGGACACCCATGGAATAGGAGAAAATATTTGCAAATCATATATTTGGTAAGTGATTAATATCTACTATATATAAAGAACTCCTACAAGTCAACACAACAAAAACTACACTCAGTTCAAAAATGGAAAGGATGTGAATAGACGTTTCTTCAAAGAAGATACATAAATGGCTAACCAGCACTATTCTCAAAAAATGGAAAATAATGGGAGGATATGGAGAAATTGGAATGCTGGTACATTGCTGGTAGAAATGTAAAGTGGTGCAGCTGCTGTGGAAATGTTTCATGATTCCTCAAAAATCTAAAAAGAATTTTCATATGACCCAGCATTTCTACTATTTAGTGTATATCCAAAAGAAATGTGATATGGTATGGAAACTGGCCAAATTACAAATTTGGTAGCTCTCTCCTGTGATCAAAGAAATTACACAGTTCTGTAGTATTGGTTACCTATCGTCATCCTGCTAACTCACCAATCAGGTTCCATCTCTGAGGAAGCACAGTGGATATGATGATTTCATGATTACATTGTTTCTAGAAACAAGTTCTGAAGAATTGGTTTTCTCAGACCCTTCTGGCCCACGTTGAACTACAGAGAGGATACTAACCCTGTGATCTCAAATAAACTCTTTGCTTCCTCCAACCATCTTTGCAGCATTTCTTTAAGAAAGATTTATTCAAAACTTGTTCTGTGTAAAAGAGTGGAAACTATTCTGATTGTTCCTCCTTTCTGAACTCAAAGAAGATCTGGAGCTCCTATTTCTACCTGTGAAACTTACTGATTTTGGTTGTTTTCTCCACTTCCCTTTTCAGAGGTTTCTTTTACTTTATTACTTCCTGGGGGACATCCCTCCCCCTTTTCCACAAGATCACTGTTAGTTACATCTTTGAGCCTTTCACAGATATCTGCTATTCCCATATCAAAAATCAAATAAAGGCACAAAAGGGTAACTTACGTTTAATATGTATGATGAGATGGTTCCAGCCTATTAGGAAGGCTGCAGACTCTCCACAGCTGTGTGTCTTTATAGAATGAGCTGAGGGAGAGGAGTTACCTACATGCCTTCTTCCCTGTTTCTTCCTAAGCTCATACTATGGAACAGCCCCCTCTTCATCCTAACTCCACTTGCCCTTGTAAATAATCTCACTGAACTTTAAGCAGGGGCTCTGCAGAGAATGGGTGTGCCTTGCACACACACAGACTCCATACTACCTACATATACCTGTCAGACACTTTTACTTTCATGGCTACAGCAGTGTATTAGTTTTCTATTAGTCTGCAACAAGTTACCACAAACATGGTGGCTTAAAATAATACATAATTTACGATCTCACAGTCTCTGTGAGTCAGGATTCCAGCTCAATCCTCTGTGGTCTGACAAGGTTGCAAAGTATTGGCTGGGCTGTGTTCTCATCTGGAGGTTTGAATGGGGAAGAATCTTCCAAGCTCACTCAGGTTGTTGGCAGAATTCATTTCTTTGTGGTCAAATGACCAAGGACACTGGATTCTTGTTGACTCTTAGCTGGAGGCCACACTCAGCATCTAAAGGCCACTTACAGTTCCTAGAGGGTACGTGGACTTTTCCAACATGGCCACTTTTTCAAGCCAGAAAGGAGAGTCTTATGCTAGAAGATGGTCTTATATAATGTAATATAAGAGTAGCATCCTATTACTTTTGTCATCCTTCTGTTAATTACAATTAAATCACAGTTCTGTCCATACTCAAGAGGATGGGATGACACAAAGCATGAACATCAGGGGTTGGGAACATGGGGGAAGCCACCTTAGAGACTTTCTCCGCAAAGAGTACCAAGGAAAGGTTTAAGTTGTCATCTGCTCTCATTTCTTCCATTTTGTTTGACTAAATGGGCCTATTTTACTTTCTTGTCCCATTGGGATTTACCACTACTTTCCCCTGGCCCCTGAAGTTTTTTTCCAAGCCCTTCTCAAGTTACCACAGATTCTTCAACATTCATGTTGTCTCTATGATAATATCTTCTGTCTCTCTTTTCTAGTTTGATAAGGACACAGAAAACCCCAATTCTACTTATCAGCTAAAGAAGAAATCATTAAGCATAACTTGTGGGGTATTTCAGAATTGATTTTCTTTTTAACCTGGGTATCTCTCCTAGGTCTTCTTCCAGGACATGGAAAGCACTTTTTTTCCCCCTCACCATTCATTTGTTTTTAATCATTGCTAGTTATTTTTGGGAGAGACAACCTACTATGGGCTCTTAGCATTCCTGA
Organism: Ursus maritimus; assembly: GCF_017311325.1. NCBI lineage: Eukaryota > Metazoa > Chordata > Mammalia > Carnivora > Ursidae > Ursus > Ursus maritimus. Next base: position 24,343,623 of record NW_024424119.1, read on the forward strand.
ATATTTTTACTGGGTATGCCAAGAATGTAGGACACTGACTATTTTCCAGGCCGTTTCTCAGAATTGTATTTACAACAAGCAACCTTGAAAGATAAGGCAACATCTCTCCCTGGACAAAGATCAGGCTTGCTTTTTCTTCCTATAAAAGAAGTGAAACCCCAAACCTTAGCATTCCTCTCCTGTAACATAGCCCACTGTATGAGTAGGCACCTGTCATAGATCCTGTGCTACACCCAAGGCATTTGATAGATATGGGGAACTGATACAAAAAAGACATGCTAAAGTTCTTTCTGTGGCTGTTCTGTGAGTAATAAAATCCTTGATATCTCACCCAGGAGTCTTGTGTCTTCTGCCAGCATTCACGAAGCAGTAATAGGATATCTTGTTAACTTAAAAACAGAGTAAAATCTAGGGATACCTGGGTGGCCCAGTCGGTTGGGCATCTGCCTCTTGATTTCGAGTAGGGTCATGATTTCAGAGTCATGGGATCGAGCCCTGCATCAGGGTCCATGCCCAGCACAGAGTCGGCTTGAGATTCTCTCCCTCTGGCCCTCCCCCAACTGGTGCTCTCTCCCCCACCTAAAATAAATAAGTAAATCATTTTAAAAAATAGAGTAAAATCCCAGCCCCTGCACAGGTCTTGACTATCACTACCACTTGTTTTTCTAGAGGTTAAAACTGATTTTGTTAATTTCTCAAGCACCTTGTGCATATTTTGGAGTTTGTAGCCCTGAACCAAGCCCATCTCTTGGTCCCCAGGCCAGGCTGGATGTAGACATTGGGGAAGGCGACACAAGCTTGGATGGCTAACATCTGAATTGTGAATGTCCACCAAAGAATTGCAGTCTGTTGGGTGAAGATTTGGGCTTGGTGAACTCCTGACAGAGCCTAAGTAGTGTCTGACAATCTCTAGGGTGGCAGGGGTGCAGAGGAGTCCTATGCTAGAGGTTCTGGTGCTTGGTGTTGAGAAGTGAGGGGTAAGTGGATTAGGGAGGTACGATGGCTGACTTCAGCTTTATATCTGCTGATGAGTTCATTGTGAATATACCCTTTCGCTAGATTGATATCTTAAAGTAGGGGGAGAGGAGGTGTGCTAATTCACCCTTATTCTCCTCCGGTGTCAGTAGGTCCACTATCTATTTAGTAGAGGCAACAAGGCCAGGCTCTGAGGTAGAGCCCCCAGGTATGATTGTTTCAAGAGTCTGGAAATCCCCACATCCCTTTAGGCCCAGGTCCTAGGCACATTTGCTCCCGCCTGAATGGGGGTTACAGGGCAACAGATGCTCCCAGCTGGACATGAAGGAGCCAGGGAGGGATATAGCGGGAATTTGAGCTAGAGGCTGGGCTAGTCCCAGAACAGGGCTTGGAGTGGGGTGGGCCCCTGTAGGCTTTTCTGTCTAAGAAGGGTCAAATGGTCTGGGCACCTTAGTGCTCCTGGGTTCCCAGCTGAACAGAGAGCCCTCCAGGGACATCCTGCCCTGATGACTATGCAGATGTTACTGAAGGAGCTACTGAGTTCCTGGAGTGAAGACGACCCATACTATCATAAGTATGTGATATTCGTGGGCCTAGTGGAGGTACAGACATTATTCAGTGTATAGTTATCTAGGGTTAGGTAACTGCTTAGAATAGCATTGATGTAGTTGGTTATAGATTGGAGGTAGACAGTGGTAAGCATAACACCAGGTAAAGATTTTGGGAGTAATACCCACCAGCATTATCTTGAAAGGTCTGCTTTATTCTTCCCTTAGGGACTGTGTCTGCTGAGAAGCTGGGGGTCAGGACCTTGCAGTAAAGTGGGGACACTCCTGGGGATGGGGATGGGTGTGTAGGTGAGGGATGGGGCTGCTGAAGAGGACAGTGGACTCACTTGCTGACCTTGTCATTTCTTTGAAAGCCCACAGCCAAGTTGCTGAGACCAGGGGTATGCATGTGAATCCAAGACTGCCCTTATTAAAGGACAAGCAATGAGACAGAAATTAGAAAGCGGAGTTTAGAGGAGAGAGAGACAGGCCTGGTTTAAAGTGTTCCAGGAGGCTTTATGGAGGAGAGCAACTTTGAGGAATGAATTTGGACTGCATTTGTGTTTGTAGGCCTGCAAGATGGTCTGTATCTGTTTGCAAGCGTGGAGACTGTCTTTGTGCCTGCATGTGTGCCTGTGCCAGCATCTGCTCCTGCATGTCTGACTCAGGATGTGTAGGTGTGTTTCCTGACATGTCTCTGGGTACTCTGAATTAGTTTTGGAGTGGCAACATTTATGTGTGTCTTTGTGTTTATGTATCTGTGTGGCTGGATATCTGTGTCCATGTGTCTCTGACTATGTGTGGGATTCTGCTCTGGCCTCTCACTTTACCCTGCCCCTCTCCCCTGACACTCCCCAGCTGCCAGCGTCATTTACCGCAAGGGATGGCTTCCGTTCCCTTCCCGCCGTCTGGATTCCCATGGGTCCAGCTGCCTGCCCGGGGTCCTGCCCCTGTGGCCTGTGTAGCAGGCTCGACCTTGGGAGCGATACACTCTGGAAAGCCCCCAATATGCTCCTTGCCTGGCCATGGACCCAGAGAAGTTACAGTGGAGAAGAGGGGCAAGGCAGGAAAGGGGGGCAGTTGGCAGAGCCCACCCCTCCTTCTGGAAAAAGGGATCTCCCTCTGGCCCCTTCCCAGGCCCCCTTTCCCTCCCCATGCTCTCATCCAGACCAAGTATTCAGGGTCCTGGCCTCACTGTCTCTGGGGATAGGAATGAACAGTCCTCTGCAGGCCCAGTCAGAGCCATAGGGATCTGGTCCTCTGTGTCCCCCAGCACCTTACACTCCTGCATTGTATTCATTCCTCATCTCCCCACCTGAAGTCCAGGGTGTCTTCCCTTCTTTCCTCTTCCTACATTGGACGCAGCAACTGTTCTTGTTCTTCATTCTATGACAGCCCCGCCTCTGCCATGGGCCCCTGATGCAGGTAGAAGGTTAGGCTTTGGGTGGCTGGGAAAGAGCAGAAGCCCAGGCCCCTCTCACGTGGTGCAGAGAGTAGCATCTGTGGGGTTTATTCCTGTTCTCATTCTGTGTTCACTGCTCTCCCTGGATGAGCTGTGGTAAGCAGGTACAACAATGAAGCAGTCACGGTCTCTATTCTCTAGGACTCAGTGCTTGACAGGAGAGCGATTTTGTGGAGAAGCCACTTTCCTCCACTGCAGGTGGTCAGTTGCCTGAAATTCTCTCCGTAGAATTCTTAGGTGTCCTCTGCAGAGGTCAAGGGAAGGGCTCCAGAAGGTCAGAACCTTTCACCAGGACATGTGACTTCAGAGGGCCAGAGGTGAACTCCAGAGTTCCTGAGCAAGCACTGATATATTCTTAGCATCTTCCATCAATTCTGGAGTTGTAAATGCTTGAGTTTCTATCCTCCAGGGGCCTTTTACTCTGATTTTACCTCTCTTGAGCCTAGGGAAAGCTGGAGGGTGGGGGTTGTGCTAGGGTTATGGGATGAGATGAACAAGGCTTCATCCCTCAAGAACACGAGTCACAGGCTCTGAGCCTGTCTTCTCTCAGCTCTTGACTTTGCTGAAAACTGAGAATCCTGAAGGTGTTTGTTCCAGCTCATCTTTATGCCCTCAACCCTCTGTTGTAGGACTTTAGTCAGCACTATGAACTCACACTGCTCTGGGACAGGTAGGAGCCTGTAGGGACCATGGGAAGGACCTGTTCCACCTAAGTCAGGATGTGTGCATATTAACCTTGGCTTCCCACATGATGCTGCTGTGACCTTTCTGGGTCATTCCCTTCATGGTGCCTCCCCCTTTTATCTCCTTGCTCTGTGGCTGTCTGCCCAACTCCCCCCAGGCAGGGAGGATGTGCCTGTCACAAGACCTCCTATGATCTCTGGGGATGCTTTAGGAAAACACCTGGAGAGTGTTGGCTCAGCAGGCCTGGACTTGTGCCTCCTCACCCTGAGGGTCACAACAGTAGGTGGGCCCTCATCTAATAGGCAGAGTCACCATTCATGCTTCTTCCCATCCTGGCTTTTCTGCATCCTGCTAGCAATGGACACATTGTGGTGAGTGCTAGGGTCCTATTGTGGAAAAGTCCTGCCACCACCTCTTAGTTCGATGGGATGTTGGGTTCCTTAGGAATCAGTGAGGCAGAAGCACCCCACAGTCCTTCATGCCATATCACAGGGAGACTACGGCACTTCGTGCACTTCCTCTAGCTCTTGGCTCCTGTGTGGTAGGGCAGAAGGTGGGAATGCAGAGGTTTCACTTTCTGGGAAATGTGAGATATCCAAAACAGATATCCATCCCATCCACTCAGGGCAACCTTATTTTTCTGCCTTCCAGTTCTCTCCTCCCACCCCCTAACATCCCTAATCTCTGAACACTAGGATGCTATACCTGCCCACTTTGTCTCTAGCTTCATACACTAGGCTCCATCCACACATCTAGAACTTCTCTGAAATCTCTCCCACTGCCTCAATCATCTGAGAGCATCTTTATACACATGATCAGCAATGGAAACACATTTTTACGCCCCCTGGCCTTTCTGTTGGACACCTACTCCATAGGCTCTAATAGTAATTTGCCATGGTAACTTCCAGAATCCATCTCTACCTCCAGATTTTGGTTTTGGTTCTCCATACCCCTCCCTCCATCCCTAGCTCCTCCATCCCTAGCCATGGTCTCTTCCTTGCTCCTCCTTTATCCATTTGGGCCTTTGCCCACACTCTGTTGTATGTGAGGGACCAACCCTTCCTTCCTTCCTTCCTTCCTTCTTTCCTTCCTTCCTTCCTTCCTTCCTTCCTTCCTTCCTTCCTTCCTTCCTTCCTTCCCTCCCTCCCTCTCTCCCTCCCTCCCTTCTTTCCCTCTCTTTCTCTCTTTCTAGATTTGAGAGAGAGACGGAGAGAGAGAGAGCGAGTGCACACAAGCAGGGGGGAGGGGCAGAGGGAGAGGGAGAAGCAGGCTCCCTGCTGAGCAGGGAGGCTGAAGCTGGGCTTGATCTCAGGACCCTGGGATCACGACCTGAACTGAAGGCAGATGCTTAACTGACTGAGCCACCCAGGCACCCCACATGTGAGGGAAACTTTCTTGTAAGCCATGCTGTCTTTCCTCAATGCTACTTGCTATTTACCACCAGTGAAGTGGTGCTTTTAGCAAAGGCCATCTTTTGGACATGGGCATTTGGTCCTACCTCATACTTCTACACCACCTCATTACTCCAGCAGTTCTTTCCTTGCTCTCCCTTATTATCAGTTTATCCCTCCTGACTGCATCATTTCAGTCAACATCCAACATGGTATGTCTCTTTTTCTTCCCCTTACATACTGTTTTCCATAATGGCTGCACCAATTTAAATTCCCACCAATAGTACACAGAAGTTTACTTTTCTCGGCATCCTCACCAACATTCATCTCTTGTCTTCTTGAGTATAGCCATTGTAACAGGTGTGAGGTGATATCTCATTGTGGTTTTGATTTGCATTTCCCTGATGATTAATGGTATTGAACATCTCATCGTTTACCTGTTTGACATTCAAATGTCTTGTTTGGAAAAATAGTCTAATTCATTCCTCTGCCCATTTTTATTTTATTTAAGTTTTTATTTAAATTTCAGTTAGTTAACATACAGTGTAATATTAGTTTCAGGTATAGAATATAGTGATTCAACACTTGCATACAACACCCAGTGCTCATCACAAGTGTACTCCTTAATCCCCATCACCTATTTAACCCATTCCCTCCCACCTCCCTTCTGGTAACCATCAGTTTATTCTTTATAGTTCAGAGTCTGTTTCTTAGGGGAACCCTCCTACGTTTTTGGTAGGAATGCAAACTGGTGCAGCCACTCTGGAAAACAGCCTGGATATTCCTCAAAAAGTTGAAAATAGAGCTACCCTACGACCCAGCAATTACACTACTGGGTATTTACCCCAAATATACAAATGTAGTAATCCAAAGGGACATGTGCACCCCAATATTTATAGCAGCAATGTCCACAGTAGCCAAGCAATGGAAAGAGCCCAGATGTCCATCGACAGATGAATGGATAAAGAAGATGTGGTATATATACACAATAAAATGTTATGCAGTCATCAGAAAAATGAAATCTTGCCATTTGCAATGATATGGATGGAACTAGAGGGTATTATGCTAACCAAAATAAGTCAATCAGAGAAAGACAATTATGATATGATCTCACTGATATGTGGAATTTGAGAAACAAGGCAGAAGATCATAGGGGAAGAGAGGAAAAAATGAAACAAGCCGAAACCAGAGAGGGAGACAAACCATAAGAGACTCTTAATCTCAGGAAACAAACTGAGGGTTGTTGGAGTGGAGGGGGGTGGAAGGGATGGGATGGCTGGGTGATGGACTTTGGGGAGGGTATGTGCGATGGTGAGTGCTGTGAATTGTGTAACACTGATGAATCACAAACCTGTACCCCTGAAGCAAATAATACATTACATGTTAATAAAAATAGTTATTAAAAAAAAGATTTTATGTATTTGAGAGAGAGAGCGTGTGCACGAGTTGTGGGGGAGGGGCAGAGGGAGACGGAGAGGGAAAAGCAGACTTCCTGCTGAGCAGGGAACCCAACTCTGGGCTCCATCCCAGGACCCTGGGATCATGACCTGAGCCGAAGGCAGACACTTAACCAACTGAGCCACCCAGGCGCCCCTGTATATGTTGATTAGACAACTTAGAGGCATGAGACTACCCCGTAGAGTAATGATCTCCATGGAGGCAAGGCCTGTGTCTTGGTGATTGTCTTGTCTGGCATAGTTCTTGACACACATTAAGTACACAAATATTTTAATTGTCAAATGCAAGATGCCTCTCAAGGTCATTTTTATTGTGACCCTTTTATGTGACCCTAGGGTCCTCCTCATCAGGTGAGTACTTCCTCCTGTGGCAGGACCCCACAGACCATAGCACTCATCACATTGATGTAATAATTTATCTGCTTTCTCAGGCCAGACTTTGTATTCAAGTCTATAAAGATATTACCATGCACCACCCCCATCCTAAGCCCTGGGGATATGAAATACTATTGTAATTTTTTAGGAAAGAAAGGATGAGAAACTGAACTAGGAGCAGAGGCAGTAAAAAGAGAGGAAAGGGGAAACCTGAGAACTATAAAAATTAGAACCCAGTGATTTGATGTATGGTCTGAGCAAAAAAGTGGGTGTATAGTGATACCATTCCGTGACATTAGAAAGCAGTTTGGTGGGGTAGAGGATGTTTGGAAACTTTGAATTAATCTGCATTGTTGTTGGAGCAACAATTCAATTCTTCCTATTGGCTATACAGTTGGAGCTCATAGGAAAGACTAGAGCAACAAAGTGACTTTGGGAATCACCAGTATATTAACAGTAATTGAGTTTTGGGGTATGGATGTACAGTTGTTCCCCTTTCCCAGATAAAGAAATTGGGGCTCAGAAATGTTAAATTGTCAATGTCAGAATTAGGATTCTAACTGATTTTTTTTTCACATTCCATTCTTGTGACTTTGGCCTTAAAATCTGCATTCTCTCCAAGGGTCACACATTTGGCTTGAAAATTGTAAAAACACATGCTTAAGGATTTTGTAATGTTTTTCTTGTGTTGTAGTTTTGCTGCCCTTTATTCATGCTTATCATCTTTCTCTGAAATCATTCTCTTGTCATTTCAGTCAGAAGTTTCCTTCTGAAGGTGACCCAAATCTTTTATTCATACTTAACCTTATATTGAGTGGAATAAGCACAACCTTCAGCTATGCTTTTCTGCCGTATCCTCCTTAAGGGCCAGGATTCCAGTCTTTCTTCCAAGGACACCATACCTACCCCAACCCAGTTAATAGGAGAAGATAGGACAGGTCCAATCATACCTTCTTGGGAGGTCAGGGAACATGAGTCTGATGGCCACCATTAAAGAGATTCACTTTGTGGCCAGGGCTACAGAGGCTGTGGTGGTGCTGGGGTTGGGGGTGGGAGTGCAGGTTGACTGAACAGGAAGCAGGAAAGAGCTTTGGTATTGCCTTAGTATGGCAAGTTATTGGAGAGGCCTCATAAAACAGGTCTGTAGGAGGAAATTCATTTAGTCTATGTGTGAGGGAGTGTGTAGACAAGATATGGTCAGATCTAAACTTGCCTCTCAGTTTTCCTCTTGGGTTTCTCCATTACATTCCAGGGGTTTCAGAGAATTTCATGTCATCTTTCCATTAACGATAAACAGATATTACTACGAAATAGCCAATTATTGGACATTCCAGAAAGATAGAAGGGGCCACACTCCCTGCTCAGTGCTGAGCAGCTTATCTGCTTTAGAGCCTCATGTATGGCATTAAATTCTGGATCCCTGTCCACTTTCCATGACTGTTTAATGGAACAGAACCCTACAAAAGCCTAAAGGTTTTTTTGTTTTTGTTTTGTTTTGACAGTCAAAGTGAGTGGTGCTGTTGCTTTCTGAAATGTAGGGGGACGTAATAAATGGGGAATGATGACAGGCACCGAGGGCTGGAGTGGGCAGACTAATTGGTGTTATCTTTGGCTGGGGAGAGGACAAGAGTCATCTTCTGAGGGGAAGACACCAGGCATATCCTGGGAGAGTATACAGCTGAGTTCATCATCATACAATATGCATGAACTATACATAAATATGAATATATATACACTTATATATGTGTATGTATATTCAGGAAGGCAAGACTGGTGGAAAAAAGGAAAGTAGAGAAGGATTGCAGTTGTAGGTTCTATAGAAATAAGACATAGCAGTGGGGCTGCGTACAAGCTACTGGCAGTACTTGACACGACTGCATGTGTTTAGAAAACTTCTTTTTTTTTTTTAAAGATTTATTTATTTATTTATTCGACAGAGAGAGACAGCCAGTGAGAGAGGGAACACAAGCAGGGGGAGTGGGAGAGGAAGAAGCAGGCCCACAGAGGAAGAGCCTGATGTGGGGCTCGATCCCACAATGCCGGGATCACGCCCTGAGCTGAAGGCAGACGCTCAACCGCTATGCCACCCAGGCGCCCCTAGAAAACCACTTCCGTTTGTGGTTCTTTCCCAGCAGCGTCAATACTTAGCCAACCATTCTTAATCACACTAAGGGCAAATAGATTGAAGCTCAGATTTACTCACCTACTTCCCCGAAAAGCACTTGAACTTTGGGTTGGCTTCATGGCTCCAGGCTCTGCTCCCTTATCATGCCATGGTCAGGAACAGTCAGCCTCTGTCCCAAGTACTCAGACCTCCATTTACACGCTCCCCCTCCCTGATTCTCTCTCTGCTTGCCCTTGGGAGTGGGGATAAGCCCCTCTTCATGGTCTACTGTGATCTTCATTCCAAGACTCACTCATTCCATGCAGCTGGAAGGCAGCGGAGGCAGGATATAAGCAAGAGGGTTACAGCAGCTTCCCAGATGAGTTCTCCAGAAAGATCTTGCCAGTAACCAACAGGGAGCAGAGGAGGGGAGAGTCTATCATTTGCTTTTGACATCCTGTCATATTAGCTACATGCTTTTGATGAACACAAAGTACCTCCTCAAGGTTGGAGCGCTGTGGCACTCCTCTAAAAACCTCCCCTGCAGACTGTGGGCCCTTATGGAAGTCATCAGTGAATTCTGCCTGTGGGATTCCTGGCCACTCCTTCTCATCACTACTATCCTCATGTCCACATTGATCTTCTGGGCCTAAGGACACCAGTGGGAATTCACGATAGAATTCAAACTGGACCTTTATTTACCTTACCTCCTTCTCTGCTCAAGCCCCTTTATCCACAGTCCAGGGTGGGCTGGGAGGAGTTGTGTGGAATGCTGACCCAGCTTAAGTGTGGGTTAAAGCTCCTTCTCTAGACGGCAAGGACATTTTAGCCTCCCCCCATGCCTTCCTTAACACACCACATTGGAGAGAAGGAGGAGACAGACAGCGCTTTGCTTAGACACAGAGAGTATATTTTGGTTGATACTCTGCTCCACCTGCACATTAATGAAAATGACAGTAGCAGTCCTCTTCAAGGGACACAGATGTTGGGGGAGGCTACAAAGTCTTTTGATTGTGTTGGGTCTTCTTGAGCAGACCAACATTTCCCTCTGAGGCGAGTGGTGAGACCTAGGGTACGTTCCCTGGTTGGGTGGCACAAGCCACTCTAGGACAGTGCCGAGGGCAGTGGCGGGGGTGGCCCAGGACTGAGGCAGAATGGAGTTGGTGAGAGTGGGAGCGGTGCCGGAGCTTACTGTCTGGGGAATGGGGACCATCCAAGAAGGCCAGGCCCACCTGCTTCTCAGTGGGAGAAGATTGGGCCTTGGAGTCCCCTCTTGTCCTATCTGTCTCGGTTCGCCCCGTGGGGCTTCTGGCTGGAGCCAGGCCCTTTTCTACATTTTCTTTTCTGGTGTTGGCCACTTTCCCAGCTGTAGAGAACATGGATTCTTCACGCACTTTGCTTTTTGCCTTGGAGTTAAAACAGTGCAGAAAGGATTTCATCTTACTTCTCAAGCCTGATTCTGGAAGACTGGGCCTCTTGTGAGTTTGGACTGGCATCACCTGTCCCTGCAAAACCTGACCTTTCAGAGTTTGGCCAGGCTTACCCTGAGTGAGTTGGCCCAGGAAAAGCTGGCCCTGTGGTGCCTGGGTCACCACAGGCTGGGCATTCTTAGGAATCCTTGCTGGTTTGAGGATGACATTAAGCTTGGTTTGACTGCTGTGCAGGTCGTTCTTCTCAGATACCTTCACCCCAGGGATTCCTGGAGGTGGCTCTGGAAGCTGAATCGGAGGGTGATGCCTGGTACCGTGTTCACAGGGAGCATCAAGATGAAAGCTACAGCTCCGTCGCCAGGGGCTGTGGGGTGTCCTGTTCAGAAGCATCCCTTTTGGCCTCTGGGCTTCATCAGGGTGGCTTATGTCTCTTATAGAGGAGTGTGCAAACCCTGCATCCCCTTCTCCCTGGTCCCCTGCCACTTTGGGTTTCCCTGGGTCCTCTCTCTTTTCTGCCAGCATGGGGACTTGGGCTGAGTCCTTGCTGTGGCCAGGGCTTTGGGGCTCAGGGCTCCAGGGCTCCTCCAGGCTGGGGCTGTTCACCCTGGCCTCCAACGGAACACAAAGCACCTGGGCCTCTGTCATGTCCCCACTGGGTTGTGAGATCTTAGAGGCCCAGTGGGCAGAACCATGAGGTACTGCTCTTGAACTAGGTTGCTTCTGGTTCTGTTGCACTGCCTTTAACTCAAGGGCCAGCTGTTCTTTAAGGTGGAGCCATTCTGGATCTGGGACACGAGGAGTGTCTGGTGGGATGGGGAGATCCTGGAGCAATGTTTTTCCTTGGTTGTTTAGACTCCCCAGAGACTCCTGTGTGGATGTGTTGTCTGGGGTTGCTACAGTTTGTTCTCTGGACAACCTTGCCTTTATGGGAATTCCCAGTTGTATCTCTAGGATCTTCTTTCTTAGATGGAAATTTAGTTTGGCTAAGATGGGTTTCTTGGGTGTGTAGGGCCCAGAGACCTCTGCCTGGCTTTCTAGAGGCACCATCTTGATCATTTCTTCCACCTGCTCTTCAACCTGGATCTCATCTGCAATGTCTGCACAAGTCTCGTTGGCATCTTGAAAGCATGGCCTAGGACTCAGACACTGCTCTTCAGATGAGATCATCTGAGTCAGAGGTTCAGTTGGGAATTCACCAGGTCCAGGCACCATTCCTGTGATTACAGCTTGGGTAGAGACTGCTGGTGCCATGGCCCTAGAGAGAGCCACATAATAAAGAGCAGGCAGCCCTGACAAGAAGGCCAGGTACTTGTGCCGCAAAGTTGTCTCCAGTTTCTCAATGGCTCCCTCGGACAGAGCTTGGGGCAGCTTAGGGTGTTCAGTGACAGCACCTGGTGAGGCTTGTTGCTGTTGATCAAGGGCCGTTGCGATCCAGGGCACAACTTTCTGTTGTAAGGCAGGGTCAGTTGCTGCCTGTAGTTCCAGGGGCTTGCTTTCTGGGATGCAGGTGAAGGGAGCCACTTGCAGGCCCCCGGGGATTATGCACTGCCAAGAGCTATATACACGAGCAGGTACCTTGCCCTGGTGAATCTGCCCACATTTGGAGTTGATGTGGCTCTGCAATATTGCCTTGGCCTGGTCAAACAAGTGTGGCATGGGGACTGACACTGGGTCTGTGATGGGTGGGGATGGGTCACCGGCCCCAGTGGCCTCTAGGGCTGTAGGTTGGGGAGCATGCACGTTGGCTAGGGCTGTGCTGCTCCAGGACAGAGTCGACTGATCAGTGGGGGACAGGAGCAATTGGATGGACTCCTGGATCTTTTGGGGCAGGCCCCAGCGATGGTGAATCAGCTGCCGCTGGAGGTGGAATTCTAGTAGCCTCCGGGCATGCTCTGGGAAAAAGACTAGTTCCCTAGTGAGGACTGTGATGGGCTTCACTGGCCAGGAAGTTTTCACTGTCTCAGGAGACTGGGTTTTGCCACAGGGCTTGTACTTCATGGGGTTCTGGGTGTGCTGAGGTCTCTGGAAAACAGCTGGCAAGCCCCACTGAAGCTGGAGCTGCCTCTGCAGCAGGTGCCATTCCAAGGCATCACACTCGGCCAGAGTCAGAAATGGGACACTGATTTGAGGTTGTTGGTAGTCAGATTGAATGACCCAGTTTGGGGAAGACGGGGAAGAGGGTGTGGCTGATTGGGGTGGAGTTTTGGGTAGCAGAGGGAGGATGGAGAGTTCCTTAAAGAGAAAAGGATCCTTCAAGGGATGCTTGGGCATGCTCCCATTCGTGGAAAAACTTTGAGAGCCTAAGAAGGTGTTAACCAGGGACTCACTATGCAGAGAAGGGAGTCCACAGAACAGCTGGCTGTATTTCTGCTGCAGATGGCCCACTGAGTCATGATCCTTGTACCCAGGAAGTACATAGAGGCCACTTGAGTCTTTAAGGGCTGGAGAGGGCAAAGCCAGAGCCATATGGTTTGGGATTTGCTGCTGGTGGTGTCTTTGTTCTGGATCCATAATGGACCATTCAGAAACCCAAAAGGCCTGGGTAGGCTGGCTGGCCATACATGAACCCCAGGTCTGGTAGGAATACGTCCCAAATTTTTCAATAGAGAACTTAGAAGTATTCTTCTGGATGAAAGAAACTGGTTGGTTATTTACAGGATGGTAAAACAACGGTGGGTTTGGCATAAGCTGCCTCAGGGACTCCTCCACACGTCTGGGTAGCCCCCACCTCTGGAAATGCATCCATTTTTTCACATGTACCTCAAGAAGCCTCAGGACTTCAGGACTGAGGAATGGCAGGTGGGCAGGGAGGACAGTAACCATATGCAAGGCCATAGGGTGTGTCAGGGTAGTGATTTCTCGGTTCAGGGTCTGCAGACACACCTGGGAATTCAAGGGCTGTTGCCCTTGGTTTCCACAGACAAGGCCGGGGCTGCTCTGCATCATCTCCTGCTGGTTTACTGGAACCATAGTCTCCTCAAATCTTGAACAACATAAAGTCTCTGGGCCCCTGGGCACCTCTGGAATTTGAAATCCCTGCCCCAGCTGGAAGTGTTCAGCCCAGCAATCATGGATCCTGACTGTATCAGCTGACTGGACAGCTGACTGTGTTAAGGATTTCTGATCCACTAATTGCAACACTGGGGGGGTTGCAGATCGAAGTGCAAGTGCTTTGGAGTGTAGGGAATGTTGCTGTAGACTCTGATCGAAAGACACAGTAGACATGGACAAAATCTCTAGGCAAGAGGAGCCCTGCAATTGCCCTGATGAAGGGGGAGAGATCAGGGTGTTCTCACCCACCAGCAACTGCTGAATCTCCAGAGCCATGGCATTGCAGATTTCGCAGCAGGTATCTGCACACAGGAGGCGCCTCACACTTCCCTCCTTAGGAAGCCAGTCCTGGCTGGGAAGGGAGGATGGCAACAGTTACTGATGGAGTGACACCTGCCTCTTTGTTTTGTTTTGCTTTTTTTAAGTAGGCTCCACACCTCGCATGGAGCCCAATGCGGGGCTTGAACTCACAACCCTGAGATCAAGACCTGAGCTGAGATCAAGAGTGGGACACGTAACCGACTGAGCCACCCAGGCACCCCAATACCTGCCTCTTTGACTATGTGTGGCCTGGAGATTTGGCCCACCCTCCCCTAGTCTTGGAAACCTTGGGGCCTGTACTCCCAGGGTGTTTACCCATCTCCTTTTCCTCCTAGGAAAATGCCATTGGCAAGTTATGTTGGCTGGGCTAGGCTGAGGGTCTGGAGCTTGTTGGGCAAGGTCTGAGACAACCCATGGAATGTAGGCCCATGAGAGACTGGGAGGTGGGATGCATTCTCTGTTGATCTACGTTGAGAAGCTGAACCAGGGGAAAGGAACCAGGAAGAGACAGAGAGCCAATTGTTAGATGATGGGACATCACCAGGAACATTACCCAGGACAACCTGGAGTCCGTCTCATCTGGGGTTAAGGTGGCCACAGCCTGGCATTCAGTATTCCTAAGCTGTGGAAAATGAGGGAACTCATTGTGGGATGAGTTTTTGTGGGAACTCTGCAGTCTGGGGACTATGGAGGGTCCTAGCTCCTGTACATAGCATCTCTTGAGAGCCAATCCCATTCTTTAGAGATTTTAAGAAGAGGACAGAAGACAGGCTCCTTTCTGAGGGCTGTCCCAGGAATTGGCCTCCCTGAAGACAAAACCATGGAGGTAATATCAGCAGGTTCCACGGGTCTGCCCTTACTATAAAGGGAATATGACATGGTGATTTATTTATGCGTGCATTTATCTGTTCTCTTGACTGGATAACTTGTCTGTGGCTGAGTGCAAACTCATGTAGAGTCTTCATTGGGTTACACAGTAGTGAAATCCTGAATTTCAGGACCACTGTGAACCTAGCCCAGAGCAGAACTGGGAAACTCCGCCTTCCTGAGACACCTGTTCCCCCCTCTGCCCTGGCAAACCTCTCAACAAGTCTTCAGCATCCACTGTGTCTGACTCCCTCCCAGACATTATCCCTCTTCTCCTCCTTGCCCAAGGCCAAGCAGAGAAATCATCACAGACCAGGCTGGGGGTTTGGAGACTGCAAAGAACAAGTGATCACCTTTTCATGACAGAGAGCAGCTCCCACGGCTTCTCAGCTTCTTCTCGGGAATGTCTCCTAGCTGAAAAACCAGGGCAGTGTTACAAGGAATGAGAGGATGCAGAGACATCCTAGAGGAAGCTGAAGGCCTTTGAGTAAGAGGAGGATGAAAACCCCAACGGTCAATGCCCTAAGGCACGTCTGTGTACAACTTAACCCATTGCAACATGATGTCCTGGACCTAAATTCATCTGATCATCGCAACCACACCATGAGTGAGGCAGGATCATGAGATTCCCATTTCATGGACCACAGACTGAGCGATGAAGTGACTTCCACAAGGTCGTAAAACTAGTAAATAACACAGCTAAAGGCTTCTGTCCTACTTCCCCATTCTTCATTCCCAGGGACAGGGATAAGGTAAAGAATTTTGGAACATTCCTAGGCTCTGATTTCCCACCCAAGATAGTTTTCTGGGAGAATTTGTCAACTGGGGCAATTGGAGCCTTCAGTGGTTAGAGCACCAGGCTACTGGTTCCAGGGGTCATAGAGGGACAGGAGTCAGGGGAATCTTGTCCATAATGAGGGGAGTTGGAACAGAGACTGAGACCTTACCTCTTGTTGCTGCATCTCTTATCCTGACTTTTCGGTGACGCTTAAAGACAAAATGTTAGAGTATGAAGCTAGCACACCATTTTTTTCATGTTTAAAATATGACAAAGCTAATATACATTTTCCAATCCCTTTCTATGTGTCTGTCTATATTTTATTTACTTTCCTAACTTTCCTTTCTATACCCATTTCTTTTCACCTCAACATTTCCCTTCTCTGCTTGCTTTTATTTTAAGTCTCTTCCATACTCGATACCTCTCATTTATTTCCCAGGAGAAGTTATGCATGAGGTTTATGTTGAAGCAAGAGAAAGAGTGGAACAGATTAAAGGGTGTGTTGGTGTAATAGCCAAAGGATTTCTGTTAACAAATGCCTATAGAAACCACCAACCAGAAAAATCCCACTTATTGGGAGGTACTCTGAGATCCAGGATGTTTCATCTAGGTCCCAACCCAAACCAGATTGAAAGGTTCTTTATTTTTCAACTAGAATACACTGTAGGGTGGCCTGAAAAGGAATTATTACTAGTCTCTGAGAAATACCATATAAGAGTTACTGAATGCATGGTATAAAAATTAGGGGGTGGTGGTGGTAAAAGGAGAGACTCTGAGATTTTTATTTTATTTTATTTTATTTTAAAGATTTTATTTATTTATTTGACAGAGAGAGACAACCAGCGAGAGAGGGAACACAAGCAGGGGGAGTGGGAGAGGAAGAAGCAGGCTTCTAGCGGAGGAGCCTGATGTGGGGCTCGATCCCAGAGCACTGGGAAAACACCCTGAGCCGAAGGCAGACGCTTAACGACTGCGCCACCGAGGCGCCCCGACTATGAGATTTTAAAAGCTTCTTATCTGAGGCTTAATTAGTTCAATCAAGGTCATAATGTTTCCCTACCTGGCAGCAGATCCTTTTAGGTTCCAATCTTAATCCACAGTAACTCTTTGTTACTTGCCAGATAATTAGAAGAATAATGAAGATCAAGCCATAGGTATATAAGGGATACTTGAAATCCCACAGAACAACAGTATGGCTCAACATGGTCTAAGCCTCATTAGCATGAGGAGACCAACCATCCCTATATCTAGGCATTCAGGGTCCTGGTGCCTAATGACTCCCAATGCTATGCCTTGTCATCTCCGCCTCATAGATGATGGAACCAGGCCACCAGACTGCATCACAAAGCCCTTCTGTTTTGCAAGGCAGGTGTAGTGTCAAAGACTTTTATCTGTCTTAGGGAAGCTTATGTGGTGATTTAGCCTGTAGATGAAGGTGTCCAGTTGTCTGTAAGGGTTACAGAGCCTGGGACTAAAGGTGTCTACTCATAGGCAATGTCTGTGCCTCCACTTTGTCTTTACTCTGCACACTCAACATCAGCTTGATGTCTTGGCTTTCTCCTTTACAACTATCTGGTCACTCATCTCCAGAAAACTGGATGTTTAGGGACATAGGGCACCTTTTGAGGAAGAGTGGCTGGGACAGAGGAACCTCCATTAATTCCCCAACCTGTACTAGAAATATATCTGTGAAGCACACATGAGCTTAGGGAGGGCAATCACAATAAAAAAGGAGAGGTTGTGTGATCACAAAAGCAAAACTGAATTGTATGCTGTCTATAAGAAACAAATTTTAAATATAAAGAGAAATCTGCTAAAAGGATAGAAAAAGGTAAATCATGCTAATTCTAATAAAAAGAAAGCTGCAGTGGCCATATTAATATTAGACAAAGATTTCACAAAGAGTACACAGATAAAAGTCATTTCATAGTGATAAATGGGTTAATATACTAGAGAACATAACATCCTAAACATTTATGCTCCTAATAACATAGCTTCAAAATAAGTAAAGTAAAAAAGGACTGAAGGAGAAAAAAGAGATTTTAATAAATAATAGGATAAGTAAAAAAATTCAGTAAAATATAAAATCCTTGAAAACTGCTACCAATTAATATAAATGTCATTTATAGGAATATTTCACCCAATAACAGCAGAATATACATTTAAGTGCACATGAAGCATTTACCAAGATAGAAAATATTCTGTCATAATGCAAATCTCAGCAAATTAAAAGAATTCAAGTCATACAGAATATGTTCTCTGATCACAATGGAATTAAATTAGAAATTAAATTACAGAAATATATCTGGAAAGCACCAAATATTTGAAAACAAAACAACACATTCTAAATAACTCATCAGTAAAAGGAAAAATCAAAAGGGAAATTAAAAAGTATTTTGAACTGAATTTTAAATATATTCTGAATGAAAATTAGAATAAAATTTGTGGGGTGCAGGGAGAGAGAAATATATAGTACTAACAAGGTATATGCAAAAAAACTCAAATCAACAATTTCAGGTTCCACCTTAGAAACAAACAAACAAAAAATAAAATTCAGGGGCGCCTGGGTGGCACAGCGGTTAAGCGTCTGCCTTCGGCTCAGGGCGTGATCCTGGCATTATGGGATCGAGCCCCACATCAGGCTCCTCCGATGTGAGCCTGCTTCTTCCTCTCCCACTCCCCCTGCTTGTGTTCCCTCTCTCGCTGGCTGTCTCTATCTCTGTTGAATAAATAAATAAAATCTTAAAAAAAAATAAAATTCAAAGTAAGCAGAAGGAAGGAAATAATAAATATGAGAAATCTATAAAATAGAAAAGAGAAATACAATAGAGAAAATTGATAATTCCAAAAGCTGTTGCTTTGAAACAATAAAATTGATAAACTCTAGCCAGACTGATCAGGAAAAATAGAGGATTGAAATTACCACTATAAGGAATGAGAGAGGTGACAGCACCACCAATCCTCCAGATAACAAAAGAATAATAAGAGGCTATTATGAACAACTTTATACAAATAAACTCAACAACTTAGATAAAAATGACAAATTTCTTGAAAAATGCAAACTACCAAGGCTCACTTGAGAAGAAGTAAACAACCTAGTAGCCCTGTATCTATAAAGGAAATTGAATTTTTAGTCAAAGACCTTCCCACAAGGAAATCTCCAGGCCCAGTTGTCTTCATTGGTTAATTTTACAAAACATTTAAGAAAGAAATGATACCAATTCTCCACAAACTTTTAGAGTAAAATTAAAGAGGAGGGAATATTTACCAACTTGTTCCATGAGACCAGAACAACCTTGATGCCAAAACCAGACAGACATTACAAGAAATAAAAGTACAGGCAAATATCCCTCACGAGCATAGATAGCAAACTTTTAGTTTTTTTGACTATTTCCTTGGCATCACAGGAACTTTTTATCTTGATGAAGTCCCACAAGTTCATTTTTTCTTTTGTTTCTCTTGCCTTTGGAGACGTGTCATGAAAAAAGTTGCTGTGGCCGACGTCGAAGAGGTTATAGCCTATGTTCTCCTCTAGGATTTTGATGGATTCCTGTCTCACATCGAAGTCTTTCATCCATTTGGAGTTTATCTTTGTGTATGGTGTGAGAGTGGTCAAGTTTCATTCTTTTGCATATAGCTGTCCAATTTTCCCAGCACCATTTATTGAAGAGACTGTCTTTTTTCCACTGGATGTTTTTTCCTGCTTTGTCAAAGATTAGTTGCCCAAAGAGCCGAGGGTCCATTTCTGGGTTCTCAATTCTGTTCCCTTGGTCTATGTGTCTGTTTTTGTGCCAGTACCATGCTGTCTTTGTGATCACAGCTTTGTAGTATAGCTTGAAATCAGGCAACATGATGCCCCCAGCTTAATGAAGGTGGCGGGGGGGGGGTAAACAGAAGGGGGAATGAACCACGAGAGACTATGGACTCTGGGAAACAAACTGAGGGCTTCAGAGGGGAGGGGGGTGAGGGATTGGGTTAGGCCGGTGATGGGTATTAAGGAGGGCACATATTGCACGGAGCACTGGGTGTTATACGCAAATAATGAATAATGGAACATTACATCAAAAACTAAGGATGTACTGTATGGTGACTAACATAACATAATAAAAATTATTATTAAAAAAAGAAAACTTTTAAACAAAATTTTAGCAAATTGAAACAAAAAATATATAAAAAGGATAATACATCATGACCAAGTGGGGTTATCCCAGGAATGCAGAGTTGGCTTAATATTTGAAAAATTAATTGATGTAATTCATCATATTAACTAACTAAAAAACAAAAACAATATGATCATGTCAATAGATGTAGAAAAGACATTTGACAAAATACAAGATGCATCCCCGATTTTTAAGATTAACAAACTAAGAAAATAATTCTTCCAGCTGATAAAGGGCACCTATGAAACCCCACAGCTAAAATCATAGTTAATGATGAAAGACTAGATGCCTCTTCACTAAGATTAATAATAATACAAAGATATCTACTCTTAGAACCTCTATTCAGCATTTTCTTCTTTTTGAAAAGATTTTATTTATTTGAGATAGAGTGAGAGCATGAGTGGGTGGAAGGATAAGGGTGAGGGAGAAGCAGGATCTCCACTGAGCCCCAACATGGGGCTTGATCCCAGGACCCTAAAGTTATGAACTAAGCTGAAGGCAGAAGCTTAACCTACTGAGCCACCCAGGCGCCCCTTCTATTTGGCATTGTACTAGAGGTTCTAGCCAGTGCTATGAGGCAAGGAAAAGAAATAAAAGGCGTCCTGTTGGAAATAAAGAAGGAAATTTGCCTTTATTCACAGATGACATGATCATCTGTGTAGAAAATCCTGTAGAATCTGCAAAAAAAAAAATGCAATTAGAACTGTAAGCGAATTTAGCAAGGTTGTAAGTTATAAATAAAGCTGATATATAAATTCAATTGTACTTCAACTCGGGATCTGCTTCCAAGTTCACCCAGTCGTTGTTGGCAGAATTCAGTTCATCAGGCTCTTTTGGACTGAGAGCTTTAGTTGTTTGCCACAGGCTACCCTCAGTGGGGTGGGCCTCTCCAATATGACAGCTTAATTCACAAAAGTGTGCACATTAAGAAGTCAATAGAGAAAGTTGACTAGCAAGATGGAAGTAATAATCTTTTGTCACCTAATCATGGAAGGTGATACCCTTCAATGTTGCCATAATCTGTTGGCCAGAAGCATGGTACTCAAGAGGGGATTATACAATACCATGAATATCAGGAGGCAGGGCTCAACAGGAGCCATCTGAGAGAGCGCCTACCACACTAGCCAGAGGAAATCCTGTTCTCTAGGTCAGTTTATTTTTAATTTCTGAAGTCCAATTTCCTTCCAATTACTTTAACCATACTATTTCCAATCAATTCTTTGAGCTAATGATAATTCTATGTGAAAGTAGGTTTCCTTGCCTATTTCTACCCAGCACCCAGTTTGGTTTCACACTACAATGCAGGGGAATGGTGGGGTGGGGGGTGTCTCTGTAGATCTATGTGCCTGCCTTTCTGTGTGCTTTTACTTCCTTCTGGAATGACTGTTCTTTATCAATTGCAGAAACTCTTACTTATCTTTCAAGATTTAGCTTATGCAGCATCTTCTCAAAAAGTCTTCCACTTATGCACCCTACATACACATACTCATACTGCATTCCACAGGCTGAGTGAGGTTCCATTTGTTCATTTTACCAACATCTATTATGAGGCTGATGTGTGCTTGATACATACTAGGTTGCACTCTGGAAATGTTTGTATTGTCAGCAAATAAGTAAATGGTGATAAACACGGTGTAATGAGTACATTAAATAGGACTAAATCTGTGTTTCATGGGTCAAGAGCAGAGAACAGGGAGTCCCTCTCCATCTTGCTAGAAAGTTCTGCCTGCCAAGTGCAGTCATACCAGCCAGTCACTGATATGGGATATTCCTTAACTATTGCTCTGCTTCTGTGGGAAGCCAGCACTGTAGCTTTTCATGAAGATTCACGCAAGGCCCCCAGATCATGCCATAATTTTGTCCCCATGTGTTAGAGCTTTGTGCGCTTTCAGTAAATACTAAGCAACAGTAGGATCTCACAGATGCCTCATTCTCTTGAGCTGAGTCCAGGAAGACTCAGTTTCAGTCCTTGGAAACCCCAAAACTACTCAGTTAATTTAGGGTGGCTATATTTTCTGGGATGACTGAAGCTAGTGCTGCTGTGCTGGATAAACAAGTGTGAGTGGAGGGACACTGAATTTACAGAGATGAAAACTAAAAATAGCACGCCAAATCACGCTGGCTAAGAATGAGCATCAAAAGCACTGTGGTGAGGTGTTCCGTTCCTAAAGCAACAGCCAGTGACTGGAGAACAGGCAAACACCTTAAGATGGATTTCCTCAAAGAATAGGAGTCTCATGGAGGGGTAAAGAGACTTTTTACCCCCCATATAAATTCACAATTTATTATTTTATTTTATTTTTTAAAATTATGTTCAGTTAGCCAGCATATAGTACATCATAAGTTTTTGTTGTAGTGTTCAACAATTCATTAGTTGCGTAGAGATTTTTGTTGTTGTTGTTTTGGTTATGTTCAGAGTCTCATCAGTGTTAATAACAGCAAGATGTGCAGTGAGTTCAGGATGTTGTTAGGTGCATTCTACATTTTTTTTTTACAGACCCTAGTTCTGTTGGTTTTCCACTTTCTATGTTAGGTATATGGCTTTCCCTGAGGCTCTCACACAATCATTCAGAGACATGCTTCCAGAAGCCAATTATCAACCACTCTGAAAATTTTCACAGTTATGTGAGGATGCTGCTTGTGCTAAATTTCTCCAGCTCAAACCCAGGACAGAAGAGATTTTGAAGCTTCCTACACATGCTTTTAGGGCAGCTGCCCTCCTGGGGGCCAGGTCATAGTGCCCCAGGACACAGCATAAATGCAGCAAACTTTTGACTGTGGTGTTTTTAATCTCTTTTATCATCGTGGTTATGGACACTGGCAAAATTCCACAATGTTGTAGTTCTCCCCTGTGGTCAGAGAAATCACTCGTAGCTACTATATAATTGCCTAATCTCATCCCTGCTAGCCCTGAATCATCATTCAGGCTTTAGCTCTGGGGAAGCAAAGTAGATGTGATGAGCTGGTAGCTGTGTATTCTCTAGAATTGAATTTTGAAGATATGTCTGATCAGTCTCTCCAGTCCATTTTGAGGAAAAGGTACATTTTGAGGTACTGATACCATGATCTCAAACATTTACTGTTGCCCAGTCATTGATGCAGCATTCATTCAACACAGATATATAAAACACATGCTCTCTGAAAGGTAGCAAGAATCATCTGGATTTCTCTACCTCTCTTCTGATCTCAGTGAAAAGTTTGGGCTTTCCTTTCCACCTTTTGAGCCCTCTTTGGTTGCTTCCACCTGTCCTCCCATTCAGAGGTTTCTTTTGCTTTGTTTTTGCCTAATGAAGCCCTCTCACTTTTCAGGAGATCACTGTTATTTACTTTCTCACTTATTTAGCCTTACAGAGAGAGGTTCCTAAACTGCCTTCCTGATGCAGAGCAGCACCCCTCCTTCCACTCTGGCCTCATAAATAAGCAAATTCTCTGCAGAGAATATACATATTTTATACACACATAAACACACAACCCAAGTTGCCATGTATATCTTAGTACCTTAGAAAGACATCTAGACAGACTTTTTGGCTGCAGCAATACCAAGGAAAATTCAGGCTGTCACCTGCTTTCACTTCCTCTAGTTCAAACAACCAGATGGTCCTATACCTTTATACCTTTGTCTCTCTGATTTTGCTCTTCTCCTTCAAAATCGAATTCACTATATAAACTTTAGAATCAGGTTTTTGGGGGAATTTTTAAATTTAAATTCATTTTAATTAACATATAGTATATTACTAGTTTCAGAGATAGAATTTAGTAATTCATCAGTTACATGTAACACCCAGTGCTCATTCCCTCAAGAGCCCTCCTTAATGCTAGAATCAGTTTATTGATATCTATAAAATAACTTGCTGGGATTTTGATTGGAATTGCATTGAATCTATAGATCAACTGGGAAGAACTGGTATCTTGATAATGTTGAGTCTTCCTTTTCTTTAAAAAATGGAATATCTATTTAGTTTTTTAAAATATTGTTCATTAGAATTTTGAAGTTTTCCTTATATAGCTGGTACCTAGGAAAGCAATGGACTTTTGTATATTAACCTTACATCCTGCAACCTTGCTATAATTGTTTACTACAGTTTTGTCAGTTCTTTTGGATTTTCTACATACACACTCACATCATCTGTGAACAAAGATAGTTTGATTTCTTCCTTCCCAGTCTGTATACCTTTCATTTCCTTTTTGTGTCTTATTACATTAGCTAGGACTCTCCAGACATTTGTTTTTACCTGTCATTACCCACTACCACTTGTTTCTCTGGAAATTCAAGCTGATTTTTATTAATTTCTCAAATATACCACGTGCACATGTTGGATATTTGAGAACACTCACTTTTAATCAAGGTGTCTTTTTTATCCTTTTTAATTTTTCTTCAAATTTTACTTTTAAAATTTTAATTCCAGTGTAGTTAACATAACATACAGTGTTATATTGATTTCAGGTGTACAATATAGTGATTCAACAACTCCATATATTACTCAGTGCTTATCAAGATAAGTGTACTCTTAATCCCCTTTTCCTATTTCACCCACCTCCCCTCTGGTAACTGTTTGTTCTATATACTTAAGAGTCTGTTTTTTGGTTTGTCTCTTTTGCTTTTCCTTTGTTTGTTTGTTTTGTTTCTTAAATTCCACATATGAGTGAAACCATATGGTATTTGTCTATCTCTGACTGGCTTATTTCCCTTGGCATAACATTCTCTAAATCCATCCACTTTTTGCAAATGGCAAGATTTCACTCTTTTATGGTTGAATAATATTCCATTGTGTATGTATCCTCTTTATCCATTCATCAATTGATGGACAGTTAGGTTGCTTGCATAATTTGGCTCTTGTAAATAATGCAGCTGTAAACATAGGGGTGCATGTATTCCTTTGAATTAATGTTTTTGTATTCTTTGAGTAAATATCCAGTAGTGTGATTTCATAGGGTAGATCTATTTTTACCTTTTGAGGAATCTCCCTATTGTTTTCTATAGTGACTGTATCAGTTTGCATTCCCACCAACAGTGCAAGAGTGTTCTCTTTTAAAACTCACATTGCTTGCCAACACTTGTTGTTTCTTGTGTTTTTTATATTAGCCATTCTGACAGGTGTGAGGTGATACCTTATTGTGGTTTTGATTTGCATTTCCTTGATGATGAATGATGTTGAGTATCTTTTCATGTGTCTGTTGGCCATCTGTGTTTTTCTTTGGAGAAATGTCTGTTCATGTTTTCTGCCTGTTTTTAAATTGGATCATTATTTTTTTTTTTTTTGGTGTTAAGTTGTATCAATTCTTCATATATTTTGGATACTAGCCCTTTATAGACTATGTCATTTGCAAATATCTTCTATTCAGTAGGGTGTCTTTTAGTTTTGGTTGTTTCCTTTGCTGTGAAGAAGCTTTTTATTTTGATGTAGAACCAATAGTTTATTTTTGCTTTTGTTTTCCTTGCCTCAGGAGGCATATCTAGAAAGATGCTGTTATGGCGGATAGCAGAGAAATTACTGCCTGCGCTCTCTTGTAGGATTTTTATGGTTTCAGTTCTCACATTCAGGTCTTTAATCTATTTTGAATTTATTTTTGTGTATGGTGTAAGAAAGTGGTCTAGTTTCATTCTTTTACATATAGCTGTCCAATTTTCCCAACACCATCTGTTGAAGAGACAAAGGTGTCTTTTGTATATAGGTTTGATCCTCTCCTCCATTAACCATTTAAAACTTTGGCCTCATTCATTAAACCTAGTTCTCTTATGTCCTCACAGCTTACTCTCAAAATCGAAGCCATATCAATTCAAAAAGACTTGAGATCTTGTTCAGATTTCGCTGTTTTCTTTTTAAGGTTCTATTTTACATTTTCTGCCTTTAGAGAGGGAAAAAGGTGGGTAGGAAAGGAGCCATCCCAGGTAAAAGGAACAGAAGTGCTCTTAAAGTCTATGGTTGGGGATGGAAAGCATTGGGGTATTTGGGTGTTTTTCTGGGAGGGAGATATGGAGGAGTGTTGTGGGTTTTTTTTTTTCTTTTACTGGTAGATGTCCACTTTGGTTCGCTGAAATTCCTTTAAAGACAGTCTCCCAAAGCCAGTGTAATGACATGATTAACAACTGAGATAGCTTAATAGTGCTTCTTGTTATCCTTATAGAGAATAATGGTTGTAGCAGGACTACAGTGTATTAGGAGTTGCCTGTAGTTAATTTGCTGATACAATATTAATGAGTCAGTTCACTTAAAGTGTAACTCCCCTAATTGGTTGGCCTTTGCTCAATAACTCTTACTATGTTGTCTGAAAAAGCCTGTAAGAACTAAATGATTACCACTGATTTTCCTCCAAGGAATAATTCTTGAAAAGTTAAAATTTCAAGCATGTTTATTCTAGGTTTTTGAACAAGTGTTTCTCGGTTTTTAAAATGTAAACATTTTATGACTGCTCCCTAAAACTTCTGATACAATTCTGGGAGAGGGCTTCCCCAAACTATTTAGAGAGCTGGTACCTTCTGTGTCTTCCCAAGAATGAAGAAGATACTGTAAACCTCTGCTGTTTTGTAGTCTATGTTACAAAAAAAGAGGGGGGGGAGTAATGTGTTTTAATATTTGTCTTCCAAATGTAAATATGTATATTCTAATTAATATGGTTTTTCAATCCACTCATTTCTGTCCCTCTTCTTGGAGTTTCTTCTTATAGACACCTCCCACCTGCCCACTGGATCCATCTAGTTCACCATTTAAGAATCATTGCTCTAGACTTTGATTCTTGTTGAGATTGTTTCCACATTTTAAAAAAGATTTTATTTACGTATTGGAGAGAGATAGAGAGAGAGATAGCGAGAGAGAGCAGGAGCAGGGAAGAGAAAGAGAAGCAGGCTCCCCACTGAGCAGAGAGCCCGACGTGGAGCTCGATCCCAGGACGCTGGGATCATGACCTGAGCCGAAAGCAGATAACCAACTGAGCCACCCAGGCTCCCCTATTTCCACATTTAAATCACTAAAAGCAATGCTCCGATAAATATTCTTTTATATGTATTCACAGGTCAAAAACGATCAGCCTCTCATATAGAGTGCAGTTTTTTTTTCAGTCAAATGTATATTAGTAGCTGTCCATCTCTGTTAGACCTTCCAACCAACCAGACTCTTAAGACAAGCTTGAGAATTCTGTTCTTGCACCACAGAAGTCAAGGGGAAGGCTTACCTTATACTCCACAATGTTGTCCTTGTCTTTTAGAGGTAACCATCTTTAAATCAAGACAAAAATGTAGTTCTGTAATCAAAAATGTAAAATTATCCTAAGGCTGTGTTTCTCAAATTGTAGGTCCAGACTCATTGGGAAGTCACGAAATTATCTGAGAGAGTCATTATCAGGACTGTTTTAATGAAATAGGATAAAAAGGATAGAAAATATCAGGGAACATCACATGTAGTAAAAGTAGGATTGTTTCACAAAACTTTGGGTTCAGTTCTAGATGTATGAACACGTGTTTATAACTGTGTATATACAGCTATATTTCTTGCTATGGGTCACAGTAAAAAAAGTCTTGTGGGGCACCAGGGTGGCTCAGTTGGTTAAGCATCTGACTCTTGATTTCAGCTCAGGTCATGATCTCAAGGTCGTGAGATTGAGCCCCACATTGGGCTCTATGCTGGGTGCAGAGCCTGCTTAAGATTCTCTCGAGATTGAGAGAGAGAGAGAGCAAGCACAGGAGGGGCAGAGGGAGAGGGAGAGAGAATCCCAAGCAGACCCCCTGCTGAGCACACAATGGGGGGGGGTGTCTCAATCCCAGGACCCTGAGATCACGACCTGAGACAAAACCAGGGGTCAGATGCTTAACTGACTGCACCATCCAGGTACCCCAATATTCTGCCATTTTTATACCATTTATACGTTCACCTATTCCCCACCACCTCATTCTATAATCATCATCATCATTATCATCATCATCATCATCATCATCATCATCATCATCATCAATATACGGTTCTTTTTTGTAATATTTACATACATTGAAGTGTACAATTTTTAGCTGTATACTTTTGACAAAAGGATATTACAGTATAGAACATTTCCAACACCCTGGAAATTTCCCTTGTATCCTTTTTCAGCCAATGCCTAGCCTATAAGAAATAATAAATGTTTTTATTTTTTTCACCTTAGTTTTTCCTTCTCTAGTGTGTTCTTTTTTGTCATTGTTGAATAGTAATCCGTTATGTGAATGTAACATTAGGTTTTCATTTTTTACTATTATAAATAAAGCTTCTATGAACATGCCTATGCAAAAAAAAACCACACATTCTCTCTCCCCCCTCCTTCTGCCCCTCCCCCACTTGTGCTCACTCTCTCTCTTCAAAAAAAAAAAAAAAAAGAAATAAAAATCTGAAAGACTGACCACAAAAGGCTTCTGAGAAAAAGTGTGGCCTTGGAAATAATAATTGATCACGAGGAAGGTCTACAGTGAAGGATTGTGTGTCAGGTTTTTTTTTTTTAAGATTTTATTTATTTATTTGAGAGAGAGAGAGAGAGAGCAAGTGGGGGGAGGGGCAGAGGGAGAGGGAGAGAAAATCCCAAGAAGACTCCATGATGAGCGAGGAGCCCATCATGGGGCTCAATTCTAGGATCCCAAGATCATGAACTGGGCCAAAACCAAGAGTTAGCAGTTCAATGGACTGAGCCACCCAGGCACCCCTCAGTTATTTTTTTAAAGATTTATTTTAGAGAGAGCACACACATAAGAGAGCACAGGGGGCAGAGGCAGAGGGAGAGAGTCTCAAGCACACTGAGCAGGGAGCCTGACTGGGAATTCGATCTCATAACCCTGAGATCATGACCTGAACTGAAACCAGTCAGATACTTAACAGACTGCACCATCCAGGTGCCCCACCCCCACTTTCTTCTTTTTTTTTTTTTGAGATTTATTTATTTAAAAAAATTTAAGATTTATTTATTTTAGAGAGAGAGAGAGAGAGGGTGTGTGTGTGTGAGTGCAGGGGGGAGGAGCAGAGCAGATTTTTAAATTAAATTTTTTGTGTATAGTTGACATACGATGTTATGTTAGTTTCCAGTGTATAACATAGTGCTTCAACAAGTTTATGCTATGTTCACCACAAGTGTAGCTACCATCTGTCCACATACATCACTATTACAATATCATTGACTGTATTCTTAATGCTGTATCTTCTAGTCCCTTCACCCATTTTGCCCAACAACCCCACCTCCTCCCCTTGGGAAACCATCAGTTTGTTCTCTGTATTTATAGGTCTGATTCTGCTTTTTTGTTTATTCATATTTTTGATTCCACGTATTAGTGAAATCATATGGCATTTGTCTTAGTCTGCATTATTTCATTTAGCATTATATCTTCTAGGTCCATTCATTGTCTCAAATGGCATGATCGCATCCTTTTTATGGTTGTAAAATATTCCTTTAATATAAGGGGTGTGTGTGTATGCTGCATCTTCCTTATCCATTCATCTACTGATAGACATTTATGTTGCTTCCATATCTTGGCTATTGGAAATAATGCTGCATAAAACAAAGGGGTGCATATATCTTTTTGAATTGATGTTTTCATTTTTCTTTGGGTAAATACCCAGTAGTGGAATTATTGGATCTATTTTTAATTTTTGAGGAACTTTCATACTGTTTTCCACGGTGGCTATACCAATTTACATTCTAGGTTGTATGTCAGTTTCACATTCTCCCCCCTGGTGTGGTGTGCCTGTTCCCCTCAGGGAACCTGCTTTCCCACCTACCCATAGAGCACAGCTGGGGCTCATGAGGCATGTGGACGGTGCCTGGAAAGGACAGTGTCTGGAAACTATAGACCCAGCTTCTTACTTCAATAAACTCCTAGGTGAATAGCCTAAAAAATGTTTACACATATACACACAGTCCTCCCCTGCCCCATGGCTGGATATACCCTGGCTGGATGCTCCAATTAAGTCCATGGACTTTTTAAAGAACTTGAAAGAAAAGTATGAGTATGCTAGATGTTATGACAGAAAGGAAACTCTGTGATTTCTCTGTTCCAATACTCACTGATAGAAAGGGAAACTGAAACCCAAAGTGGTAAAACTTTGTCTTCTGGGTCACAGAGTGCTATATGTAAAACTAAAAGAAGCCACCTTGTTGCCAACTCTGGGGTTTTTAAATTATATAATAAACTATGTAATTAATTTGCAATGTAAAAAATTTAGAAAATACAGATTAACAAAAGATGGAAAGTAGAAACGTACATATACTTTTTCTTTCAAGAATGAGATTATGAGAAAATCTGTATGACCTTAGGTTTGATGATGACTTCTTAGATGCATCATCAAAAGCACAGCCTATGAAAAAAAAATAAGTTGGACTTCATTAAAACTAAAAATTTCTTTCCAAAAAACACTGTTAAGAGAATGAATAAACAAGCTATACTTTGAGAAAATCTGTGCAAAAGATATTGGACTGGTATCCAAAGTACACAAAAAATTATTTAAATTCAATTAGAAAATAACCCAATTTAAAAATGGACAAGAGACCTGAACCCTTCACCAAAAAAGATACAGAAAGATATTCAACATTATATGTCAATAGAGAATTGAAAATTAAAACCACTATGAGATACCACTACACACCTATTAGAATGGCCAAAATCTAGAACACTGACAACAGTGAACGCTGGTAAGGAGGTGGAGCAATAGGAACTCTCACTCATTGCTGGTGGGAAAGCAAAATGCTGCTGTGGAAAACAATTTGGTGGCGGTTTCTCTAAAACATAGAATTACCATATGATTCAACAATTCCACTTCTAGGTACATATCCAAAGGATTAGAAAGCAGGGACTCAAGCAGATACTTGCACGCCAATGTTCCTTGTAGCATTTCTCACAGTAGCTAAAAGTAGAAACAATCCAAGTGTCCATCAATGGATAAATGGATAAGCAAAATGTAATATATACACAAAGTGGAATATTTAGCAATAAAAAGAAATTAAATTCTGATACATCTACAATATAGATGAATCTTGAACACATTATGTTACGTCATACACAAATAAGACAGACACAAAAGGACAGATATTGCATGATTCCTCTTATATGAAGTACCTAAAATAAGGAAATTGATAGAGACAGAAAACAGAAGTTACCAGGTGCTGGGGTAGGGTGGGGGAAGTTGGGGGTTACTGTTTAATGAGTACAGAGTTTCTGTTTGGGTTGATGAAAAAGCTTTAGAAATAGTGATGTTGGTTATACAACACTGTGAATGTACTTGATGCTACTGAATTATTCACTTAAAAATGGTTAAAATAGTAAATTTCGTGTTATGTATATTTTACCACAATTTTTTTTCAAGATTTTATTTATTTATTTGACAGAGAGAGAGAGACAGCCAGCAAGAGAGGGAACACAAGCAGGGGGAGTGGGAGAGGAAGAAGCAGGCTCCTAGCAGAGAAGCCTGATGCAGGGCTCGATTCCAGAATGCCGGGATCACGCCCTGAGCCAGAGGCAGACGCTTAATAACTGAGCCACCCAGGCACCCCTATTTTACCACAATTTTAAAAAAAGATCAGTGGTTGCCAAGGGTTTAGGGGAAGGAAAAAGGAATGAATAGGTGGAACACAGGGAATTCTTAGGGTACAGAAACTATTCTGTAGGATACCTTAATGGTGGATACACATCATTATACATTGGTCAAAACCCATAGTATGTATAACACAAAGAATGAATCCTAATGTAAACTATGAACCTTGGTTAATAATAATATATCAATATTGGCTCATCAATTTTAATAATACGCCACACTAAATGAAAGATGTTAAAAGATGGGTAACTGTATGTGGCCAAGGCTGGGAAGAGGTATATGGAAATTCCCTGTACTTGCTGCTCAATATTTCTGCAAACCTAAAACTGTTCTAAAAATAAAATCTATTAATATTTTTAAAATTAGACT
Organism: Ursus maritimus; assembly: GCF_017311325.1. Classification (NCBI taxonomy): domain Eukaryota; kingdom Metazoa; phylum Chordata; class Mammalia; order Carnivora; family Ursidae; genus Ursus; species Ursus maritimus. The sequence continues at coordinate 24,375,129 of NW_024424119.1, forward strand.
GTAATATGATTATTTTTGTAACTTGCTTTTTTCACTACTATGTTCATATATTACTATCATCCTTCCAGGGAGTCAGCCTAGATAGTGAAGGGCAAGTATAGGGTGGTGATGGGAAGTTAGGCCAAAATGGAGATGAGGCTTAGGGGCAAAGGATATTTTACCCAAAGACCTACAGAGTAGAGCGACTAGAATTTTGAGCGGATGAGCAAAGATAACTGAGCCCTTGAATCTAAGAATCTCCAACAGATTAGGAATTTGAGTAGGGCAGGGAGTTTCAACTCATGTTCAGGGAATCCTGGTCCCCTGCTGGCAAGAGGCTGGCATGACAGAACTGAGCAAGAGCAGGGAAATGAAGTCTCACACAATTACTTCTGTGCTCAGAATATTCTATCACCTCCCTGCCACAGCGGAATGAGCAGGAACAAGGCTAGCAGTTGTGGTCAGCTGTTTGAAATTTCCGTGATAGAAATTCACTGGTGGCAGGTAGAAGCCTGTGGGGGACCATGGGAAGGACCTGCTCCACCTAAGCCAGGATGTGTGCACATTAACCTTGGCTTTTCACCTGATGCTGCGGTGACCCTTCTGAGTCACATTCCTTCTCCTGGGCATCCTCCTACATGGTTCTCTGCCCATCTCCCACCAGGCAGGGAGGATGTGCCTGTCACAAGACCTCCTATGATCTCCGGGGATGTTTTAGGAAAACAACTGGAGAGTGTTGGCTCAGCAGGCTTGGGCCTTGTGGCTCCTCACCCTGAGGGCCACTACAGGGGCTGGGCCCCCATCCATTAGGCACAGAATCATTGTGCTTCTTCCTATCCTGGCTTTTCTGTATCTTGCTAACAGTGGACACATTGGGTCCTATCAGTGGAAGAGAGTCCTGCCACCACCTCTTCTTGATTTGATGGGATACTGGATTTCCTTGCCAATCAGTGGAGCGGGGGCATCCCATAGTCCCCCATATCACCTTACAGGGAGATTACAGCACTTCCTGCACTTCCTTTGGCTCTTGGCTCCTGCGTGGTAGGTCAGGAGGTGGGAATGCAGAGGTGCCACCTTCTGAGAGATACAGGTGTCCAAAACAGAGATCTGTATCTTCCTCTCAGGGTGGCCTCTGTCTTTCTGCTGGGTCTGGTATGTGTGATTCTGTAGTAGAGGGGGACAGGGAATCAGGAGTTCACTTTTTTTTTTAAAGATTTTATTTATTTATTTGACAGAGAGATAGGCAGCCAGCGAGAGAAGGAACACAAGAGGGGGAGTGGGAGAGGAAGAAGCAGGCTCCCAGCGGAGGAGCCTGATGTGGGGCTTGATCGCAGGACTCTGGGATCACGCCCTGAGCCGAAGGCAGACGCTTAACGACTGAGCCACCCAGGCGCCCCAGGAGTTCACTTTTGAGATGAATATTGGACATCTATATGTTTATTTTGATTAGGCAATTTGGGCATGTGAGACTGTCTACCCAGGAGATCACAATCTGCATAGAGACAAGGCCTGTGTCTTGGCGACTGTTATGTCTGCCATAGTTCTTGGAAGACAGTAAGTACTCAAATATTTTAATTGTTGAATGTAAGGTGCCTTTCAAGGTCATTTTCATTTTGACACCTTTATGTGACTCCAGGGTTCTCCTTATCAGCTGAGTACCTTCTCCTGGGGCAGGACCCCATACACCATAGCTCTCATCACACCGATGTAATAACTTTTCTGTCTCCCTAGCCTACTCTCATGGTTCATGGTTTTAAATACATCTATCTATCGATCTATCTTTATCATCATCAATCATCATCATCATCATCATCATCATCTATGTATATCTATGTATCTAGTTGTCTGTCTGTCCAAAGCCTGGGCCCTTCCATGAACTCCAGGGTCATATGCTCAAATTGTCTAATCAATATATACACTTGAATGTCCAGTATCTACCTCTGTGTAAAAGTGAACTACTAACTGAACATAATTTAAAAAAATTTTTTTTAAGTGAACTCCTGATTACCACTCTCCCTATCCAATCACACATATCACTCTATTCCAGTCCTAACATTTCTCACATCAGTTAATGGTAACTCCATATTGCCAGAAGTTTGGGCCAAAAACATTGGTGTTATCCTTGATTTTTTATTTTTTCTGTTCATATCCAATGTATCAATAGATGGATATCAGTATCCTATTGTCTCTACTTCAAAATGAATCCAGCATCTAAACACTTCTAGTCTCCTCTGCTGCTAAAATTACTGGAATAATCTCATAACTAATCTCCTTGCTTCTATCCACATCTATACCCCCAACACTGTCGTTAGCAACTCAGCCTAAGTGATCCTTTTAAAACATAAGGCAGATCTAAGCAGATCCTCTAACAGTAACCTCCATTTATTCAAAAAGTCAAAGTCTTTGCAATGACCTTCTAGGCCTTACCTCATTTAGCCCCTTTACTGTTCTGACTTTGTCCTCCATGACTTTCCCCCTTAATGATTACTCTGCTTCTGTCACTGTCCTTCCTTGGAATAGCTCAGGCATGCTCTAGCCTCCAGGCCGTTCATGTTTCTGACATGAAAGTTCCTCAGTTATCCATGTCTGACATGAAATTTCCTCAGTTACCTACGTGATTTACTCTCTCATCTCTCTCTAGTCCATGCCCACATTTTTAAAAATTTTATGTATTTGTCAGAGAGAGAGAGCACAACCAGGGGGGGCAGCAGGCAGAGGGAGAAGCAGGCTGCTCCCTGCTGAGCAAGGAGCCTGATGAGGGATCAATCCCAGGACCCTGGGATCATGACCTGAGCCGAAGGCAGACGGTTAACTGACTGAGCCACCGAGGTGTCCCACATGCTTACATTTTGGGGGAAAAAAAAGATTTTATTTATTTACTTGAGACAGGGACAGAGAGCATGAGTGGAGAAGAGAAGGAGAAGCAGGCTCCCCACTGAACAGGGAGCCTAATGCGACTAAGGGCTCAATCCCAGGACCCTGGGATCATGACCTAAGCCAAAGGCAGACACTTAAATGGCTGAGCCATCCAGGGACCCCCATGCCCACATTTTTTGGTGAGACTTGCCCTGAACTCCCTATTTATTTTTATTTTTTATATTTTATTTTTTTTGAACTCCCTATTTAAAACTGCACCATACCTAAGTCTTCTCCAAACTTCTTACCTCTTATATATCTGGTCATCTTCTACATACTGTATTTTTTACTTACGATTCTTTTATAAAAAAGATTTTATTTATTTATTTGACAGAGAGAGACACAGCAAGAGAGGGAACACAAGCAGGGGGAGTGGGAGAGGGAGAAGCAAGCCTCCTGCCAAGCATGGAGCCCGATGCGGGGCTCAATCCCAGGACCCTGGGACCATGACCTGAGCTGAAGGCAGATGCTTAATGACTGAACCACCCAGGCGCCCCTACTTAATGATTCTTTTATCTCCCTCTCTAGTGTTCCATCAACATAAGCTCATTAAAGACAAGTTGTTTTTTCCTCTTTTGTTCATTGCTGTATCCTCACTGCTTATACAAGTGTGTGGCATATAGTAGATGCTCAGTATTAGTTGAAGGAATGAAAAAATGCACGAGTAAATGCCAACCATTCTCTAGTTTGGCAATCTCATTCTGATCCCTCAAACATTTTAATATGCATTTGATTATTATAGGTACTTCTCCAGCAAGTTACTGTTCTCTTACATGGCATGCCCATTTGTTTGACACCATACATTTGCACATTTTGTACTTTCAGCCTGGAGAAATCCAGAAACTCCCCACTTCCTTCCTGGCTAACTTCTTATCCTTTGAAACTCAGTCTACATATCACCTCTTCTAGGAAAATTTCCATGAACCCCCTCCCTCTGCCAAATTAGGTTAAGTGCCCTCCTGTGTATTTTCACCTACTTCCTCTAACCAGTCCTTATCAGTGCTTTTAGAAACTTTTTATTTGACTGTCTGCTCCATGATTCCACAAGCTCAATGCAGTAAGGCCTGCGTATTGTTCACTGCTGTGTTCCTAGTGTCTGGCATAGTAGCCGGCACTAGTAGCTGAATATTTGACCTGTTGAATGGTCAAAGTCATTTTTATTGTGATCTTTTGGGGAACATTCTCTTCAACTGATCTTCATTCTAGGAGGCATTTATCCCATGCAACTGAAAGGCAATGGGGTTCCAATTGGCAACAGGCTACAGCAGGCTCCCAGATGAGTTAGCCATTTTAAAGATCTAATCAATAATAACAGGGTGCAGAAAGGGGAGATTCTATCATTTGCTTCTGACACATGTCACATTATCTGTGTGCTTTTGTGTTTATCAAGGATGAGCATTGTGACACTCCCGTAAAAAACTTCCCTTCAGACTGTGGGCATATATAGAAGTTATTGGTGAACCGTGCCTATGGGCCAAAAATGCACTGGATTCCTGGCTGCTATTTCTTATACTATCGTCATGCCCACATTGTTCCTCTAGGGCCCATAATGCCACAGAAAGACATGATAGAATTCAAGCCTGGTGCACCGTCAGTGCACCTTGGACAAGGGTCTTCCTTCTTTGCTTAAGTCCCCCTATCCACAATTCAGGGTGGGTCTAAAAGAGTTGTGTGGAAAATGTTGATCTATTTGAAATATGAGTTTAAGCTCCTATACTATATGGGAAGTATTATCTACCTTCTCTACTCTCCATCACATACAACCTTGAAAATAAGGAGGCACAAACAGGTGGTTCTTTGCTTAGAGGTATAGAGTATATTTGGAGAGGGTCCTGCCTCACCTGCACATAAACGGACATGATGATAGCCTTTTTCACGGGCATGCAGAGGACTGGGAACCTATGAACTCCTTTTTCCTGGACTGGGTATTCTCTTTGTGTAGACCAGTGCCTTCTGCTGAGGTGAGAATTGAGACGTGGGATGGATTTTCTGGTTGAGTGGCACAAGGCGGCTGAGGACAGTGCTTAGAGCTGTCGTGGGAAAGGCACACGAACCGGGAGCGTCTGGGCTGAAGGGATTGTTGCTTGAGTTCATTGTCCAGAGACTGGGGGGCATCAAAGAAGGTCATGACCTCCTCCTCTGTTTTCTTCTCTAACTTGGCTCCTCTCAGAGGGTGTTTGGTGGGGGGTGGAGTCTTCTCAACCTTTTTTGTCATGGTTTTGGGCACTGTCTCATCCTTAGAGAGGAGAATGGATTCTTTATGCCCTTGACCTTTCATCTCAGGGTTAATCCAGTGTGGAAAGTGCTTCACCTTATTTCCCAAGCCAGCTTCTGCAGCTTCTGGAAGAATGGGATCTTGTGAATATGGGCTGCTTTTATTAGACCCTGCAGCACTTGACCCTAGAAAGTGTGGCCCTATAATTTTTGGCCCTGCAAAGTTTGGATCTCAAAAATGTGGCCACTTTAAATGCTGGACTTACAAGTTGGCCCAGCAAATAATGGCCCAGTAAGTTGGTCATGTAAGGTCTGGCCCATTAAGATCTGGCGACCCCAGTTTTGGCATTCTGAGGAATTCTTGTTTGGGTGAGGTCATTCAGCTTGCTTTAACAGACTTACAGACCATTCTCATCTGGCCTTTTTTGATCCAAGGAATCCTAGGGGATACTCTAGGAACTCAAAGTAAAGGAGAAGCTGGTGAAGGTGCTGACAGGGATCAGTCAGCTGAGAGGATGGAAATGGTGGCTCTGCATATCCAGACAGATCCTTGCTAGTTCCAACTCACTCAAGGCAATCATCTTAGCCTAACTAAAATTCTACTTGAGAAAGACCCTGGAGATACATTGGGAAGTCAGGGGTGCTAAGGGCTCTATTTATAAGAGTCCCTCCTGGCCTCTGAACCTCAGCAGAGAAGATATTCTCTCCGGCTAGGGAGAGTTTCAAAGCTTCACCTCCTTGTCTATGATTCTCTGTTGCTTTAAGTTTTCTTGTGTCCTCTGTTTTTTCTGCTGGGGTAGGGAGTTGTCCTCACCTTTGCAGGGGATAAGGACTCCTCCAGGTTGAGCTTGTTCACACTGGCCTCCAGCTGAATACAAAGCACCTGGGCCTCTGTTGTGTCCCCAGTGGGTTGTGAGATCTTGGAGACCCAGTGGGACTAGCTTGCTTTTGGTTCTCCTGCATTGCCTTAGTTTAACTGCAAGCTATTCTTTACAGTGGAACATTTTAGAGCACGTGGGATGATACTTCGTGGGATGGGGAGATCCCAGAGCAATGTTTTTCCTTGGTTGTTTAGACTCTGAAAGGAGTTCTAGGCGCAGGTATTCCTTGGGACAGCCACAATTTGTCCCTGGAATCCTTTGTCTTTGTAAGACTTCCCAAATGTATCTCTAGGAATTTCTTTTTCAGTAAAAATTTGGTTTGGCCAAGATGGGTATCTTGAGTGAACAGGGGCCAGGAGGATGTCTGGCTCTCTAGAGGCACCATCTCCATTCACCTATACTTCAACCTGGAATGCTTATGCACTGTCTGCACAAGTCTCATTGGCATCTTGAAAGCCTGGCCCAGGACTTACACACTGGTGTTTAGATGATATTGAGCCATAGGTTCTACTGGGACCCCAACAGGCCCAGGCACATCTCTGTGATTGCAGATTGGCTAGTGATTTCCAGGGCCATGGCCTTGGAGAAAGCCACATAATAAAAAGCTGGCAGCCCTGACAGGAAGGCCAGAACTTGTCTCCAGTTTCTCAATGGCTCCTTGGGAAGATACCCAGGCAGGTGCTAATCAGGATGGTCAGTGACAGGATCAGGTGGGGCTTGCTGCTGCCGGTCAGGGTCTATCAGTATTGAGGATGTAGCTTCCTGATCCATGTAGGGGCTGACAGCTACCTCCACGTCTAGGGACTTACTTTCTGGGCACTAGGGAACCAAATTGCTGTCAGGGCCCTGGGAATGCTGCAGACCCAATGATTTCTAGTCCCAACAGCTGCAAATGTGAACAGGAACAATGCCCTAGCAGTTCTTCCCACACCTGTAGTCACTGTAGCTCTGCAACATTGCCTTAGCCTGGGCAAGCAATGGTGGACTGGCCCTGCTGCCACAGTGGATCAGAACAGGTCACTCCCCCCACCGGCCTTTAGGTCTGCAAGCTAGGAGACACTCACACTGGTCAGTGTGCTGCTCTGGGGCAGGGGCTGCTGGTCAGGAGAGGACAGGAGCAACTGTTTGGACTGCTGGATCTTCTGGGGCAGGCCCTTGCAATAGTGAATCAACTTGCTAAATCAACCACTTCTGAAAGTAGAACTCAAGCAGCTCTGGGCATGTTCCAGGGAAACACCACCTCCCTCTTATAGACTGAAATGGGCTTCTCCTAACAGGTAGGCCCCTGGGGACAGGCAGAAACATGTCCCAGGGTTTATTTTGTATGGTTCTCTGCATCTACAGAGATTTCTGGGCAACAGCTGGCAAGCCCCACTGAAGATGTGGCTGCCTTTGCAGCTGGTGCCACTCTAAGACTTCATACTTGGCCAGAGGAGGAAATGGGATACTGATATGGGTTCATTGTTAGTCAGATGGAGAAGCCCAAATTTGAGAATGTGGAAAGAAGGTGGGGCTAACTTAGGTGGAGGAAATTTTAGACGGCACAGAGATTATGAAGAAATTATTGAAGAAAAAGGGACTGGGGCTCCCCTTTTGTGGAGAGATCTTTATGGGCAGACCGAGGACTCATTGTACAGAAAAGAGGAACCATAGAAAGGTAGCTATGTTTCTGTTGCAGATAGCACACTGAGGCCTCAGTGGGTCCTCTAGGCAATGGATAGAGACCACTTAGAAGCTGAAATGTAGTAGAAGATAGAGTCAGAGCCATGGAGTTGGGATTTGCTTGCAGTGGTATTTGCTCTGGGTTCACAGTGGATCCTTCTATAACCCAGAAAGTTTGGGCAGACTGGCTCAACTCTCATGAACCCAGGTCAGGAAGATAGCCCATATTTTCAATAGAGGCCTTAGAGGTAGCAGTATAATGAAAGAAATGGTTGGGTTTTTTTTTTCCTCCCAGGCTTGGAAAATATTTGGGGGCTATGTGTTATAAGCTGTCAAAGGAACTCTTCTAAAGATCTTGGGAGCCCTCAGGTATAGAAATGCATGCGTTTATATACATGTACTTAAGGATACCTCGGGGCTTTGGGGAAATAGGAATATGCAAGGCAATGGGGTGTTTTAGGTTCATAAGTTCTGAATTCAGGGAAAGAAAGAGAATCAGATATTCAAGGGCAACTGACCTTGTTTTTCCAGCACACATTCAGAGTGGCTCTTCCTCTTGTCCTGCTGATTCACAGGAATCCTAGGCTCCTCACTTGAAGAAGACAGAGCTTCTGCATCCCTGGACACATCCGGCACCTGAAATCCCTTCCTTTGCTGGAGGCGTTCAGCCTGATCTTGGATACTGACACTGGTTGACTGGGCAGCTGACTGTGTTAAGGATTTCTGATCCGTTAATTGTAACTTTGTGGGGGTTACAGATGGAAGTGAAAGATCTTTGGAGTGCAGGGAACTCTGACTCTGCTCCAAAGAGAGACTAGACATAGACAAAATCTCTAGGCAAGAGGAGCCCTGCGATGGCCCCGATGAAGGGGGAGAGATCAGGGTGTTCTCACCCGCCAGCAACTGCTGAATCTCCAGAGCCACGGCATTGCAGATGGGGCAGGAAGGATCTGCACACAGGAGGCGCCTCACACTTCCCTCCTTAGGAAGCCAGTCCTGGCTGGGAAGGGAGGATGGCAACAGTTACTGATGGAGTGACACCTGCCTCTTTGTTTGTTTGTTTTGTTTTGCTTTTTTAAGTAGGCTCCACACATCACATGGAGTCCAATGCGGGGCTTGAACTCACAACCCTGAGATCAAGACCTGAGCTGAGATCAGGAGTGGGACACTTAACCGACTGAGCCACCCAGGCACCCCAACACCTGCCTCTTTGACTATGTGTGGCCTGGAGATTTGGCCCACCCTCCCCTAGTCCTGGAAACCTTGGGGCCTGTACTCCCAGGGTGTTTACCCATCTCCTTTTCCTCCTAGGAAAATGCCATTGGCAAGTTATGTTGGGCTGGGCTAGGCTGAGAGTCTGGAGCTTGTTGGGCAAGGTCTGAGACAACCCATGGAATGTAGGCCCATGAGAGACTGGGAGGTGGGATGCATTCTCTGTTGATCTACGTTGAGAAGCTGAACCAGGGGAAAGGAACCAGGAAGAGACAGAGAGCCAATTGTTAGATGATGGGACATCACCAGGAACATTACCCAGGACAACCTGGAGTCCGTCTCATCTGGGGTTAAGGTGGCCACAGCCTGGCATTCAGTATTCCTAAGCTGTGGAAAATAAGGGAACTCATTGTGGGATGAGTTTTTGTGGGAACTCCGCATTCTGGGGACTATGGAGGGTCCTAGCTCCTGTACATAGCATCTCTTGAGAGCCAATCCCATTCTTTAGAGATTTTAAGAAGAGGACAGAAGACAGGCTCCTTTCTGAGGGCTGTCCCAGGAATTGGCCTCCCTGAAGACAAAACCATGGAGGTAATATCAGCAGGTTCCACGGGTCTGCCCTTACTATAAAGGGAATATGACATGGTGATTTATTTATGCGTGCATTTATCTATTCTCTTGACTGGATAACTTGTCTGTGGCTGAGTGCAAACTCATGTAGAGTCTTCAATGGGTTACACAGTAGTGAAATCCTGAATTTCAGGACCACTGTGAACCTAGCCCAGAGCAGAACTGGGAAACTCCTCCTTCCTGAGACACCTGTTCCCCCCTCTGCCCTGGCAAACCTCTCAACAAGTCTTCAGCATCCACTGTGTCTGACTCCCTCCCAGACATTTTTCCTCTTCTCCTCCTTGCCCCAGGCCAAGCAGAGAAATCATCACAGACCAGGCTGGGGGTTTGGAGACTGCAAAAAACAAGTGATCACCTTTTCATGATAGAGAGCAGCTCCCACGGCTTCTCAGCTTCTTCTCGGGAATGTCTCCTAGCTGAAAAACCAGGGCAGTGTTACAAGGAATGAGAGGATGCAGAGACATCCTAGAGGAAGCTGAAGGCCTTTGAGTAAGAGGAAGCTGAAAACTCCAACAGTCAATGCCCTAAGGTACATCTATGTACAACTTAACCCATTGCAACATGATGTCCTGGACCTAATTTCATTTGATCATCACAACCACACCATGAGTGAGGCAGGATCATGAGATTCCCATTTCATGGACCACAGACTGAGCGATGAAGTGACTTCCACAAGGTCGTAAAACTAGTAAATAACACAGCTAAAGGCTTCTGTCCTACTTCCCCATTCTTCATTCCCAGGGACAGGAATAAGGTAGAGAATTTTGGAACATTCCTAGGCTCTGATTTCCCACCCAAGATAGTTTTCTGGGAGAATTTGTCAACTGGGGCAATTGGAGCCTTCAGTGGTTAGAGCACCAGGCTACTGGTTCCAGGGGTCATAGAGGGACAGGAGTTGGGGGAATCTTGCCCATAGTGAGGGGAGTCCAAGGAGAAACTAGGACTTTACCTCTTGATGTTCTATCTTTAGCCCTTTGTTTGACTCTCCGGTGACACTTGAAAACAAAACAGTTAAGAGTATTAAGCTGAGGCACCTTTTACTTTTTGTGTCTAAATGAGACAGAACCTATAAATATTTCCCAAACTTTTTCTATATTCCTAATTTTATACACTCTCCTACCATTCTTTTCCCTACTCTATCTTTTTTCACCCCTCATTTCCCTTCTCTTATTATAAATTCATTTTAAGTCTCTTCTATACTCCATACCTCTGTGCCCCCGTTCCCTGAACAAGTTCTGTGGAAAGATCAGAATGAGACAGGAGAAAAGAGGAACAGATTAAAGGATAAGAGGTCTAGTAGCCAAAGGATCTTAGCTATCCAAGGTTCTGAATGTCTCCCAACCAGAAGAATCAACCCAAGTTTGGAGCTATTCTGGGATCCATGAGGAAACCCCCATAAAAAAGTAGGGGTCAGGGTAACAGGAGAAAGTAAGGGGATAAAATCTTCTTGTCTGAAGCTTAATCAGTTCAGTCATGGTCATTGTGTTTCCCTACCCGGCAACAGCTCCTGTTAGGTCCCAACCTTAATTCTTGGTGGCTCTTTTTCACTTGCCAAATAATTAATGCAATAATAATGATGGAGCCATAAGTGTATAAGGGATATCCAACATCCCACAGAAGAAAGGTAGGGGTCAACATAATCTAAACCTCACTAGCCATCTCTCTTCCTAGGCTTTCAGGGACTTGGAACCTAATGCCTAAAAATTCTAGACCTTGTCATCTCTGCCTCACAGAAGATAGAACCAGATCACTAGACTACATCACAAAGCTCTCCTATTTCAAAAGGCATGCAGAGCATCACAGGCCTTTATTTGTCTAGGAGAAGGTCACGTGATGCGGTGTTCAGATGAGGTGTCTGGTTGTCTGTATGAGTTGCAGAGCTTGGGCCCTAGAGGTGCCAAGGTCATGGGCGGCATATATTCTTTCATGCTGTATTCCCTATAACCTGATGTCTTAGCTCTCTCCCTAAGACAGCAGTCTGGCATCTATCCTTAGATAAGTTAGTCTTTATATACACTGCAGGTCTTATAAGAGAGAGAATGGCTAGGTCAGAGGAACTCCATGAACTACATCACCTGTACTGAGAAGATAACTAAAAAACTCGCAAGAGGCTAGGATATGCATTATCTTGTTAACTATTAGAAAGTGAGGATTTTGATGTTGCAGGCAATTGGTGGTCAGTATTAAGAGGTTCAAGAAGAGGATCATGTCTGACATGTCAAGGAAAGTAGTCTGCTGTCTTTTAAAATAACTTTCTCAGAGTTAAAGGATTCCTCCCAGTCTATGGTCAAGCTTGGGATGGGTGGGAAAAGACTGTAAATACTGCGTTCCATGAGGCACATAAATGAGGCTCTCTTCTGGAGCTTGATATTTCAGAACAGCCTCTACAGATGTTATAGCATCCTGCCTATTTCTAGAGATGGGTCACTGGCAACACTTTTGATTAAGGACCACAAACTTGTGGTTCTTTGGTTGAATCCATCATGGTTGGAATGTTTGGCTAAATATTTTATGAAGCCTGAATTTGAATACTTTTAGGCAGGGCAAGCTTTTTCCTATTCAACCTCAGTTACCCACCACTCTTATGTCCACTGATTCACATATTAATGTAAACTTCATGGCTCCTGTAGACATTGCAAGATGCCTCCAATACCCTAGGACTTCTGAATTTTCTTAAGTTCTTTTCCTGATAAGAGTGGTCCCACACCCAAAAATTCTTAGGCTCAAAATCTTGGAAAGTGCTACTTGGTCCTTCCTCCAGCATCCAGTCTACCACCAGACAGGTGTGGTGAGCTTTCAATCTGAGCTCATCCCTAAACTGGGCAGTATCAAAGGCACAAACACATTTGAGTTGTGTTACCTGCCTGCTCTCAAGACACTTAAGAAGCTATCACAAAGATAAAACTAATTCACATGAATCAAGAATCAACCTTATTAGGGTTTGGGGAAGAGGGGATTAAGGAGTTGTTCTTCAATGGGCACAGAGTTTCTATTTGGGATGAAGAAAGAGTTCTAAAAATGGATAGTGGAGATGACTGCACAACACTGTAAATGTATTTTGGGGCACCTGGGTGGCTTAGTTGGTTAAGCGTCTGCCTTCAGCTCAGGTCATGATGTCAGGGTCCTGGAATTGACCCCCACATATCAGGCTCTCTGCTCAGCACAGAGTCTGCTTCTGCCTCTCTCTCTGACCCTCCTCGCTGCTTGTCCCCTCCCCCCCCAAAAAAACCACTGTAAATGTATTTAATGACACTGAACTATACACTTAAAATAGTTAAAAGAGTAAATTTTATGTTAAGTATATATACCACAATTTAAGAAACAAAAGGCAAAACAAACAACCCTACTAATCATTAGTATGAGGGATCTTTTTTATTAGCTATAAGGAAGAATACTCTGAAAATGATTTCATAAAAAATGGATTAGTGAATGTTTTTCTTAAGTGTCCTTTTTATATAGGACAAAAGGCAAACAAAACCCATCCTTACATTTAAGATAATTTAAGAAGAGTCTCACCCTGATGATGGGATGAATTTGAGCCATTTTAAAATCCTGAACTTACAAATTCCATACTACAAAAATGAGGACTTTTTCAACCAAACAGCACTGAATCTCAAGTTAGCAAACAGCTTGCATCACCTTTTTAGTAGCAGGTCAAGATACCTACAATGTAGCTTGAATCTTTAACTTTTATTATTCCTACCCAACCAGCTCTGCTTCCTGCAGCTGCGGCCGCCTTCTATGCTACTTCAGTAGTTCTGTCTTCCATTAACCTGACCTAATGTGGCCCTGCATGGTGTTTGGTGTCCTCCTCCCCTGCGCTGTGAGTATATATGATTAATAAAACTGCTGTCAGTCTCAGAGGTCCAGTGTCGGGTGTCATGAGTTCAGCCACCTCCAGAACCCTGGGACACTCCGTCCCTCACCAATGGGATGAAGAGAAAGTGAACAGACTACTATATGTCCTACCCAACCAGCTCTGCTTCCTGCAGCTGCTGCTGCCTTTTTACTGCTGAAACAGTTCTCAGTCTCCTCCTAACCTCCTGCCCATGACAAAACCATCAGATTGTGCAAACCTTGCACCTGCTCCAACCAGCGCACTATGTACCTTGCAGATAACCCACAGCCGCTGCCATCCCACGAAGCCATTTAAACCGCCTGCTGCGAACCCGTCTGCAGCAGCTCACACACCCTTGTTCCTCTGTCTCCAAACTCAGGAGTGAGAGCCAAAAACAATCTTATGTGTTTTTGCAGAGTAGGCCTTTAGTACAGGTTTATTTACTGATTTGGTACTCATTGATGAAGGGTGCTCGAGTGGTTAGGACAGTGGGATCGGTGTCTTCCCAAACAAAGGCACATTCGTGTAATGAACACATCAACAATATGGGCATGGATCTTCACATTTGCCCTTCCTGGCTCACAGTTTATAGTGAAGAGCAAACAAGGGAAACGAAGTATCTGAAAAGTCTCTATGGATGCTGGAGGGCTACACAACTATAAATTCATTCATTTGTGTCTAGAAAACTTGCCAATGCCAGGCTCTGCTCCCACGATTGTGCCACAGTGCCACACTTACTGTAATAGAATTTCTTCAGGAAACTGTTCACAATTGTTGACTCATATGTACCATGGGTCATATCAGAGCCCCATAAAGAAAAATCCTGAAAGACATGCCACTGATGTGAGTTTGTCCCTCCACAGAAAACTTACAAAGGAATTCTGCTGTGTCTCAGTATCAGAAAATATTACTGAACATCTCAGATGTGCCAAGGTGCTGGGGACAGAGAAGCACAGTGTGTTATTCAGCACCAATATTTTTATACATGAGTATTTTTATTAATGCCCAAGAGTTAAAATTTGCAGGGAGTTGGACAGGAAACCCCATAGTAGTGTCAGGCAGCCAGACCACCAGTGTTCATGCAGCACGTTACAGTATGCATTAAGTGTAGCAAGCAGCCAGAGACACTAGAGGGCAGCATCTGCCCACCCAATGCTCCTGCTCCAGCGCCCTCTTAGTAACAAACTTTATTTCCTTTTTATTAAAGATTCTATTTATTTATTTGTCATGAGAGCATGAGCAGGGGGAGTGGCAGGCAGAGGGAGGAGCAGGCTCCCCACTGAGCAAGAAGCACAATGCATAACTTGATCCCAGGACCCTGGGATTATAACCTGAGCCGAAGGCAGACGCTTAACCAACTGAGCCACCCAGGTGTCCTCTTAATGACTAACTTTAAAAGGTCATCTGTTCCAGTGGCTCTCAATCCTAACCTTACATCAGAATCACTGGAAAGCCTATAAAAATATAGATTTCCTGGCCTCATCCCAGACTTAATGAGTCAGAATACCTAGGGGCAGGGTCCAGCAATCTATATATTAAGTATCAAAAATAATCCTTAAGCAATAAAGCACCAAGGTCTGGATGTATATTTGGGAGATACTGGCAACAGCCACCCCCAATCCCCCGGTTTTACTGAGATATAATTGACATATAACATTGTATTAGTTTAAGGTGTACAACATAATGATTTATGTATATTTTGAGAAATGATTAACATGTAAGTTTAACATCCATCTCCCCACAGTTACAATTTTTTGTGATGAAAACTTTTAGATTTAATCTACTCTCTCAGCAGCTCTCAAATATACAATATATAGTATTGTTAACTATAGTTAGCATGCTGTGTATTAGATCCCCAGAACTTGTTAAATCTTCTAACTGGAAGTTGGTACCTTCTAACCATCTTCCCCCCTTTCCTCCACCCTTCACCCCCTGCCACTGACAGCCACCAATCTGTTTTCTGTTTCTATGAGTTTAGGATTATTTTTAGATTACACATAGAAGTAGATAATTAGGTATTTGTCTTTCACTATTTTCACTCAATATAATGCACTCAAGATTTATCTATATTGTTGCAAAAGGCAAGATTTCCTTCTTTTTTATGCCTCAATAGCATTCCATTGTGTATATATATGTACCACATCTTCTTTATCCATTCATCCATTGATTGGCATTTGGGTTGTTTCCACGTCTTGGCTACTGTAAATAGTGCTGCAATGAACATTGGGGTGCAGATAGTGATTTTGTTTCCTTCAGGTGTATACCCAGAAGTGGGACTGCTGGATTATATGGTAGTTCTATATTTAACTTTTTGAGGAACCTCCATACTGTTTTCCAGAGTGGCTGCACCAATGTACATGCCCACCAGCAGTGCACGAGGGCACAAGTGTTCCCTTTTCTCACCACCATTTTTTATCTCTTTTCTTTTTGATGACAGCCATTCTAACACATTTGAGATGATGTTTCATTGTGGTTCTGATTTGCATTTTGCTGATGATTAGTGATACTGAGGACCTTTTCACGTATCTGTTAGCCAACTGTAGGGAGAGAAGGGAGGAAAGGAGAGAGGAAGAGAGAACGGGAAAACGGGCAGGGGATTGCACAAGAAAAACTTTCCCCCAAAACCACTGACTAGAAAAAGGAGAGTGGCTGACTACTGCAAGTTTTTATAAGCAATGGAGTGCAAAAGAATGAAACCTGACCACTCTCTCACACCATACACAAAGATAAACTCCAAGCGGATGAAAGACCTCGATGTGAGACAGGAATCCACCAAAATCATAGAGAAGAACATAGGCTGTAACCTCTTTGACATCAGCCACAGCAACTTTTTTCATGACACATTTCCAGAGGCAAGAGAAACAAAAGAAAAAATGAACTTGTGGGACTTCATCAAGATAAAAAGCTTCTTTTTTTTAAATAATTTTTATTTTGTTATATTAGTCGCCATACAATATATCCCTAAGTTTTTGATGCAATGTTCCATGATTCATTATTTGCATATAACACCCCGTGCACCATGCAATACATGCCTCCTTAATACCCATCACTGGCCTATCTCAATCCCCCACCCCCCTCCCCTCTGAAGCCCTCAGTTTGTTTCCCAGAGTCCAGAGTCTCTCGTGGTTCATTCCTCCTTCTGTTTACCCCCCCTTCATTCTTCCCTTCCTTCTCCTACCAATCTCCCTGCTATTTCTTATGTTCCATAAATGAGTGAAACCATGTGATAACTGTCTTTCTCTGCTTGACTTATTTCACTTAGCATAATCTCCTCCAGTCCCGTCCATGTTGCTGCAAATGTGAAATCGTTCTTTCTGATGGCTGAGTAATATTCCATTGTATATATGGACCACATCTTCTTAATCCATTCGTCTGTTGAAGGGCATCTCGGCTCCTTCCACAATTTAGCTATTGTGGACAATGCTGCTATGAACATTGGGGTGCATATGGCCCTTCTCTTCACTACATCTGTATCTTTGGGATAAATACCCAGTAGTGCAATTGCTGGGTCATAGGGTAGCTCAATTTTTAACTTTTTAAGGGACCTCCACACTGTTTTCCAAAGTGGCTGTACCAACTTGCATTCCCACCAACAATGTAGGAGGGATCCCCTTTCTCCACATCCTCTCCAACATTTGTTGTTTCTTGCCTTGTCCATTTTTGCCATTCTAACTGGCATAAGGTGGTATCTCAATATGGTTTTAATTTGGATTTCCCTGATGGCTAATGATTTTTAACATTTTTTCATGTGTCAGTCATTTGTATGTCTTCATTGGAAAAGTGTCTGTTCATATCTTCTGCCCATTTTTTGATTTGATTGTTTCTCGTGTATTGAGTTTGAGAAGTTCTTTGTAGATCTTGGATACCAGTCTTTTATCTGTAGTGTCACTTGCAAATATCTTCTCCCATTCCTTCGACTGCCTCTTAGTTTTTTGACTGTTTCCTTGGTTATGCAGAAGCTTTTTATCATGAGAGACTGTGGACTCTGGGAAACAAACTGAGGGCTTCAGAGGGGAGGGGGGTGGGGGAATGGGATAGGCCGGTGATGGGTATTAAGGAGGGCATATATTGCATGGAGTACAGGGTGTTATACGCAAATAATGAATCATGGAACACATCAAAAACTAAGGGTGTACTGTATGATAACTAACACAACATAATAAAAAATTATTATTAAAAAAATATAAGCAATGGAGTGCAACATCTGAAGATTTAGAGGTCCATGTCATTGCCAGAGTTGTACGTGGCAAGTTGAGCAGTGCTCTGGTGGTGTGGAAGGAGGGCAGAGACCAGGGAGTCTGGGGATCCCCTGGGTCACATGGGTAGAAACAGTTTGCCTTCTTGGGAGTGCATTTGGGAGGGGTGGCACAGCCTCTCTGGGGACAAGGGACACGGCAGATGTCACTGAGCTGTCCCATTCAATAGCATAGGAACGGGGACTTGGCTGAGGGTAGCAAGCCTTGGTGCTGGCTTTTTGCTACACGCTTTACCATACATTCTCAGCTGCTGCTCAGGCACAACCGTTTTCTGGGACAAACCAGTACCTGGCCACAGCGAGGTGACCCTCCCCCAGAGGATCAGCGTGGGTCCATGCCACCGGTGGTCTCTGAAGTTTGGAGTTTTGAAACCCAGCCTTGCCTGAGATAAAACATGGGAGTGCTGTCCTGCCTGGCAGGCAGACAGCTCAAACACAGGCAGGGTGAAGGCAGGGACCTGACGGAAGCCAGGGACACAGGAAGGGTGATTGTTTGCTCTTCTGTGAGGGCTTCCTGAGGAGTGGCAGGTGCAAGCTCCCCACTCTGGGGAGGAGAGAGTGGGGTGATGCCATTTTCCTCCCACTGCCCACCTTCAGTGAGCAAAACAGTGCCACCAGGTGGAGGCTGGAGCTGCTTACACCAAGCACCGGCCCCACTCTGCAGGTGCATGTCCACTAGGGCAAGTCCATCTGAGAATCAGTGGAGCAGGCCCCATCCCCAGAATACCAGCATAAACCTCTGCAAGCACCAAGTCCACTGATCACAGAATTCTGCAAGGGTTCAGCTTTAGGAGAAATAGGATCTAGCTTTCTTTCTCTTTTTTCCTTTCTTTCTCTCTCTCTCTCTTTCTTTTGGATCTAATTTCTTTTAACAAGCAGACCAAAATATACCTAAGATCTAGCTTCCCTTTTCAAAAAAATTTATTTTAATTTATTTTTTATTCTTTGGATCTAGCTTCTTTTAACAAGCAGACCAAAACACACCTAGGATCTAGCTTCCCTCCCTCCCTCCCTCCCTCCCTCCTTCTTTCTTTCTTCCTTCTTTCCTCTCCCTTTATCATTCCTTCTTTCTTTTTTCTTTTCTTTTCTCTTTTTTCTTTCTTTCTTTCTTTCTTTCTTTCTTTCTTTCTTTTCTTTTCTTTTCTTTTCTTTTCTTTTTCTTTCATCTCTTCTTAATATAGCCATTACTTTCAAGAGCAGGAATACAACAGGCTATCCTAACGATCACACACAAAAAATGACCCAGACAAAATGACAAGGTGGAGGAATTTACCCGAAATGAAAGAACAGAGAGAAGTCACAGAAAGGGATTTAATCAATACATATGCAAGATGTCTGGACTAGAATTTAAAACAATAATAATTAAGGACACTAGTTGGGCTTGAGAAAAGCATAGAAGACACTAGAGAAAATAATGAAGCTGAAAGAAGAGTGAAAGAAAGGTATTGGGTCACAAATGTAGACTTAGGGAACTCAGCAACTCCTTAAAGCATAATAACATCCATGGGAGCCCCAGAAGAAGAAGAGAAAGAAAAAGGGGCAGAAGGTTTATTTCAGCAAATCATAGCTGAAAAAATTCCCTAATCTGGGGAAGGAAACAGACACTGAAATTCAAGAAGCACAGAGAACTCCCATTAAATTCATAAAAGCCGGCCACCACTAAGACATACCATAGTCAAACTCACAAAATACACAGACAAGGAAAGAATCCTGAAAACAACAAGGGAAAAAAAGTCCTTAACCTACAATGGAAGACAGATCTCATTCACAGCAGATCTGTCCACAGAAACTTGGCAGGCCAGAAGAGAATGGCAGGATATGTTCAATGTGCTGAATGGGGAAAATATGCAGCCAAAAGTACTTTATCCAGCCAGGCTGTCATTCAGAATAGAAGGAGAGATAGTTTCCCAGACAAACAAAAACTAAAGGAGTTTGTGACCACTAAACCAGCCCTGCAAGAAATATTAAAAGTGACTCTTTGAGGTAACAAAACAAAACAAAACAAAACATAACAAAAACCCAGCAATGAAGACTAGAAAGGAAAAGAGAACATCATCAGAAACACTAACTTTACAGGTAACACAATGGCACTAAATTCATATCACTAATCACTCTGAAGATAATTGGACTAAATGTTTCAATCAAAAGACCTAGAGTATCAGAATGAATAAAAAAATAAGATCCATCTATATGCTGCCTATAAGAGACTCATTTTAGACCTAAAGACACCTGCAGATGGAAAGTGAGGGGATGGAGAACCATCTATCATGCTAATGGATGCCAAAAGGAAGCCAGAGTAGCCATACTTATATCAGCCAAACTAGATTTTAAAACAAAGACTGTAACAAGATATGAAGAAGGGCATTATATCATAATTAAGGGGCCTATGTATCAAGAAGATCTAACAGTTATACTTATGCCCCCAACTTGGGAGCAGCCAAATATATAAATCAATTTAAAAACATAAGGAAACTCATTGATAATAATACAATAATAGTAGGGGACTATAAGACCCCACTTACAACAATGGACAGATCATCTGAGCAGAAAATCAACAAGGAAACAATGGCTTTGAATGACACACTGTACCAGATGGACTTAACAGATATATTCAGAAGATTTCATCCTAAAGAAGTGGAATACACATTCTTTTCAGTGCAAGAGAAACTTCTCTAGAAGAGATCACATACTGGGTCACAAATCAGCCCTCAACGAGTACAAAAAGATCAAGATCATACCATGCATATTTTCAGATGACAACACTAAGAAACTTGAAGTCAACCACATGAAAGAATTTGGAAAGACCACAAATACATGGAGGTTAAAGAATATCCTACTAAAAATGAATGGGTTAACCAGGAAATTAAAGAAGAAATAAAGGGGCACCTGGGTGGCTCAGTCAGTTAAGCATCTGCCTTCGGCTCAGGTCATGATCCTGGGGTCCTGGGATCAAGCCCTGAATCAGGCTCTCTGCTCAGCAGGGAGCCTGCTTCTCCTTTTCCTTCTGCCCCTCCCCCACTCGTGTGTTTTCTCTCTCCTCTCTCAAAAATAAAAATCTTTAAAAATTTTTCTAAAAAGAAGAAATAAGAAAGTACATGGAAGCAAATGAGAATGAATATATGACAGTTCAAAACCTTTGGGATGCAGCAAAGGCAGTCCTAAGGGAAGTATATTGCAATACAGGCCAACCTCAAGTAGCAAGAAAAGTCTCAAATACACAACCTAATCTTACACCTAAAGGCGCTAGAAATGGAACAATAAATAAAGCCTAAAGCCAGCAGAAGAAGGGAAATAATGAAGATTAGAGCAGAAATAAATGATAAACAAAAAAGTAGAACAGATCAATGAAACTAAGAATTGGTTCCTTGAATTAATAAAATTGATAAAGCCCTAGCCAGACTTATCAAAAAGAAGAGAGAAAGAACCCAAATAAATAAAATCATGAATGAAAGAGGAGAGAAAACAGCCAACATCACAGAAATATAAATAATCATAAGAGAATATTATGAAAATTTATATATATATTCACACACACACACACACACACACACACACACACACTGGAATATTACTCAGCCACCAAAAAAAAAAAAATGAAATCTTGCTATTTGCAATGACATGGCTGGAACTAGAGTGTATTATGCTAAGTGAAATAAGTCCATCAGAGAAAGACAAATACCACATGATTTCACTCATATGTGGAATTTCAGAAACAAAACAGATGAAGGGAAAGGAAGGAAAAATAAAATAAGATGAAATCAGAGAGGGAGACAAACCATAAGAGTAAGAGACTCTTAACTATAGGAAACAAACAGGGTTGCTGGGGGGAGGTGGGTAGGGGGATGGGGTAACTAGGTGTTGGGCATTAAGGAGGGCACGTGATGTAATGAGCACTGCGTGTTATATATCACTGATGAATAACTAAATTCTACCCCTGAAACTAATAATATACTATATGTTAATTAAATTGAATTTAAATCAAAACAATTTTAAAAATACACCTTTTTTCCCATTTAAAGAAATGCTTCTAAATGTTCTGAAAATTTAATTCCTATTTATGATTTCAGTTAAAAAGGAAAGAGTTCTCATGGGGAGGGGGGAGTGAAAAGGGGTGACAGCAAAAGACTCATAAAATTTTAACCAATTCTATGTGATGATATTGTGGAATATCCTCCTACAGTAAGTGAGTTTGGTTATCTCTAGCAATGACCTAACATAGACAGTGAACTATAAATGGAGGTTAAGAATTCAGGAACACAAGGAAGAAAGAGGAACCTTTCTAAGATTGTCCCAGTCACACTCCTGGCTTGATGACAGGCTCATCACTCTGACTAGAATGTAACTTTCAATGTAAATAAACTTGTAAGAAGAGAATGCACTGACCAGCAAATGCGAGTATGACAGGTCTCTTGGAATTGTATTTTCCAATGTAAATTAGTATATTAGTATTACAATTTATGTCTCACTTTTTTTTAAAGATTTTATTTTTTAAGTAATCTCTACACCCAACATGGGGCTCCAACTCACCACCCTGAGATCAAGAGTTGCATGCTCTAATGACTGACCCAGCCAGGTGCCCCACATTCTTTTCCATTTAATTACAGTTTGTCCATCCTGAAGAAACCAATTGGCTTGCAGAACTTTGACAAGATGGAGTCTTTCTTGTAAAGCTGAGGAACGTTGACTCCTACTTCACCCTCCTTTCTGTTCCTCCTAGTTAGTAGTTTCCATCCTCCCAGCCAGCTGCAGAGGCAGGGAGAGCAATCCTAAACATCAGGCTGCTGCAATGACTACAATCCCCAGCATCCTCAGAGGACAGTGAGTGTCCTCTTTCTCAACCTAAGCCGCTTTCTTCTTGTGTGCCTTAGTTTTCTCCCACTAGTGTAAAGTAGTATCTATTAAAGACTATTTGACGAATAAAGCACAAGGAGTAATAAATGTTATCTAGAAGTGAATCCTGATCACTTCAAAGTTGTATGTTTTCAGCTTGGTAGGAAATAATAGGTAGTTATACAAAAATCCTCAAAATATTTCAGAGTGTTCCTGGTGCAGACAAACTGCTATATAAGTCTCCTATAAAGAGGAGAGAGAATATTTTTGGCTGAAGTGATCTGGGAAAGCTTCATGTAGAAAATGGCATTTAATCTGCTGCTTGAAGCAGAGAGAAAATTATAATGTGTGTAATTGGAAGAGAAAGGGATCCAAATCCAGGAGTCAGTATGCACACAGAGTTTGCTGGTGTTTCTGTGTAATGGTATGTGGAGATAACAGAAGGATTCTTGAAATATTTATTTTACTCTGGGTACATTTTATTTTGTGTATATTTTATCTCAGTGCAGTGAGGCTTAGACTTCATTATGTCTGTGTGTGGAAACTGAGGTTGTGGATATCTCCTTGTGGCTGTATTTTTCTGCATGATGTGGACATAAACTGCACAGATAGGTCTCCTGAATCTGACCATATGTGTTTCTAGGTATAAACGTCTGTGTGGGTGCATTTCTCTGCAGATATTTTGGTCTTTGTGGGTGTGTGCACATGCAGTCCCGAGACGATAGGAAGGAAAGACAGAAGAAGGATTAGAAGGGTGTCAGGGTAGGGGGGAAGAAAGTGAGCTGTTGATGGAAACCTGTCTAAAGCCCAAATATGAAACTGCTATACATTATTAGTATTTTAAGTAGTTGATAATTCATTGTCACATGGACCTCAGAAGTTCTTTTTCTAATAAAACAACATTTATTGGTAAAAGGCTAGTGTTTCAAAATACCATTTTTTATCCATCACATTATCTCTCTTTTCATCGTCCTTCCCTTCATCCAATTTAACCCTCTTTTGGGGTTTTTTCTTTTAATTTCTTCTTCCTTTCTTTTCTTTCTTTCTTCCTTTTTTTTTTGTTGTTGTCAAAAATAAAGTTTTATTTCTTCCTTTCCTTTCTTATCCTTCCAGTTCTATTCCTTTCTTCACTGAAATTTTCTTTTTCTGTTTTTCCTTTCTCTTCTAATGTATGGAGCTAATACCATACCCCACCCATAACCCAGAATTGATTGTTTTTAAATTGGGAAAGGGGGCACCTCTTGTTGTAAAGATATTTGAGGCTCAGTCTTAGGCTTTTGTCTTCACTGTCACTGCCACAGTCAGTTCGTTCATTGATTCAAAACATTTTAATTGGGTGCTTTTGTGTATGTTAAAGGCTTTGTTCTGATTACTGTAGAAACAGAAAAAATACCTAGCATACCAACCAATTATATTAATCATCATCTTTATTGAAAGTAACCAACTTTTCTCCAGACGTAGGGGAAAACTAAAAGACAGAAATGTAGAAGTGATTTAGCTAGTTTTTGTACAGGCACCTACTATATATCATTTTAAGAAAATTGAGGTAGTAAATAATCATCCAGTGCATTCGCATATTTTTTCATATTTGTTAATATATTGCTATTCTAGGAAATGAGGACAAATTAAAATTATGTTTTGTGAGCAGTATTTCTACATTTGTTGCTTAGAAATAGTCCAGGCATTCAGAGATTGTTTATTAATTAACCTGATTGTTTGATGATTAAAGTTTTAAAGTTAGTTAAGAATCTGGAAATACAATTTTAGCTAATATATTATACCCTTATGACTTCTATAATTATAAGAATTTCATAAAATTAAACTCCTTTGAAAAGATATCCATTATTACCATTTCATTTAAACTAATATATACATATATAATATGTATATCATTGGTATAGAATATCTATTTCAAGAAATCATGGCTGAAGGGGCGCCTGGGTGGCACAGTGGTTAAGCGTCTGCCTTCGGCTCAGGGAGTGATCCCGGTGTTATGGGATCGAGCCCCACATCAGGCTTCTCTGCTGGGAGCCTGCTTCTTCCTCTCCCACTTCCCCTGCTTGTGTTCCCTCTCTCGCTGGCTGTCTCTATCTCTGTCAAAATAAAATAAATAAAATCTTAAAAAAAAAAAGAAATCATGGCTGAAAATTGCCCAAATTTAATGAAAGTTATAAATTCACACATGAAAAAAACTCAGTGAAGCCCAAACAGGATAAACTAAAAGATATCCATTCCTAGACCCATCATAATCAAGCTTCTTAACCAAAGAAATCTAGAAAACAACCAGAGAAAAGCAATATGTTACAGCTCAAATGACTGAATTTCTCATGAAAAACCATATAGGCCAGAAGATGGTATAACAACAACTTTAAAGTGTTAAAAACAAACAAACGAAAACACTATCAATCCACAATGTCATATCTAGTTAAAATGTCCTTTAAAATGAAGATGAACTAGAAACATTCTCACATGAAAGAAAACTAAGAGAATTTGCTGCCAGCAGACCTGCTCTAAAATAAATGCTAAAAGAAGTTCTTCTGATGTGATCCCAGAAGGAAACTTTGAATTTCATGTTTAAGGAAGAGCTACAGAAAGGGTAAATAGACTGTTCTTCTACTCCTATCAAAATTTGTAAGAATGTTGAAAGCAATAATTATAACATTGTATTTATATGTAATACATAAGACACCTTTCTATAAAGGTAGAGGATAAGGGACCTTTGTGGTTGTAAGACTTCTGGGTTTCACTTGAAGTGAAAAATATTAAATCCAAATAGACTGTGAGTGCTAGGTATGTATTTTATAATCACTGGAGCAACCACTAAAAAATAATGCAAAGCTATATAGCCAAAAAGCCAATAGATAGATTAAATAGATAAATTAGAATACTAATAAATATGCAAAATTCCAAGAGGCCAGGAATAGGAAAAAAGGAGCGGAAAACAAAGAAGACAAATGGAAAAATAATACAGTAGTACACCTAAACCCAAACATTTCAATTATAGTAAATGTGAATGATCTATACATACAAATTAAAATATAGAAATTCTTAGATTTTATTTTAAAAAGACCAAGCTGTATAATTATACAGTGTTTTTAAGAAACCTACTTTAAATATAATTATATATACATGGAATTATACACACACATACACACATGAGTTGAAAAACATATACTATACAAACACTAATCAGAAAAAAGCCAGATTAGCTCTTTAATAGAACAGTAGTCTTCAGAACAAGGAAAATTACCACCAGTAAAGAAGAAAATTATATAGCGACGAATGGGTCAACTACCAAAGAAGATGGAACAATTTTTAATGTATATGCACCTAAGGACAGAGATCCAGAATACGTGAAGCAAAACCTGACAGAACTGAAAAGAGAGATAAACTCATATGTATAGCTGGAGACATCAAACACTTCTTTCTCTTTAAAGGTAGATAGAAAATTAGTAAGGATACAGAAAACCTAAAAATGCTATTAACCAAGCTCACCATATTGACATTTTTTTAAAGTTTTATTTAAATTCCAGTTAGTTAACATACAGTGTAATATTAGTTTCAGGTGTATAATATAATGATTCAACACTTCCATATGACACTCAGTACTCATCACAAATGCACTCCTTAATCCCCATCACGTATTTAACCTATCCTCACACCCACCTCTCCTCTGCGAACCATCAGTTTGTTCTCAACTATTAAGAGCTATTTCTTGGTTTGTCCCCCCTTTTTTTCTTCCTTTGCCCATTTGTTTTGTTTCTTAAATTCCATGCATGAGTGAAATCATTTAGTATTTGTCTTTCTATGATGGACTTATTTTGCTTAGCAAAATATTCTCTAGCTCCAACCATGTCATTGCAAATGGCAAGATTTCATTATTTTTTAATGGCTGAGTAATATTCCATTGTATGTATATGTATATATATCACTTCTTCTTTATCCATTCATGAATTGATGGACACTTGGGCTGTTGCCATAATTTGGCTATTGTAGATGCTATAAACATCAGGTGCATGCATCCCTTTGGATTAGTATTTTTGTATTCTTTGGGTAAATAGTAGTGCAACTGCTGGATCATAGGGTAGTTCTATTTTTAACTTTTTGAGGAAGCTCTATAGTATTTTCCAGAGTGGCTGCACAGTTAATTCCTACCAACTATGCAAGACGGTTCCTCTTTCTCCACATCCTCACCAACATTTGTTGTTTGTGGGTTTTTTTTTTTAAAGATTTTATTTATTTATTTGACAGAGAGAGAGACACCCAGTGAGAGAGGGAACACAAGCAGGGGGAGTGGGAGAGGAAGAAGCAGGCTCCCAGCGTAGGAGCCTGATGTGGAACTCGATCCCAGGGCTCCAGGATCAAGCCCTGAGCTGAAGGCAGACGCTTAAAGACTGAGCCACCCAGGCGCCCCTCTTGTGTTGTTGATTTTAGCCATTGTGACAGGTGTGAGGTGATTTCTCATTATGGTTTTGATTTGTATTTCCCTAATGATGGGCATCTTTTCATGCGTCTGTTGGCCATCTGTATGTCTTCCTTGTAAAAATGTCTATTCATGTCTTCTGCCCATTTTTTAATTGAATTACTCACTTTTGGGGTGTTGAGTTTTATAAGTTCTTTATATATTCTGCATATTAACCCTTTATCAGGTATGTCATTTGCAAATATCTTCTCGCATTCCATGGATTGCCTTTTAGTTTTGTTGATTGTTTCCTTCACTGTGCAGAAGCTTTTTATTTTGATGAAGTCCCAATAGTTTATTTTTGCTTTTGTTTCCCTTGCCTCAGGAGACATATCTAGAAAGAAGTTGCTATGGCTGATGTCAAAGAGGGTACTGCCTGTGCTCTCTTCTAGGATTTTTATGGTTTCAAGTCTCGTACTGGCATTTATAGAGCACTCCACTCAACAAAAGCAAAATGCCCATTCATTGCAAGTGCACATGAAGTAATTCATCAAGACAAAACATATTATGGGCCATAAAACAAAACTTAAATTTTTAAAAATTGAAATTGTACAAAGTATATTATCTCACCATAACAGAATTAAACTAGAAGTGATAGTTTAAGGACTAGAAATATATCTGGAAAATCCCCAAATATTTGGCTATTACAAAATGCTAAATGAAAGAAATCAGAGAAGACCTGAATAAACAAAGAGATACATTAAGTTCAAAGACTGGATAAGTTAATATTGTTAATATTTCAATTCTGCTCAAATTGATCAGTTATTTCCAGCAGGATGTTTTTTGTAGATTTATATGGAAAGGCAAAGAAAGTAGAATACCCAAAACACCTAAGGAAAAGAAGAATAAAGTAGAGGACTCACATTACCTGATTGCAAGACCTACTATAAAGCTACAGTAACCAGTACAGTGTGGTACCAGAGAAAGGAGAGAACAAAAATCAATGGAATATACTAGAGCAGTTGGTAAACTGAAGCTTGTGGTCCAAATCTGACCCACTGCCTATTTTTGAAAATTAAGTTTTACGGAACACAGTCATACCCATTTTACATATTGTACATATGGCTGCTTTCATGCTAAAATAGTCAAATTGAGTAGTTGCTACACAGACCATATGGCCTGAATATTTACTACCTAGTAGCCTTAAATATTTACTATCTGGCCCTTTAAGGGAAAAAAAGTCAATTCTTGAAGTAGAGTGTCCAGAAATAGACCCAACACATAAATGGTCAAATGATTTTTGACCAAAGTGAAAAGCCAAAACAATAGATAAATGATAGTCTTTCAACAAATGGCGCCAGAATAATTTGGCATACATTTGTGCCCCACCACTATAAAAAAACCCAACTGAAAATTGACCTATACCTCACACATTCCAGATTAACTCAAACTTGATCATAAACCTAAATGCAAAATATAAAACTATAAAACTCTTAGAAGAAAACATGAAAGACCTTTTTGACTTTGAACTAGGCAGAGTTTTTGGATACACCATCCAAGCAAGAACCATAGAAGAACACACTGATAAACTGGACTTCATCAAAATTCTAAACTTCTGCTTTTTGAAAGACACTGTCGAGAGAATGAAAAGACAAGCCACAGACTAGGAGATAATATTTGCAAATCAGATATGTGATGAAGGACTTGTATCCAGAATATATAAAGAACACTTGAAACTCAACAATATTAAAAAAAGGGGGGGCCCAATGAAAAAATGCTTATAGCAGCAATGTCCACAACAGCCAAAAAATGGAAAGAGCCCAGATGTCCATCTACAGAAGAATGGATAAAGAAGACATGGTATATATATACAACAGAATATTACTCAGCCCTTTCAAAAAGAATGAAATCTTGCCATTTGCAACAACATAGATGAAACTAGATGGTATTATGCTAAGCAAAATAAGTCAGCCAGAGAAAGACAAATACCATATGATTACACTCATATGGGATTTAAGAAACAAAACAGATGAACATAGGAGAAGGGAAGGAAAAATAAAGTAAGATGAAAATTGAGAGGGAGGCAAACCATAAGAGACACTGAACTCTAGGAAACAAATAGGGTTGCTGGAGGGGAGGTGGGTGAGGGGAAGGGATAATTGGCTGATGGGCATTAAGGAGGGCGTTTGATGTAATGAGCACTGGGTGTTATATGCAACTGATGAATCACTAAATTCTACCTCTGAAAACTAATAAAAAGGGGGGGCAAAGACCTTAATAGACACCTCACCAAAGAAGATATACAGATGGCAAATAAGCATATGAAAAGATGCTCCACATCATATGTCATCAGGGAAATGCAAATTAAAACAATGAGATATCACTATACAACTATTAGAAACACCAAAATCTGGAACACTGACAACACCAAATGCTGATGAGGAGTGAGGCAATAGGAACCCTCATACATTGCTGGTGGGAATGTGAAATGATACAGCCACTTTGGAAGACAGATTGGTGGTTTCTTACAAAATGGACCATACTCTTACTATATGATCCAGCAATCATGCTCTTTGGTATTCATTCAAAGGAGTTGAAAACTTATTCCACACAACAACCTGCAGCTTTATTCATAATTGCCAAAACTTGGAAGCAACCCAGATGGCCCTCAATAGGTAAATAGATAAATACATCCACACAATGGAATATTATTCAGCACAAAAAAAAAATGAGCTATCAAGCCATGAAAAGACAAGGAGGAAACTTTAATGCATATTACTAAGTGAAAGAAGCCAATCTGAAAAGGATACATACTGTTTGATTTCAACTATTTGACATTCTGGAAAAGGTTGAACTATGGTGACAGTACAAGAATCAGTAGTTACTAGAAAGTCTGGGGAAGGATGAATAGGCAGAGTACAGAGGACTTTTAGGGCAATGAAAATACTCTGTATGATACTATAATGATGGATACATGTCATTATACGTTTGTCTACACCCATAGAATGCAACACTGGGGGTGAACCCTAGTATAACTGTGGACTTTGGGTGATTATGATTTGTCAATGTAAGTTCATCAATTGTAAAAAAAAAAAAAATTACCACTCTGGTGGGGGATGTTGATAATGGAAGAGGTTATGCATGTGTGGGAGTAGGGATATATGGAAACTCTCTGTACCTCCCTCTGAATTTTGCTGTGAACCTAAACTACTCTAAAAAGATAGTCTTTAACTTTTTTAAGTGAAAAAAAAAATCAATGGGAACTCTTGACACCAAATTGAGTACCCTGAAATAATCTGTAATTTTTTAAATGGGCAAAAGACTTGTATGGACACTTCACCAAGGAAGGTGTACAGAAATTATCACATGGTTTCACTCATATGTGGAATTTATGAAACAAAACAGAGGATCATTGGGGAAGGGAGGGAAAGATAAAATAAAATGAAATCAGAGAGGGAGACAAACCATAAGAGACTCTTAACTATAGGAAACAAACTGAGGGTTGCTGGTGGGGAGGTGAGTGGGAGGATGGGGTAACTTGGTGATGGGCATTAAGGAGGGCACATGAATGTAATGAGCACTGGGTGTTATATGCAACTGATGAATACCAAACTCTACATCTGAGACTAATGATACACACTACATGTTAATTAATTGAATTTAAATAAGATAACTTTAAAAAGATGTACAGATGACAAATAAGCACATAAAAAGATGCTTAATATTATTACTCATTAAGGAAATGCAAATTAAAACCACAATGAGATACTAATATAAACCTAATAGAATGCCTAAAAAAACAAACCGAAACAACAATGAAAACTGACAATACCTAGTGAAGATGTGGAACAACTGGAACTCTTCATACATTGCTGGTAGAGATGCAAAATGCTACACCTACTTTGTAAACATTCTTCCAGTTTCTTACAAATTTAAAATATTTAGCATACCACCGAGTAATCCCAGTCCTACTTACTACTAAAGTGAAATAAAAGCCTCTGTTCATACAAAAACCTGTATGTGAATTTTTCTCGTTTTTTTTCTCATCCTCAGCCTTGATCCTGCTTCCAGTGGGCTCACCTGCTTTTGACTTCTCAGCCTGACTCTCAGTTTTGTTTACGAACTGTCTTTATAACTTTCCCTCTAATCATCCTGCTCCTTGCTACATTTAGGAGCTTACACCTTCTTAGCATCAGCCCCCAGAAGCTAACCCCTAGCAATGGCAAATGATCTACCCAGGACTATCAGTTCACTTACAAGCATATCATGCAAGCCCACTGCTGTTTAGCCTATAAGCGTTTTACAAGAGCCTAATACTTCATGGAACTCTAGCTTCCCTTCTCTATATGACTTTTTGGGCTCTTAATATTTATCAGATCCCTACAGTTATTTAAGACTCCAGAAAACGGAGTCCTGTGTTGGGATTTAATGACCAAATGGCTCCCTTATTAAAAAATATCAAATAAAATAAATAGTGGAGTCTGAAAATCTGAACTCAAGTTTAGCGTCTTAATTGTATATTACTGATTTTCTTGTTCTAATCTACTTGCTATCCTCAGGCACCATTAAAACATTTTTTTGAGATTAGTCAAACTTCATCCACTCACTGAATTTTTAAGTCTGTACTTTGAGTACACTATCCTTTCAGATAGCTTTTGAACGCTGTCTCCAAGAAGCTAGCAATGAGTGGATCTGACAACCATTTATTCTGCGTGTAAGTCGGCACCAGAGCAGCCTCTGTGCATAACCTTGCTGCATAGATGGCAAAAACCTTTTAACCTAAAATATGCCCTAAGGAAGGGTATTCATAAATGAATTTGGTTTTGCAGCCAGTGAGGTACCTTTTTTTTTTTTAAGATTTATTTATTTATTTGTCAGAGAGAGAGAGAGGGAGAGGGAATGAACAAGCAGAGGGGGGAGCAGGCAGAGGAAGAAGCAGACTCCCCCCTGAGCAAGGAGCCCAATGCGGGACTCGATCCCAGGACTGTGGGATCATGACCTGGGGCCAAGGCAGACGCTTAGCTGACTGAGCCACCCAGGCGTCCCTGCCAGTGAGGTATCTTGCACTGTGATTAGATTTTTTTTGGCATAGAACAATTAGTTGTATCATTTTGTATGTGACTGAGTGAAAGTGCTTAAAACATAAGTAGGTGGGTGGGAACCAACTTTTCAGTGACAATCTTAGCTAGTAGTTCATGCTTCAGAGAGAAGGAAATGGGGAAATGGTTACTACCAGTTTGGAACTTACAGAGTATATGGGGGGGGAATCATTTTTAAACATACTAAACCTAATTGTTGAAATAATAAATTTGGTTTTTTTCTTTCTACTTTGGAGTTATAGGGGTTTGAGAGAATTCCAAAACGTTATTAGCCTAAGTCTCTCTTTTGAGCAAGGTTCAGCCTCTGTAAGAAGCAGGAGATGGTGTGGTAGATGCAGGGAAATATCTTGGTCCACACACAGTTCAAGCTCTTATGATCTAAAGGTTTCTGTCTTCTAGCCTTTAGTCTTCCATGTTTTCCTCAGTACCATCTAGCTCCAGCTCTTAAAATAAATTTATTTGATGATGACTTTCACTGTCCTACACACGTGCTCTGAATTTTTAAATGTTAGCAATGAACACAGGAATGAGACCAAATGAATCCTCTCATTTTTCAGTATCCCTATGAGTATAAATCCTCTGAATAAGTCATAGTCTTCTCATAATAGCTAATCAAATTTCAAGATAGTAAAAGGATTACGGCAAATTTTGTAGACATGTAGGATATATGCAGAACTCACTTGGCATAGTTCCCAAATGCAAAAATTTCAGTTACCACAGTTCAGTTAACTAACACCAGTTTCCAAACAACACAGTTGAGATTTCAGTTACCACAGTATATCAGCTGTGAGTAACTACATGAACTACAAGTCCAAATATCACTATGTAAATAACAGATAAGCATTGTGGTCAGTGGCCCATGTATCACTTCTTTCAAAGTCTGTCAGTGATTGATTACTGTGTGATTATTCAGCTTACAAAGAGATAACAAAGAGAGTACAGTTGTGTCACCTCCTTAATCTCCAGGTGATAAACCACCTGCACTTTACTAAAATAGACACTTGACAGAGGGAATTAATCAACAAAGATGAGAGTACAGCAAAGAAACACAAGTAATAATACTAGGGGTGAAATCTGAATCAAATGTAAAGTAAATGGAGTCATAAAAGAAACAGATGACCATAAATGACACTGCTACCGTTCGAGAGACCTTAGATATGTAGCAAAGAGGAATGTAGTGAAGATAAACAACATAAATGGGGAAAGGATGATCGTGTCCCAGAAAAAGTGATGCCAGCAAAATACCTCACATTAAAGTAATGCTCAGAGATATTTCGTAACACTAAAAGTGCAAAGGATAAAATGTTGGAAGCCAATATAGACTTAGGAGTATGATAATCTGCAAAGGCATAGAAAAGATACTCCATACCCTAAGTTACATTATAAGAAGGCAAGCATGATTCAACTCATTCTTGATAAATTTTTTTGATCGAAAATGTTTTATTAGGGGTGCCTGGGTGGCGCAAAAAAAAAAAAAAAAGGATAGGTTTTCAAAGAGAAATGCGTATTTTCCATGTACATGAACAATAATATAGTAAAAACAAAAATCCTTTTTTTCCTATGTAAATTATTCTGTATCTTTGAAAAGTTTAAAATATCACTGAATAGTCTGAAAACTCACAAGCTTGGGTGTCTGGTTGGTTTAGCATCTGATTCTTCATTTTGGCTCAGGTCATGATCTCAGGGTTGTGAGATCAAGCTCCACATCAGGCTCCACGCTCAGCAGGGAGTCTGAGATTCTTTCCCTCTCCCTCTCCCTTTACCCCACGCCCTGCTTGCATGCTCATGCTAGTGCTCTCTCTCTCTCAAATAAATAAATCTTTTTTTTTTAAAGATTTTTATTTATTTATTCGACAGAGATAGAGACAGCCAGCGAGAGAGGGAACACAAGCAGGGGGAGTGGGAGAGGAAGAAGCAGGCTCATAGCGGAGGAGCCTGACGTGGGGCTCGATCCCATAACGCCGGGATCACGCCCTGAGCCGAAGGCAGACGCTTAACCGCTGTGCCACCCAGGCGCCCTTCAAATAAATAAATCTTTAAAAAATAAGCTTTAAAAAAACTCACAAGCTGTTGAATACTTGAGTACTGCTGAACAAAATCATGGGGGATTTTTGTTTACAAAGTTATTGAAGTGTTCACACCTATAAAATTCTTCAGTGTTGAAAAAAAAGATATAAAACATATCCTCTAAAATGTCTCTTGTAAGTAGGAAAGACCAATCTGTAAGCCTTAAGATACAAGTTCACAGTTTAGAGACAGACGAAGGGAAAATCCTTAGCAGTAGTATCTTATTAAGTTTCTTTAAAAAAAATAAAGATAAAAAATAAAACACCTGAAATCTCAGTATTTGATTATTAATGGCAATAAGAGGATTTTTAATATTTTGATAAAATAATTTTAAAGGTCACTAAACAATTGTAATTTTCCCCATTGATTATTTAAGATCACTTTACATGGTTTCAGCTTCCACAGTCCTTTTTATGGTCCCAGGCTACTATGCAAAGTAAGAACCGCCTGTGCTAGAAACTGAATTACCTTAAAATCATTTATATTGATTAGACCAGTAGTTTTCATATTGTGTTCTGCAAAATCCTGGGTTCTAGCAAAGTGTTCTGGGGCATTCAAATATTTCACAAGTGTTGGTTTTAATTTCATTTGTAAAATGTAGTTTAACTATTTTTCTTAACAAACTATATTTTGGAAGTTTTGGATATATAGAAAAATTGAAGTAACAGTGCAAAAAGTCCCCTCCCTTCCTCAGCCCCCTCACACATTTTCCCTTGTTACTTTATTATTATTATTATTAATACTACCACTACTATTACTATTATTATTGTATTAAAATGGCACACTTGTTACAATTAATGAACCAATATTAATACATTGTTATTAATTAAGGTCTACATTTTAGTCAAATTTCCATAATTTCTAACTAATGCTCCTTTCCAGTTTCTAGATGCTATCTAGGATACCACATTACATTTGGTTGTCATGTCTTCTTCTTTTTTTTTTTTTAAGATTTTATTTATTTATTTGACAGAGACAGCCAGCGAGAGAGGGAACACAAGCAGGGGGAGTGGGAGAGGAAGAAGCAGGCTTCCAGCAGAAGAGCCTGATGTGGGGCTCGATCCCATAACGCCGGGATCATGCCCTGAGCCGAAGGCAGACGCTTAACAACTGCGCTACCCAGGCGCCCCTGGTTGTCATGTCTTCTTAGGCTCCTCTTGACTGTGGCAGTTCCTCAGACTTCCCTTGTTTTTGATGGCCTTAACAGTTTTGAGGAGTACTAATCAGGCACACTGTAAAATGCCCCTTTACTGGAATTTGTCTATTGGTCTCATGAATAAACTGGGGTTATGGGGTTTGGAGAGAAAGATGACACAGGTAAAGTGCCATTTTTATTGCAATTAGCTGTTTTTTTAATGAATATATAATAACAGCCTCTTGGTGGCGCCATGGTCCCTGCACTCCAGCCAGGCTCTGCTGGCTGCTGGGGGAGCAAGATCAAGAGGTGGCAGTGCCCCAGGAGAACACTGCGACATTTAAAAGTACAGGTTCCGGGGGAGGAGTCCAAGATGGCGGAGGAATAGGAGACCTTACTTTCATCTGGTCCCAGGAATTCAGCTATATAACAATCAAATCATTCTGAACACCTGTGAACTCAACTGGAGATCTAAGAAAAGAGCTGCAACTCTTCAAATAGAAAAGCAACCATTTTCTGCAAGAATGACAAGATGGAAAAACTCATCTCAAAAAAGAAAACAAGAGCAGGGACAGTATGGACATAAGTAAATGTTGAAACTAGAGTTCAGAATAATGGTTATAAAAATACTAGGTGGGCTTGAAAAAAAGCATAGAAGACCCTAGAGAATCTGTTTCAGGAGAAATAAAAGAACTAAAATCTAACCAAGTCAAAATAAAAAAGGCTATCAATGAGATGCAATAAAAAATGGATGCTCTAACTGCTAGGATAAATGAGGCAGAAGAGAGAATTAGTGATATAGAAGACCAAATGATGGAGAATAAAGAAGCTGAGAAAAAGAGAGATAAACAACTACTGGATCACGAGGGGAGAATTTGAGAGATAAGTGATACCATAAAGCAAAACAATATAAGAATAATTGGGATCCTAGAAGAAGAGGAAAGAGAGAGGGGGCAGAAGGTATATTGCAGCAAATTGTAACAGAGAACTTCCCTAATCTGGGGAAGGAAACAGGCATCAAAATCCAGGAGGACAGAGAAGCCCCTCTCAAAATCAGTAAAAATGGGTAAACACCTTGACATATTATAGTGAAATTTATAAATCTCAGAGACAAAGAGAAAATCCTGAAAGCAGCTCAGGACAACCGTTGTAGGTTACTGACATTAGAAACATTAGATTGGCAAGAGACCTATCCACAAAGACCTGGTAGGCCAGAAAGGACTGGCATAATATATTCAGGGTGCTAACTGAGAAAAGTATGCAGCCACAAATACTTTATCCAGCTAGGATGCCATTCAAAATAGAAGGAGTGATAAAAAGCTTCCAGGACTAACAGAAACTAAAAGAATTTGTGATCACCAAACCAGCCCTACAAGAAATATTAAAAGGGATCCTCTAAGCAGAGAGAAAGCCCAAAAGTAACAAAGACCAGAAAGGAACAGAGACAATATACAGTAACAGTCACTTTACAGGTAATACAATGGCACTAAATTCATATCTTTCAATAGTTACTCTGAATGTAAATGGGCTAAATGCCCCAATCAAAAGACACAACGCTCATCAGATTGAATAAAAAAGCAAGACCCACTGATATGCTGTCTGCAAGAGACTCATTTTTAAACCCAAAGACACTTCCAGATTTAAAATGAGGGGGTGGAAAACTATTTATCATGCTAATGGACATCAAAAGAAAGCTGGGGTGGCAATCCTTATATCAGACAAATTAGATTTTAAACCAAAGACTGTAATAAGAGATAAGGAAGGACATTATAACATAATTAAAGGGTGATGTGCATGGGGTATTATACATAACTAATGAAACATTGAATACTACATCAAAAACTAATGATGTACTCTACAGAGGCTAACTGAACATAATTAAAAAAAAATAAAGGGTCTATCCAACAAGAAGATCTAACAATTGAAAATATTTATGCCTCTAACATGGGAGCAGCCAATTAAATAAGCCAATTAATAACAAAATTTTTAAAACACATCAATAATAATACAATAATAGTAGGGGACCTAAACACCCCCCTCACTGCAAAGGACAGATCATCTAAGCAGAAGGTCAACAAAGAAATAAGAGCTTTGAATGACACACTGAACCAGATGGACTTCACAGCTATATTCAGAACATTCCATCCTAAAGCAGCAGAATACACATTCTTCTCAAGTGCATGTGGAACATTCTCCAGAATAGATCACATACTGGGTCACAAATCAGGTCTCAGCCAGTACCAAAAGATCGGGATAATTCCCCACATATTTTCGGATCACAATGCTTTGAAACAAATTCAGTCACAAGAGGGAATTTGGAAAGAACCCAAATACATGGAGGTTAAAGAGCATCCTACTAAAGAATGAATGGGTCACCCAGGAAGTTAAAGAAGAATTTAAAAAATTCATGGATGGGGTGCCTGAGTAGCTCAGTAGGTTAAGTGTTCTGCCTTCAGCTCAGGTCATGATCCCGGGGTGCTGGGATCGAGTCCCACATCGGGCTCCTTGCTCAGCAGGGAGCCTGCTTCTCCCTCTGCCTGCTGCCCCCCCCCCCACTTGTGCTCTCTCTCTCTGTGTCTCTCTGTCTCAAATGAATAAATAAAATCTTTATAAAAA
This sequence comes from Ursus maritimus, assembly GCF_017311325.1. Classification (NCBI taxonomy): domain Eukaryota; kingdom Metazoa; phylum Chordata; class Mammalia; order Carnivora; family Ursidae; genus Ursus; species Ursus maritimus. The sequence goes on from NW_024424119.1 coordinate 24,412,865, forward strand.
AAGGATTCTGTTATAAAAAAATAAATAAGAAATGCCTGCTGCCCCCCCCCACTTGTGCTCTCTCTCTCTCTGTGTCTCTCTGTCTCAAATGAATAAATAAAATCTTTATAAAAAAAGGATTCTGTTATAAAAAATTAAATAAGAAATAAAAAGTAAATTAAAAATTCATGGAAACAAATAAAAATGAAAATACAACTATTCAAAATCTTTGGGATGCAGCAAAGTGGTCCTAAAAGGGAAGTATATAGCAATACTTTCTCAAAAAACAAGAAAAAGCTCAAATACACAACCTAACCCAACCTTAAAGAAGCTGGAGAAAGAACAGCAAATAAAGCCTAAACCCAGGAGGAGAAGAGAAATAATAAAGATCAGAGCAGAAATCAATGAAATAGAAACCAAAAGAAAGTAGAACAGATCAACAAAACTAGGAGCTGGTTCTTTGAAAAAATTAATAAGATTGATAAACCCCTGGCCAGACTTATCAAACAGAAAAGAGAAAGGACCCAAATAAATAAAATCATGAAGGAAAGAGGAGAGATCACAACCAACACCGAAGAAATACAATTATACAAACATATTATGAGCAACTATATGCCAACAAATTACACAATCTGGAAGAAATGGATGCATTCCTAGATATGTATAAACCACCAAAACTGAACCAGGAAGAAACAGAAAACCCAAACAGACCCATAACCAGAAAGGAAATTAAAGCAGTACTCAAAAATCTTCCAATAAACAAGCGCCCAGGGCCAGATGGCGTCCCAGGGGAATTCTACCAAATATTTAAAGAAGAATTAATACCTATTCTTCTGAAACTGTTCCAAAAAATAGAAATGGGAGGAAAACTTCCAAACTCATTTTATGAGGCCAGCATTACCCTGATCCCAAAACCAGACAGAGACCACACCAAAAAGGAGAATTACAGACCAATATCCCTGATGAACATGGATGCAAAAATTCTCACTAAAATACCAGCTAATAGGATCCAACAGTACATTAAAAGGATTATTCACCACAACCAAGTGGGATTTATTCCTGGGATGTAAGGTTGGTTCAACATCTGCAAATCAATCAACATGATACACCACATTAATAAAAGAAAGGACAAGAACCATATAATCCTCTCAATAGATGCAGAAAAAATACCTGACAAACTACAGCATCCTTTCTTGATTAAAACTCTCCACAGTTTAGGGATAGAGAGTACACACCTCAATATCATAAAAGCCATCTATGAAAAACCCACAGCGGATATAATTTTCAATGGGGAAACACTGGGAGCTTTCCCACCTTAGTGAGGAACATGGCAGGGATGTCCACTATCACCACTGCTCTTCAACATAGTACTGGAAGTCCTAGCCTCAGCAATCAGACAACAAAAAGAAATAAAAGGCAACCAAATCAGCAAAGAAGTCAAACTCTCACTCTTTGCAGATGATATGATACTTTATGTGGAAAACCCAAAAGACTCCACCCCAAAATTGCTAGAACTCATACAGGAATTTAGCCAAGTGGCAGGATATAAAATCAATGCACAGAAATCAGTTGCATTTCTATACACCAACAATGAGACAGAAGAAAGAAATTAAGGAGTCAATCCCATTTACAATTGCAACCAAAATCATAAGAAACCTAGTAATAAATCTAACCAAAGAGGCAAAGGATCTGTACTCAGAAAACTTAGAACACTCATGAAAGAAATTGAGGAAGACACAAAGAAATGGAAAAATGTTCCATGCTCATGGATTGGAAGAACAAATCTTGTTAAAATGTCTATGTTACCTAGAGCAATCTATACATTCAACGTAGTCCCTATCAAAATACCATCAACTTTTTTCACAGAACTGGAACAAATAATCCTAAAATTTGTATGGAACCAGAGGAATGTTGAAAAAGAAAACCAAAGCTGGTGGCATCACAATGCTGGACTTCAAGCTCTATTAGAAAGCTGTAGTCATCAAGACAGTATGGTACTGGCACAAAAACAGACACATAGATCAATGGAACAGAATAGAGAACTCAGAAATGGAGTTCTCAACTGTTCTCTCTCAACTCTATGGTCAACTAATCTTCAACAAAGCAGGAAAGAATGTCCAGTGGAAAAAAAGACAGTCTCATCAACAAATGGTGTTGGGAAAATTGGACAGCCACATGCAGAAGAATGAAATTTGACCCTTTCCTTATACCATACACAAAAACAGACTCAAAATGGATGAAAGACCTAATTTGAGACAGGAATCCATCAAAATCCTTGAGGAGAACACAGGCAGCAACTTCTTCGACCTCGGCTGCAGCAATGTCTTCCTGGATACATCGCCAAATGCAAGGGAAGCAAGGGCAAAAATGAACTCTTGGGACTTTATCAAGATAAAAAGCTTTTGCAAAGCAAAGCAAAGAGTCAAGAAAACCAAAAGACAACTGACAGAATGGGAGAAGATATTTGCAAATGACATATCAGATAAAGGGTTAGTATCCAAAACCTATAAAGAACTTAGTAAACTCAACACCCAAAGAACAAATAATCCAATCAAGAAATGGGCAGGGGCGCCTGGGTGGCTCAGTTGTTAAGCGTTTGCCTTCGGCTCAGGGCATGATCCTGGCATTCTGGGATTGAGCCCCACATTGGGATCCTCTGCTGGGAGCGTGCTTCTTCCTCTCCCACTCCCCCTGCTTGTGTTCCCTCTCTCCACCAAAAAACTTCTGGAACTGATAAATGAATTCAGTAAAGTCACAGGATTCAAAATCAATGTGCAGAAATCTGTTGCATTTTATACACTAATAATGGAACAGCAGAAAGAGAAATTAAAATAATTCCATTTACAAATGCAACAAAAATAATAAAATACCTACGAATAAACCTAACCAAAGAGGTTAAAGACCAGTACTCTGAAAACTATAAAAAACTGATGAAAGAAAGAAGACAACACAAAGAAATGGAAAGACATTCCATGCTCATGGATTAGAAGAACAAATATTGTTAAAATGTCTATACCACCCATGATGAATCACTAAATTCTACTCCTAAAACCAATAATACACTATATATTAACTAATTAGAATTTAAATAAAAATTTTGAAAAAAAGAAAAAATGTTTAACTGCCCAGAGCAATCTATAGATTTAACGTAATCCCTATAAAAATACCAACAGCATTTTTCACGGAACTAGAAGAAAATAATCCTAAAATTTATATGAAACCACAAAAGACCCTAAATAGCCAAAGCAGTTTTGAAAAAAGAAAAGCAAAGCTGGAGGTATCATAATTCCAGACTTCAAGTTATACTACAAAGCTGTAGTAATCAAAACAGTATGGTCCTGGCACAAAAATAGACACATAGATCAATGGAATAGAATAGAAAACTCAAAAATAAACCCACAATTATGCAGTCCGTGAATCTTTGACAAAGCAGGAAAGAATACCCAATGGGAAAAAGATAGTTTCTTCAACAAATGGTGCTGAGAAGACTGGTTAGCTACATTGAAAAGAATGAAACTGGACCACTTTCTTATACCATATACAAAAATAAATTCAAAATAGACTGAAGACCTAAATATGAGATCTGAAGTCATAAAAATCCTAAAAGAGAACACAGGCAGTAATGTCTCTGACATCAGCCATAGCAATATTTTTCTAGATATGTCTCCTGAGACAAGGGAAATAAAAGCAAAAATAAACTATTGGGACTACATCAAAATAAAAAGCTTCTGCAGCAAAGGAAACAATCAACAAAACTAAAACGCAACCTACTGAATGAGAGAAGATATTTTCAAATGACATATCCAATAAAGGGTTAGTATCCAAAATATATAAAGAACTAATACAGCCACTTTGGAAAACAGTGTAGAGCTCCCTTAAAAAGTTAAAAATTGAGCTACCCTATGATCCAGCAATTGCACTACTGGGTATTTACCCAAGATACAGATGTAGTGAAGAGAAGGGCCATATGCACCCCAATGTTCATAGCAGCATTGTCCACAATAGTTAAATTGTGGAAGGAGCCGAGATGCCCTTCAACAGACGAATGGATTAAGAAGATGTGGTCCATGTATACAATGGAATATTACTCAGCCATCAAAAAGAACGATTTCTCAACATTTGCAGCAACATGGATGGGACTGGAGGAGATAATGCTAAGCGAAATAAGTCAAGCAGAGAAAGACAATTATCATATGGTTTTACTCATTTATGGAACATAAGAAATAGGGAGATTTAGGAGAAGAAAGGAAAGAAGGAAGGGGGTAAAAATAAGGGGGAATGAACCATGAGAGACTAGGGACTCTGGGAAACAAACTGAGGGCTTTAGAGGGCAGGGGTGTGGGGGATCGGGATAGGCTGGTGATGGGTATTAAGGAGGGCACGTATTGCATGGTGCACTGGGTGTTATATGCAAGTAATGAATCATGGAACTTTACATCAAAAACTAGGGATATACTGTATGGTGACTAACATAACATAATAAAAAATTTATATATAAAAAAAGAAGACATGCAGATGGCCAAGAGACACATGAAAAGATACTCAACATCACTCATCATCAGGGAAATGCAAATCAAAACTACAATGAGATATCACCTCACACCTGTCAGCATGGCTAAAATCAAAAACACAAGAAACAAGTGTTGGCAAGGAATTGGATAAAAAAGAAACCTCTTGCACTGTGATGGGAATGCAAACTACTATGGAAGACAATATGGAGGTTCCTTAAAAAGTTAAAAATAATCGCACTACTGGGTATTTACCCCAAAGAAAACCCTAAAACCACTACTCCAAAGGTTACTTGCACCCTTATGTTTATAGCAGCCTTAGCTACAATAGCCAAATCATGGAAGTAGCCTGAGTGTCCACCCACAGACGAATGGATAAAGAAGATGTTATATATCCACAATGTAATATTGTTCAGCCATAAAAAAGAATGAAATTTTGCCATTTGCATGGATGGAGCTAGAAAGTATAATGTTAAGTGAAATAAGTCAGTCAGAGAAAGACATACCATATGATTTCACTCATATGTGAATTTAAGAAACAAAACAAATGTGCAAAGGGGAAAAAAGAGAAACAAAGAAACAGACTTTTAACTATAGAGAACAAACTGATGGTTACCAGAGGGGAGGTGGGTGGGAGATGGGTAAAATAAGTGATGGGGATTAAGGAGTGCACTTGTTGTGATGAGCCCTGGGTAATGCATGGAATTGTTGAATCACTCTATTTTACACCTGAAATAATACAACACTGTATGTTAACTACACTGGAATTAAAATGAAATTAAAATAAATAATACATAAAATTGTAAAAATAATAAAATTTTAAGATCATAATAAGATGGAAGCATAGGCTCTATAAATAAATAAATACATAAATAAATAAGAAGAAAAAAATTTTTAATGAACAACAACAACAAAAAATCAGACCTATAAAGACCTTTACAAAAAACAAGTTGATGGTTACCAAGGCACAGGGGTTGGGGGGATTGGCAAAATGTGTGAAGGAGAGTGGGAAATACAGGCTTCCAATTATGGAATGAGCAAATCACAGGAATAAAAGGCACAGCATAAGGAATACAGTCAACAATATTATAATGGCGTTGTATGGTGACAGACAGTAGCCACACTTATGAACATAGCATAAAGCATAGTATAATATATAAACTTGTTGAATCACTGTTGTACACCTGAAACTGAGGTAATACTTTTTCAACTATAATTAAAAATTTTTTAAAATAAATACACAATAGCACACACTCTCTAACAGGCCCTCTACTAATTTTTTTTTAACAAACTGGAAACTACCAAACTATGAAGTTTTTTAAAAATTGGAACAAAGCTTCTCTTTCAATATCCCTGTCTTAAAAAAATCCTGAGATTGTAAGACAGTGGATAAATATAAATTGTTACCATTTACAAAAACTTAGCAATATGTATAAGAACTTTTGGGGTGCCTGGGTGGCTCAGTTGGTTAAGCATTTGCCTTTGACTCAGGTCCTGATCCCAGTGTCCTGGGATCAAGCCCTACATCAGGCTCTCTACTTAGCAGAGGCCTGCTTCTCCCTTTCCCTCTGCCTGCCACTCCCCCTGCTTGTCTGCCCCCTCTCTCTGTCAAATAAATAAATAAAATCTTCAAAAAAAAAAAAACTTTACTAATGCTGTTCAAAACAAAAGTCAGAAATACAAACAAGAGGCTGGAAAGTAAGATTAGATCAATTTTTAAAAAAAGCTACTTTTCTTTGGTGTATGTGTTTGAGTCTTAAAATTTTGATCCAGCCTCCCACCAGCACTGCATTATCACACAAATAAATATAAAATCACACACAAAAAAGTTCTACTTGGGAAAAAGTAGGGTATTCTGACTGCGTATAGCACTGGAACATAGCCTAACCTTGGGGATGTGGCTGTCAGAGAAAGCTTTGCAGAGAATGTGACATTTAGATTGAGACCAAAAGAGTGAGTTAATTTGAAGAGAAGCGTTCTACACAGAGGTAATATTGTATACAAAGGTGTTGAAGTGGGACGCCTGAGTGGCACAGTCGGTTAAGCATCTGACTCTTGGGTTTGGCTCAGGTCATGATCTCAGTGTCGTGAGATTGAGAACTATGACGGGCTCCGCGCTTGGCATGAAGTCTGCCTAAGACTCTCTTTCCCTGGGGCGCCTGGGTGGCTCAGTAGGTTAAATGTCTGCCTTCGGCTCAGGTCATGATCCCAGGGTCCTGGGATAGAGCTCCACGTCAGGCTCCCTGATCAGAGGGGAGTCTGCTTCTCCCTCTCCCTCTCTGCTCCCCCTGCTTGTTCATTCTCTCCCTCCCTCTCTTTCTCCTTCTCAAGTAAATAAATAAAATCTTTAAAAAAAAAAGAAGACTCTCTTTCCATTTCCCTCTGCACCTTCCCCCGTTCTCTCTCTCTCAAATAAATAAATCTTAAAAAAAAAAAAAAAACACCATAGGTGTTGAAGTGGAAAGAGCTTGCACATGAGGAAGTGAAACAAGCAGTACAGCGTGATGGTGAAGAGTCCAGGTTCCAAAGTCAAATGGCCTGGATTCGAATCCCAGCTATACCCTCCACTTGCTGTGTGACCTTGGATAATTTACATAACCTCTCTGGACCTCAGTTTCTTCATTTATACCTACCACATAGGGTGTTTGTGAGGAGAGTAATTGTTCAATAAATAGTTTATTATTATAAGAACTGGTTAAACTAGAATGGTGGTACAGGTGTTGGAGAGGTAGGCAGGGCCATAGTATCATGGAGGCATCTACGCTCTATTAAGAATTTAGGATTCATCCTAAATGCAATGGGAAGCCACTGAAGAATTTTAATCAGAGGCGTTAACATCCTGAAACCTGTGTTTTAAAACATTAATCAACAAATATTATGTTTCTACTTTGTGGCAAAAAGACTCTCATGAGCTAAACCTTTCCTATCAATTCAGCCTTCTTTTCATTCTCTCCTTTGCCCCTTGATCTTTTCATGCGTGATAGTCGCTTTCTGGTAAGTTTTAAGTCAATTCAAAGTTCAGCCTCATAGGGGTATTCTTCTCCTCCCCTTCCTCCCTCTGAAGCACAATGTCTTGGTGTAAAGGAAGCTTATTACTCTTCCCTGTAACATGGAGGTACAGCTGGTCTCCATGCTCTTTTTCTGCTGGCCTTCAGTTGAGGTATTTCATCCCGTTTATCTCTAATCCATCCCTGTCAGTTTCTATCCTTCTAAAATCCATCTGGGACGAACAAACACCACCACCAGAACTCTGGGGGCACCAACCTCCATTATTGCCATCATTTCAGTAACCCAGGAGTTCCTGGGTCTTGTTGTGTTCACAATATTCTGGGGCCATAGAGGAACTTTTGAATCTCTTACATTCTAGATAAAGACCACTGGGTACCAGCAGCATTTTTTGGGAAGGTCTACCTAGACACTTGCCTTCACAGATGCTCCCCTGTTGCCCACTCTCCCCTCTCTATCTCCATGTCAAACACAGAGCTTCTCCTAGGCTTGTACCTGCCACCAAGCTCAAAAGATCTCAGGTCCTCCTTCACTCAATGTCAGTATTTCTACTGTATCTTCCCACCTCCATATCCCTACTCTCAATAAAAGTGCTTCCTTTTACTTCATCTTCTCTGGAGGGAATGTACCTTCTTTAGGTAGGGACCATATTGGTGGAATGGCTGCAGGGGAATATGATTGGATTTGGAAAACATGTTGGGGTTATAGGATGGATGTCCATGAAAAAAAGCTACATTAGTTTATTGTCAAAATATCATCTCCAATTAAATTGTTTGTCTAACCACAAGCTCCAAGCTCCAAGAGGGATGGGTCTCCTTTGTCTGTTTTCTTAACTGCTGTATCGCCAGTACCTGTTACTCATTGTAGAAAGAATGAAGAAATAATATGAACAAACAAACAGATAATGAGCGATTTTGTGCTGTTGGCACTGGGATCCATTGGAGGATTTTGAGCAGAGGATTGAAACAATCAGATTTGCAGGTTATCAAATATTTTTGTTATGAATTGTATGATTGTGTTCCCCTCCTCCAAATTCATATGTTGAAACCCTAATCTCGATGTTCTGGTATTAGGAAGTGGGGCCTTTGGAAGATAAGTAGGGTTAGATACGGTCAGGGGTGTGGAGATCTCACAAATGGGATTAATTCCCTTTAAGAGTCATGAAATGACTTGCTTTCCCTCTCTGCTTTCTGACATCTGAGGTTACAGCAAGAAGACAGGAAGCAGGCCCTCACAAGACACCGAATCTACCAGCACCTTAATCTTGGACTTCCCAGCCCCAGAACTGTAAGAATTCATTTCTGCTGTTTGTAAGCCACTCAGTCTATTGTATTTTCATATAGAAGCCCAAGCAAAATAAGATAGTCTTCAAGCTATCACAGTCAGCATAAGCAGCAATCTATATTATCCTCCCAAGTAAAAGTTATTAAATTAGCTCTCAAGTACCCATACTCCAGTGAGAGAATATACTACTATAAATATTCAAATCCATGAAGAACCTCCTGAGAAGAACTAAGAAGATGTCACAAACATTAAAACTGCCTCACTTTCTCTCTATATCCTCTTTTTACCTCCTTCTCCTAACACTAGGGCCCTTTAGTTAGTGGAACTAGCTAGCCATGGTAACCCTTTCAGAGAATTTCAGCTGAAATCTGGATACCCAGCCCACTCTGATGTGGTATTTGCCTTTCATGCTTAATTTGTATAACATTACAAATTTCATACTCCTACATTTCTACTGTTAAAATCATAATACTATTTTAGTACTTGTCTTTTGCAAGTGAAATTAGCATTAATGTGTAAAATAGAAAAATTGTTGGTTGTCTCCCTAATGTGTCCAGGGGCTTAATCCAAGCTTGAAATTTAAGTTCTCAGTGCCTAAGATAACCTATGTTTTGTGAAGGTTTCTCAGCATACTTAAGTGCCACTATGGACTTATACCTGGGTTTCTTTGTATCAGAGGGTGACCTGGTTGACTTTTCCTTTGGTAAAATGGAAGGAACCTGAGATCAGAGACATCATCTGGGAGTATTCTTCTGAAATGTTCTCTTGTTCCTTACTCTTACACGATTTTCCAACAGAAGGGCAGAGCATGGATGCGTCTCCATTAAAGGAGGCACTAGGAATCCTGTGGGCCTCATGTCTAGAATAAAAAAGCTTAAAGGTTTTTTCTAGATATGTCTCCTAAGGAAAGGGATATAAAGGCAAAAATAAACTATTGGGACTACATCAAAGCATAAAGCTTCTGCACAGCAAAGGAAACAATCAACAAAAGGACAACCTACTGAATGGGAGGAAATATTTGCAAATGATACATCTGAGAAGGAGTTAGTATCCAAAATATATAAAGAACTTCTACAACTCAACACCTAAAAACCAAATAGCCCAATTAAAAAAATGACATGAACAGACATTTCTCCAAAGAAGACATACAGATAGATGACCAACGGACATGAAAAAATTCAACATTACTCATCATCAGGGAAATGCAAATCAAAACCACAATGAGCTACCACCTCACACCTGTCAGAATGGCTAAAATCAAAAACATGAAATAACAAGTTTTTTAAAAGATTTATTTATATATTTGAGAAAGAGGGAGGGAGGAAGTGGGGAGGGGAGCCGAGGGAGAGATAGAGAGAGAGAATCTCAAGTATGTTCCACACCCAGTGCAGAGCCCTACTCAGGGCCTGATCTCACAACCTGAGCCAAAACCAACAGCCAGACTTAATCAACTGTGCCACCCAGGTACCCCAAGAAATAACAAGTTTTGTTAGGATGTGGAGAAAAAGGAACCCTCATGCACTGTTGGTAGGAATGCAAACTCCTACAGCCACTAAGGAAAACAGTATGGAGGTTCCTCAAAAAAAATCACTGTATGATTCAATAATCCCACCCGGAGAATACAAAAACACTAATTCAAAAAGATATATGCACCCTTGTTTAGCGCAGCATTATTTACAATAGCCAAATTAGGGAAGCAACCCGAGTGTCTATCAACAGATGAAAGGATAAAGAAGATATGGTTTATATATACAAATGGAATGTTACCCAACCATAGAAAAGAATGAAATCTTGCCATTTGCCGCAGCTATGGATGGATCTAGATGGTATGGTGCTAAGTGAAAGAAGTCTGTCAGATAAAGACAAATACCATATGATTTTACTCATATGTGGACTTTAAAAAACAAAACAAACAAAGAAAAAAGAGACAAACAAAGAACCAGACTCTTAAATATACAAAACAAACTGGTGATTACTGGTTGGGGGGGTAGGGGACGGGTGAAAGAGATGATGGGGATTAAGCATACATGTATGCTTTTTTATTTTTTAGATTTTATTTTTATGTAATCTCAACACAACACAACATGGGGCTCAAATTCACAACCCCAAGATCAATAGTCACATGCTCTACAGACAGCCAGCCAGGTGCCCCAAGAGTACTCATATCTTGATGAGCACTGACTAATGTATAGAATTGTTGAATCACTATACTGTACACCTTAAATGAATATAACACTGTACATTAATTATACTGGAACTAAATACATAAATAAAATTTTTTGAAAAAAAGCCTGAGGGTTTTGCAGCTAGTGCTCACGTCCAGAGCAGAATCAAGGTAGTGTCTCAGGAAAGTGGGTAGAAGGAACCAGAAGAGCTTTAAACACATTTCCATAAACATCAGGGACATTTACCCCTGGTACTTAGGAAGATTTCTCATAATTGTGTGACTGTTGTTCTTATTTTATATAATTCTGCCATTAGGGAACTAACATTTTAAGCAGAACAAAAAAAAAAAAACAATAAACTTTTCAGACAGGATCAGGGACATAGAGAGGAAATTCCCAGATGATCTTCTTGACATCTTTTTCAATTTTATAACTCTAATCTTACCCTAAAAATCTAAAAATTGTTCATAAACTCATTTCTGTACCTGAAGAATAAGGAATAAGCTATGAAACTGCCTCCCAATTTAAATGTACCTAGGCAAGAACCCAGCCTAAGAAAACATTGGTGGCAGTTGGAAAAGAAAGCAAGAGGCCAAATCCATGCTCAAACTCAAAATTAACTTGTTTCAAAATTATCTTGGAAGGGACTCTGGCTTACATCTCAATCCACAGCTCCAATACCCTAACAGAAAGAAAAGTGCAAGTCTATGTTGTAGCGGTAGGGGCAGTATTTCTCCAGAAATCACCTAAGGTTGAGAAGGCGACAGTGAGAATCTGAGGCTCCTCTCTACTTCCAGAACCTTCTCTTTGGTCTTCAAGCACCTGACATATCCCAGGGATTGAATTCTGCTTCTGTCTACTCATCTTTTCAGCATAGCCAATATACCTCTCTCTTCATCTCATCCCTTTAAGCAGGCTCTGGGCTAAGTTCAGAATGCCTTTATGTGATATTCCTTCCCACTGCTGCCATCCCACTGCACTGTCTGCAGCCCCAAGCCATGGCCAAATGTCAGGAAACTGAACCCATTTTTTCCATGCTGAAACAGCATGGGAAAATGCTTAGGAAATGTATGCTGAATAAACTATATACAAATACATATATATCTATATATCTATCTATTTATCTATCTATATATATCTATATACATATAAATTCCTAAGGCAATTTAAAAAGAATAGTATTGTAGTGAAATTATGGATAACTTTTCTATTTTTAAAAAATTCAGCATAGTGGTTTTATTTACATAATCATAAATAAAATAATACTTGCTTTTCAAAATTTTCTAAATTCATGTGTATTTATTTTTAAAATAAAATATATAATTATATCTTTAAATACTTTTATAAAAATGAATAGCTTATATACACTTAATCTGCTGCTATAATAAAAAACTATTTTTACATAAAAGTCAGAAAAAAGTTTCCCACATATTTTCTAAATATACCCTAATCATGCTTCTATCCTCTCTATCTTGGCCTAACTCCCACTGGAATATAAGCCCACTACCATGATAATGTGAGTCCTCTCCCTCCTACCAAAATATAAACTTCATGAGAATAGGAAGTCCTATTTGTTTACCACTACATTCCTCGCTCCAGGAACATTGCATGATAAATGGTAGTCACTCAATAAATATTGCCGAGTAAGTGAATGTATGTCTGCATGCATCTTTATCCAAAGACAGGAACACTAATGTAATCAAATGGAAGCAAAAAGAAAGCATATATTACCTGGGTCTTATTACAGTATTGATAATGGGTAATGTTTACTAAGCATTTATTAATATGCAAGGCACTAGGCTAAATACTTGATATGTAAAAATATGATATAGGTAGTATTATTAATTTTATTTTTTAAAAACCTGGAGGAAAATGAATTTGAGAGGTTACTATTGTTATTACATACCTACATATATCTTTTTTGTAAAGATTTATTTATTTGAGAGAGAGAGAAAGAGTGTGTGTGCAGGGGGAGGGGCAGAGGGAGAGGGAAAGAAGCAGACTTCTGGCTGAGTGAGAAGCCCTGACTCAGGGCTTGATCTCATGACCCCGAGATCACGATGGGGAGGGGGAGAGGGAGAGGGAGAGAATCTCAAGCAGACTCTGCACTGAGTGCAGAGCCTGATGAGGGGCTCCATCTATGATCCTGAGATCATGACCTGAGCCTAACCCAAGAGTCCAACACTTAACCAACTGAGCCACCTAGGTGCCCCTACATATATCTTTTTTAATTTACCAAACCCCTGATCCATCTTTGTGAGTTGTTCTTCATAATAAAATTACAGAGTAAGACAATGTTCAAGTTCTCATTTGGATTCTCAAAATCACAGTGAGTGAAAGAGCTACAGTAAGGATTTTGATTCCTTAATCCTAATATGTGGCCAGAGCACATCCTATTTCTTCCCAGAAAACAAAAACAAACATTTGTAGTAATGTTGCCCATGTCACAAGGCTCTTGTGAGGGAGAGTTAATAAGTGATTACAAAATTCTTAGTAAATACAAACTGCTGTAGAAATGCAAAACATCTACAAAAACAGTAATTAATTTTAATCATCATCTCTTTTCTATGTGCAGCTGTCTCTCAAAATTCAGTTTAAGGGTTTAATCACATCTCAACAAATAATGTAACCTCCTTCTTTCTCAGACCCTACGAAGAAGCTGCCCCACATGTCCCCCAGCTGCTGAAGTTCTTCTCCTCCCCACCCCTACACACTTCCTACTTCCAGGTGATTAGCAAAGGCTGAATACTGACATGAATCAGAAAAAAAAGAGTTCAGACTGAGACTTGAGCTTTTCAAAATCCCTGAATTTCATTTTTTTAAGTTTTTATTTAAATTCTAGTTAGTTAACATATATGGTAAAATTGGTTTCAGGTGTAGAATTTAGTGATTCATCACTTGCATATACCACCCAGTGCTCATCACAAGTGCCCCCCTTCATACCCATCACCAATTCGGCCCATCCCCCACCCACCTCCCACCATCAACACTCAGTTTTTTCTCTATTGTTAAGAGTCTCTTATGGTTTGCTTCCCTCTCTCCCTTCCCCCCTTTCCCTTATGTTCATCTATTTTGTTTCTTAAATTCCACACATGAGTGAAATCATATGGTATTTGTCTTTCTCTGACTGACTTATTTCACTTAGCATAATACACTCTAGCTCCATCCATGTCATTGCAAATGGCAAGATTTCATTCTTTTTGATGGCTAATATTTTGTATACCACATCTTCTTTATCCATTTATCAGCTGATGGACATTTGGGCTCTTTCCATAGTTTGGCTATTGTTGATAATGCTGGTAGAAACAGATGCATGTGCTACCCAAAGCAATCTATACCTTTAATGCAATTCCTATCAAAATACCACCAGCATTTTTCACAGTTATAACAAACAATCCTAAAACTTGTATGGAACCACAAAAGACCTGAAATAGCCAAAGCAATCTTGGGGGAAAAAAAAAAAAAAGCAAACCTGGAGGCATCACAATTCTGGACTTCAAGCTATATTACAAAGCTGTAGTCATCAAGACAGTATGGTACAAGCACAAAAACAGACACATAGATCAATAGAACAGAACAGAAAACTCAGAAATGGACCCACAACTGTGTGATCAACTAATCTTTGACAAAGCAGGAAAGAATATCCATGGAGAAAAGATAGTCTCTTCAACAAATGGTGCTGGGAAAATTGGACAGCCACATGCAGAAGAATGAAACTGGACCAATTTCTTATACCGTACACAAAAATAAACTCAAAATGGATGAAAGACCTAAATGTGAGACAGGAAACCACCAAAATCCTAGAGGAGAACACAGACGGCAACCTCTTTGACCTCAGCCACAGCAACTTCTTACTAGACACGTTGCCAGAGGCAAGGGAAACAAAAGCAAAAATGAACTATTGGAACCTCATCAAGATAAAAAGCTCCTGCCCAGTGAAGGAAATAATCGACAAAACTAAAAGGCAGCCTACAGAATGGGAGAAGATATTTGCAAGTGACATATTTGATAAAGGGTTAATATAAAAAAATCTATAAGTAACTTATCAAACTCAACACCCAATAAATAAGTAATCCAGTTAAGATATGGAGAGAAGATGGGGCGCCTGGGTGGCTCAGTCAGTT
This sequence comes from Ursus maritimus, assembly GCF_017311325.1. Lineage (NCBI taxonomy): Eukaryota > Metazoa > Chordata > Mammalia > Carnivora > Ursidae > Ursus > Ursus maritimus. Next base: position 24,427,931 of record NW_024424119.1, read on the forward strand.
AGGCATCTAATTCTTGGTTTCGGCTCAGGTCATGATCTTGGGGTGGTGAGATGGAGTCCCACATTGGGCTCTGCACTCAATACAGAGTCTGCTTGAGATTCTCTTTCTCCCTCTCCCTCTGCCCCTCCCACTGCTCACACTCTCTCTCTAAAATAAATAAGTCTTTTTAAAAATTTTTTTAAATTAAGAAATTAAAATCAGGGGCGCCTGAGTGGCTCAGTCGGTTAAGTGTCTGCCTTTGGCTCAGGTCATGTTCTCGGGGTCCTGGGATCGAGCCCTTGCATCAGGCTCCCTGCTCAGTGGGGAGTCTGCTTGTTCCTCTCCCTCTACCCTTCACCCCCACTTCTGCTCTCTCAAATAAATAAAAATCTTTTTAAAAAATTCTTCAAAAAAAATAAAAATCAGGCACACTAAGAGATCAACAAAAATAACTAATAACAAAATGAATGGATAAAGAAGATGTACTGTGTGTATGTACACACACACACACACACACACACACACACACAGAATACTACTCAGCCATTAAAAAAATGAAATCTTGCCATCTGCAAAAATGTAGATGGAACTAGTGGGTATTATGCTAAGCGAAATAAGTCAGTCAGAGGAAGAGGAATATATAATTTTACTCATATATGGAATTTAAGAAACCAAACAAATGACCATGGGGAAGGGAAGGAAAAATAAGAAAAAAAACAGAGAGGGAAACAAACCATAAGAGATTCTTAACCAAAGGAAACAAACTGAGGGTTGCTGGAGGGAAGATGGGTAGGGGGATGGGGTAACTGTGTGATGGGCATTAAGGAGAGCACTTGATGTAATGAGCACTGGGTGTTATATGCAACTGATGAATCACTAAATTACCTCTGAAACTAATGATACACTGTATGTTAATTAAACTGAATTTAAAAAAAGATTCTTTCTTTGCCTCTCCCTTTGCTCTTCCTGCTCTCACTCTCCCTCTCTAAAAATATATAGAGAGAGAGGAGCAGTTCATGATATGGCAGAAAACCAGGGAAATGTGGTATCTCCAATGATAGGTGAAGACAAAGACCATTTTTAAGGTAAGAGGGAGTGATCAAGTGTGTTAATACTGCCTAGAGGACAAGCAAAATGGGAACTGAGAAAATGAATGCTGAATTTCATAACCTAAAGGCCACTGGGGACCTTCACAAGAACATTCTCTTTGGAACGGTAGGAAATGATGTGGGAGTTCAACAAAGAATGGGAAGAGAGGTAGTGGAGACAGTAAGAGTTTTGCTAGAAAGGAGAACAGAGAAACTGATCAGGAAAAGGTGAATGAATTCCATAGATACAGCACCTGGGCCACAAAATCCAGATAGCCCTTGGTTTTCATTTCAGTGTCAACGATTAAAATTTTGTGTTTAATAAAAAAGAGGAAACCTTATAAAATCATAGATTTTTGTGTGGGGAGACATGTTCTAATAAGATAATGAGTATAAAGGCATATGGTTTCTCTTATAAAACAAAATTGAACTTTCATAATTTAACTCTCCAAGGAGACTTTCCAGGAAGGAAAGGGCAAGTTCAGCAAAGCTGCCCCAACTGTGTTCTCTGAGTTTCTCTTTCCCCAGGGAGACTCTTCAACTTCAAGAACTGTCACAGACCCCAGGAATACAAATATTCTTCCTTTCACATTCTGGTGCAAGTATAGTCAAAAACTCCTCCTACCTTTGCAAGGTAGAGACAGACTGGAATATTCAAAAGCCTTTCCAGGAAACTAAGGAAGAATGAAGCAAACAGAAAGGGCAGAGGCAGGAAAGCAGGAATATGACATCTAGGCACACAGGCTTTGAAGCTAGATAATCCTGGATTTAAATCATTGCTCTGCCACTGAGCGGCTGTATGACCCTGTGCAGGTTACTTAACCTCTCTGAAGCATAGTTTCTTCATCTATACAATGGGTAAATTTATACCTACATGTGTTCATTCAGGTCCTCCAAGAAGTAAACACCAAGATTAGATCAGACTTGCAAGAAATTGGTGGGAATGCCTGTGAAAGAAAATGGAGAGGGAGTTGGAGAAGGATGAGATCTGTCAGACAATGACATACATCTGACCCATAGGAAGGAGAAAGGGCAAGAAGGTAGGATAGGAAGAGCCTTAGATTGCCATGAAGCTTTCAGAAAGTTTCTGCAAAGCCAATATAGAACCCTCGGGCCCAAACCATCAGTCAGAGGAGTCCTCTGTCTCACAGGAGTGGGCCTGCTGCAATAACCCTGCTGTGCACCTCACTGGCTAAAAGAGACCACAGGAAACATAGCCTCAGAGCAAATGCAGTGGCGTCTTTATAATATAGCAGCTGGGGGCATCAGTCAATTATGCTCCCCACAGTAGGAGATCTGAGAGGCACATTCTCATAGTTACACACATCTCCCTCTCTACAGGGGATTGTGGAGCAGTTCCTCCTTGGTTCCCAGGGGCCTTTCTTCTTGAGGAAGGGCCAGGTTAGTGGAATGAACTACAGCCCTCATCACTGCTGTTGATTTCAGGCCTACGACTGATACTCATACTCTGCCTTCTCCATTCTAAATTCTCCTCACTGTCATCTGTCACCTTGGCTGGTCTTGGTGGTTTACCTGGTGGTATGACCTGAGCCTTCATTCCTGAAGTAATCATATAGTTGGTAATCACACCCTTCTCAGGCTTGAGGTGCTGCATGTGTCCATCCAATGGGACAAGGCAATACCAGGAGACACCAAACTGCATCACATAGATTCCACACATATTCCCTCCCTGTCCCTATTGTATAAGAGCAGCCTTACCCTTTCCTGCTGATCAGGGTCAACTGCCTTTGTGAATATTGGTGACTCCTCTTCTCTCAGGCTGGTCCCTGGATACAAGGAATCCAAAACTGTCCTCACGGCAGCCATAGCTTATAGTTCAGTGGGAGCCTCACAGTGTCCCCTAACAAGAGTATACCTTCTTAGACAATCAGGACCTCCAACTTTGCAAAGCTCAGAGCTGTAGGAACAGAAAGTACAAAACCCCCCATTGGGTCATTGTGAGTAATTGGTAAATGGGGTTATTCCTGCTTGCACCTCTTGGTTCCCAGACCCGTTTAGTCTTCCCTTTGGGGACCTAGCACCAAAAGTTTTCTCTATACATTTCCCATCCTTTTAGAGTGTTATCACAAAGCTGACACTTAAGCTGTGCCTTTAAAAGACTCTTCTAACATTTTCTAAGGCCAGCTGCCCCCAAATGGTACAATATATGACCAGTTGCCCCATGCCCACTTCACACATCCTCTACTGTGAAGGGGGTTCCATATTTGAATGAGTGAGAATCCTGCTTGTAGATTAGGCATTCCATAAGTCCCTGAATAGCGATGGTGGCCAAGGCACTACAGGTAGGAAATGCAAACTCATTCCCAAAATAAGTCACCTATCCCATCTATCCCTATCTACATATACCTAACCACTGGCCCTTCTATTATAGGTAAGGCCCAAGGTAGTTGACTTGCCACCAAATAGCTCGTTGGCTTCCTCAAAGAATAGTGCCCCATCAAGGGCTCAGCATTGATCTCTACTGTTGACAAGTTAAGCATTCAGAGGCACCAATAGTCAGAATTCGTGATTCCCCCACTGGAGCTTAACAGAATCTCCATACTGTATCTTTTCCCATCATCAACACTTCCAACACCAGAACGTTCTCCAGATCCTACTGGCAGAACCCTTTTCTTTTTCCAGGTCTCACTCAGAGCTGGCAGACTTCCACGTTATCTGGTATATGAAACAAAGCAATGATCCTAGGTGTAGAATATATTGCTTCCAGAACCCAAAGAGGACTACTGGCACTGTGCTTCCATCTTTGTGGTAGGGGTTAAAAGATGCTGCAATTTTTTACTTTGGAGAAAATATACTCCTCACCGTTAGATTCCTAAAACCTTTACTGAAATGGCAGGTTCCTTATTCTTTGTAGGATTTATCTCCCATCATCTGGAGCACATCAGCATGCCATCAATGAAATGGGTCAGTGTGATGCTTCTGTGGGATACCGAGGCAGTCCAGATCTCATCAAACTATATCATGACAGTGGGCAGGAAAGCTGACATAGCCCTGAGGACAAAGTGTAAATGAATACTGTTGGCCATCTCACATGAATACAAACTGTTCCTGATGCTCTTTCCTGACTGAAATTGAAAAGAATTGCTTTTGTCAGATCAATGGCCATATATCATGAATCTGAAGACTAATCGATCTGCTCTAGCAATTAGGCCATATCTGGCACAGTAGCTATGATGAAGGCTACTGCTTGTTTAAGCCAGCAAGTCTTCAGTCATTCTTTAGGGATGTGATATTGTTTCTGATTTGCTATCTTGGTTGGGAAAGGAAGGGAGGTGAAGGAACTGTTTCAAAGGTTTCTACTTGGCTTTCCTCACTCTTTTACCCTACAGACTAAGAAACCAATGTGAGGGTATATCATTCAAGTATATCAATGCAATCAGGAACAGAGAAAATGACCACTGGGTGTATCCACTGAACTAGCAGGCCCATTCTGAGCAGACTTTAGTGAGGAGTTAATTTATTACCCAGTCCCTGTAGCCCCCCCCCCTTTATTAGAACTATAATGATGCTTTGGGTCTCCAGGTATCAATGACAACCCAGACTGTGTGTCTAACAGTTCTCAAAATGTCTGAGCATTTTCTCTTCCCCAGTATACAATCACCCAAGTAAACTGTCAGAGGTACCTTTCAAAAAAGAACTAGGGGAATAGTATGTACTTGCCATGGTGTTGCTACCTCTTTTTCTGCCAGAGACATCATGCTCTATTACCATCTCTACAATTCTGTGCAGCTCAAGTCCCTTGGCTGTACCCTCAGATCTTGAAGGTCATTATAATCATTGTAGCCTCTATTACATTGAAAGTCATCATCCCTACGGATATTAATGAGCCCCACTCTATAACCACCTCTCTTGCAATCAGGCCTGACCTGCAGAGAAGAGCCATCACTATGATGCTGATGCTATTCCCACCAGTGCTTTCCTGATGGCTTCATAAATGGTGTGTCTTCTGAGCCCTCCCATAGAACAAAATCAACCAGTATGTTTCATGGCCTCACATAACACAGCCATTCCTGCTTACCTTCTTTCCTTAGGCTCTTTATTCCTTCTACTATCTGCCAGGATAGCTCAAGCATTTCTACTTCATTCAACATTGGGCATTCCTTTCTTAAAGACTCTAAGAACCACCTCATCCTCTAGGGTTCTTGCCAGTGTGTTAAATCCTGTGACCCCCAAAAAATTGTCTGTAAGTCTACAAATTCCTGATTATCCAGTCTTATAGTCTAACCCCCGATAAAGTACCCTCAAAACACAATCCCAGGTTTACACCCTGCTTCTGCTAGCTAATTCTTGCAGTTCCTTCAGTGTATAACATCTTTCCTCCCTTACCAGGTCCAGCATTTCCCTGGCCAGGTTGTACTAGTATTAACCCTAAGTTATTGACCTACCAGCTAGGAGAGGAGGTAGGGCTGCTGAGGGGGCACCTGCTGCCTTATGGGAGAAGGGATTATACAGCTTACATTATAATACAGTGTCTATCAATGCAAAAGTGCTAGCTTTTACTATAGAAGAGTAGGCCACTCTGCAAATTCTTAGGGTTCAGGGGAGTCTTTAGAGCCAAAATCCTTAGAAGCATCCATTCAGATGTCCCTATCCCATAAATCAGGGTCCCAGGTTTTCCCAGCCAGGACCGTTACCTTACCATAACTGTCTTGACTGATAATTTAAATGTCTCTGGAGCGTGGGGCACCTGGGTGTCTCAGTTGGTTAAGCATCCAACTCTTGGTTTTGACTCAGGTCATGATCTTAGGGTCATGGAATCAAGCTCCATGTTGGGCTCCACACTCAGCAGGAAGTCTGCTTGAGATTCTCTCCTGCCCTCTGCCCCTCCCCCCTCCCCTCAACTCAGATGTGCACTCAAGCATTTTCTATCTCTTAAATAAATTAATTAATTAATCTTTTAAAAAAATGTCTCTGGAGCTCTGCCATTCTAATCAAATCATCTGTTTGCTGCCCAGTTATGTCCTCTCTTCCACTGCAGTGTATAAGGGCTCTCATACTTAGACGTTAACTATTTAATAGCCTTCTGATTCTCATCCCTCTGCCAAGTGAGTGTTCATTCAGTGTAGCAGTAGCCAATCAACTCCACTGTCTTTGTATGCATTGTTCTCCCCCATATCTTCTAAATGATTGAATCGAAGTAAAAAAATCAGCAAAGTCAAGCCTCTCAACCAGGAATTTTTCCCAGTAGCAACTGGCCCACAACTGTGTAACAGGGACTATTCATACTTCACACATTACCCAGGAGGGAATAATCTTTACCCATTGGGAAACGGGTGAACCATATCCAGAATTCCATCTTACCACCTGTTTTCTTGGACCATGTGTATTGGTTGAATTACCTAAGGAGTAGATGTCAAGATAAAATTAGATACACAAGAGATCTGTGGTGGGAGCAAGATGAACTCCTGTCAGGAAAAATGGGGAGGGAACCAGAAAAGGGTGAGAGAGCTATCAGAACATGATATAGGTCTGTCGCCTTGTGTAAGAGAGGCAGAAAAAAGAAAGGCTGGGTAGGAAGAATCTTAGATGGTCATTCAGTCCAAAGAAAATTTTGGCAAGGCCAATGGGAGATCGTTAAGCCAAAGGAACCTGCCAAAGGAGTCCTACATCTTGCAGGACTGGCCTGCCTTAGTAAGGCTGATGTGCTCAGTCATTGGCTAAGAATAGTCGGTGGGAAGTGTGGCCTTAGTGCAAATGCAGTGGTAGGTTCAGAGTGCAGCAGCATGTGGGTGGAAGGAGCTATGCAGAGAGAAAAACCAGACCTAAGAGACGACATTTGTAAAGAACCTACAGTCAGCTCTACCCCTGACATCCCAGTTACAAAATAAACCTTTGCTTGAATTTGTTTTCCTTTCTTCAAATTTGTTTGAATTGGGCTTCTGTCATTTGTAAGTGAAAGAGAACTCAGATACCTAAGGAGAGAATTGATTTGATAAGTAAGTGTGAGGTAATGAAAGGAAGATTAAAAGGAGTCAATGTCAAAATGTCAGAATAAGAAAGCCTATATTTCCAAACTAACGGATAAGCACATATGGTACATATACACATGCTTATAGGTTTAAGAGAATATCGTTTGTGAAATTTAGATTCCAGCACTGAACAATTTTGTAATCTTGGGTAATATAATAACTGATATTTATTAAGTGAATACTTTATGCCAAGCATGACCCTAAGAGCTTTATATGCCTTACTTTATTTAACCACTATTTCACAGATGAGGAGAAGACTGTGACTCAGATATTAAGAAACCACCCCTGGGGTGCCTGATGGGCTCAGTTGGAGGAGTATGTGACTCTTCATCTTGGTGTCATGAGTTTGAGCCCCACAATGGATGCGGAGATTACTTAAAAATAAACTTAAAAAAAAAAAAGGAACCACCCTCAAGGACACATATTTACTAAATGCAGTTTTAGGATCTGAATATAGATCTCTCTGACTCCAGAACCCATGCCCTTTACCAGCATATCATATGGCCTCTCTTGAAGTCAATTTGTGTCTATTACCTGAGGCTAAAATGCTTTAAAATTCACAGATGTCATTTCACTAACATTCATAATCCCTATACTCGCTGGCGTTCTTAAAAACTATGGAATAATTATGAATATGTTTTTCAGATAATAAAATTTCTGGCTGTATTTAATAACTTAGAGGGCTAGAATATGGAGCTTCTACTCCACCTGAAGTCTAACAGTGCAAACTGATTTGATATAAATGGTAAATCTTGTGTAGAGGCACCAGGAACACAAAGGTTTATTGTTATTTTCTGAGGGATTTATCCTCTTTTCATCAGAATCCCCAGAAGACTGGAAAATATACA
>NW_024424119.1:24435840-24440665 GCF_017311325.1 Ursus maritimus
TCACTCTTTCCCTGCCCTTTGCAATCACTTTGTCCAAGGTATTTAAAAGAAATTTATATCATATAAAGGAGAAACCAGAAACACAAGAAGGTCCTCAATAGTTGGAATATAGTAAAGACTCTTCATTTCTTCTCTGTCTCCAGGATATTTAGTATAAGTCCTCATTGTCATTTATAATCTCATTGAAAGATATTTTCTGTATGAGAATCCATTAGGCATGTGAAAACCTTGGCTGAGCGTAATGTGCTCACCAATTCCCTCTAATGTGAACATCTATCATTTTGCTAGATATTGGCAGGACACATCTCAGAATTTCATTACTTCCAGTCTGGCTCCTGCCACCAGTCCTTCCACTAAAATTGCTCTTTCCCAGTCCCCAGCAACACCCACATTGCCTAATCCAATGACTGTTTTTTAATGCTTATTGTTCTGGAACTCAGCAACAGTTATTGAGTTGGTCACCTCTTGCTCTATTCTCCTGCCTTTCTCTGTCTCCTTGTTCCATCTTCTGGTCACATTCCCTCCCAGTTTTTCTTTTTGTCCAGTCCTTCCTTTGGTCTCTTTCAAAGGCTTTTCTTCTTTTTCTGGCCCTTTAAAAGAATTTGTCTTTGGTCTCCTTCTATGTTCTCTCTACTCACTCTCTGTGGATGATCTCAACTATATCCATGGCTTCAAGAACTACCCTGATGACTCCAAAATCTGTATCTCCAGGCCTGACCTCTCTTGTGAACTCCCAACCCATATATCCTTCATCTGCATCTGGATGTCCCACAGGCATCTCAAATCTAACACAACATAAATGAACTCATCTTCTCACCAGTACCTGGACCATCACCTTCTGTCTCTAACTCCCTTAACATCCCCATGGTCCATAGTCACCTTGCCCTGTCTTCAAGAAGTCATTCCAGAGTCCTTCCTCTCCCTCCTCAATCTCACCTATGTATCTTCACTCATCTAACTGCTACTCATTCTTGTTTCAGCTTGGACATCATTTTCCCCAGGAACTTTTTGCCAACCCCATAAGTCTATATACGTTATTCCTTCTATGTGTTCCTAGGACACCTTAAACTTTCCCTCTCACAGTACTTATCACAACACAGTACTGATATTGCCGGGTTACTTGTCTGTAACTTTTGCAGACACCAAGAGTGGACCTTGTCTAAATTTCTCGTTGTTAAATCCTCAATGTCTAACATAATCCCTGGCACATAGTAGGTACTCATTAAATATCTGTTGAAGGAGTGAACAAATGAATCACTAAAACTTCAGATAGATTCAACAGTTCAATAATGTTTATAGTTCAATATGTACTGTGCCTTTCATGTGCCATTTTATTTCCAAAATTGTTTACTGAATATGTTCCCATATCTTATCTATAATGCCATTGTCTGAGCTAAGATTCCAATCATTTTGTGACCAGGCTACTTAAGCAGTTTCTTAACTCAAACCTCAATCCCTTCTGCTCTATTCTGCACACAGCCTTTAGAATGATCTTTCTAAAATCAAATTAGATCATAACACTCCCAAGCTTAATGACTTCAGTGAGTTCACTATAGCCCTAGGAAAGTCCAAAACCTGAGCAGGGTATAACAGAAACTTCCATGCTTTGGCTCCTGCCTACCTATTCTCCACCCACATCACTCACCACTCCCCGACGGGCACCTACTAAATTAGGCTGCTAGTCCCTCCACACATATACAATCTCCAACCGTCTATCGTAACTCACTCCTATTCTTTTATAAAATGTTTATTAACCACTTGATATGTGCCAGGCAATGTTCTAGGTACTAGAGACTATGTGATGAATACAAAGACAAAAATCTCTGCCCTCCTGGTGAATTCTCTCTCTATTCAAATGGTACCTTGAACTGGATGCCTTTCTTCAGTGCTTCTACAGAACTATCAGAATATCTTTATACTACTTCATCACAACATGCCATAATCGTTGATGTACTTGAATGCTAGGGTAGATCTAGGTTTTATGAGCCCTAAAGCTTATGCAGTTTGGTTTTGTGCATCTGAGGGGGCATCTTTAAGAAAAATATTATTAATATAATATTGCTAAGCCCTTTCCAGGCAGAGTCTTGGAAGGGGCCTATGCAAATTATTTCGTGGTAAATCCATTCCTATTTACCCATCTTTTCCAATAGACTATGAACCTTTTGTTTCTATACCTCCACTCTGTGCCATCTCAGAGTCCTTTCTCACAATCTTTGTTTAGTGCTTGCCCACAAAGGCTACTACAGAACAAGAATCTTGCCGAGGAGCTCTATCTACCTGTCTTCTCTTATGGAACTTGCTCTTGAGCTAGTGAATCACTAGTTCTAACACTTAATTTCAATTTTGCATGTTTACTGAAAGTAGAAACACTCTTAGAAGACTCTGGCTCCCTGGCTCTCCAGGGGCTTCCAGACACTTCAATTAGGGCAGTCTATTTCCATAAGGCACAGGACCTCTTAAAGCAGATTAATCACTTGTACGAGGGTGTTCCCAACAATCACCAAAGGATTTCAAAACTGTTTACAATAGGGGCTGTCACACGTACAAAGAGCAGACCCAGAGTCCAGATATAGAAAAATTCTTTCTGACTTCCTCACTCAGTCTATATTTAGGACTTTAAGGCTACCTAAATCTGCAATTTTCTTGGTCCAAATCACTTTGGCTTTTTCCTCTGGATGTATATACTCTATTGATCCAAACATTTCCTGAGCTGCCCAAAATCAGACAATCAAGAGATTTTAAAGCAAGAAGGAACTGAGAGTTAAAAAAAAATCATATATTAGTATATCTATTATGTGTGAGCCATTGTGAGGAAAACAAAGAAGAGTAACACATCCCAGTTCTCAAGGATCATATAAAAAAGTCTTTCCATGGCCAGATTTTTCTTACCTATGGTATTATTTTTCCCTCCTTTCTTCAGCTCTGAACATTTTATTTTTCTAGGATTTTACTGAACTTTAAACCAGTCCCGGGGCGCCTGGGTGGCACAGTCGTAAGGTGTCTGCCTTCGGCTCAGGGCACTATCCCGGCGGATAGAGCCCCACATCAGGCTACTCCGCTATGAGCCTGCTTCTTCCTCTCCCACTTCCCCTGCTTGTGTTCCCTCTCTCACTGGCTGTCTCTATCTCTGTCAAATAAATAAATAAATAAATAAATAAATAAATAAATAAACAAACAAACAAAATCTTAAAAAAATAAATAAAAAATAAACCAGTCCCATTAATAAGTCACATGCTAATGGCACAAACTACAAATAACTGCAGGGAAAAAAAGGAGCATACTTATTAACTACTCTCCTAAGTGTGACATACTCAAACAGAGAAAATTGCCTTTTTAATACCTTAGAACCAGGCAGTGTATCCTAGAAATTAGCTAAATTTCATTTGCCGGAAACTAAGCAACTGAGCTCTAAGGAATGACTAAGGACTTCCACAAGCTTCCATTGCCTCATAGCTCTACATCATTGATGAGTTCCACACTGCAAATAATTCAGTTTTGAGGAAAACAAAGAATTTAAGAATATTAAAAGTAATATCCACCAAACATTTATGTTTGTGCATTTGAGGAGCCACTAAATTTCAGACATTGAATAAAACATGGTCCCTGCCCTTAAGAAACTCATAGGCTAGTAATACAGACAGAAATCCTGCAGATAATGGTACAAAATGGCCAAATGATGATAGAGATAAGCACAGGGTACTATGTAAATCCAGAGGATAGATACTAACTTAGCTGGTATGGAGGAAATAATATTTGACCTGACTTTTTAAAAAGATAAGTTTTAGACAGCAAAACTGACAGGCAAAGTAAGGCAAGGTGCATAGACCAGTCATGTTACCCATGAATCAACAAAAAACAACTTTGGCTGATTTAATTAGAAAAAGAGTTTATTTTAAAAGGTTCTGTGTAGCTCAGAGAACCCCTAGAAAGACTGATGATGCAAGATTAAAAAATAGAAAGAAAACAAAAAGATGACGCTCAGAGTAAACACAGTCAAAATCATACCAGAGAATGCGTCCAATGAAAGTGCTGCTGCTGCCATCATTGAACTCTGGGTTCTTTAGCTTAAATTGCCAATGTTGCTCTAATGGATACTGGATGCTGGCACTGAACAGTGGATGCTGATACTAGATACTGGATGTCCAGTGCAAGACACTGGTTGCCCCTCTGCAACCTTCAAAATTCATAAAATTGATGATTCCTAAACCATACCAAGGAGATTCCAATACTGACAGTTAAAAAAAGAGGCATGGGGCAACTGGATAACTCAGTTGGTAAAGGAAACAACTCTTGATATCAGGGTTGTAGGTTCAAGCCCCACATTGAGTGTAGAGATTACTAAAAAATAAAATCTTAAAAAAAAAAAGAGGCACTATAGCAGCATTCTAAGGAGATGAGAAAGCAAGAGAAAATGCATAGCTATTTTTTTTTAAAGCCTATATTAGGGGGTGCCTCAGTGGCTCAGTCAGTTGGGCGTCTACATTTGGCCCAGGTCATGATCCCAAGGTCCTGGGATCAAGCCCTGCATCAGGCTCCTTGCTCGGGGGGAAGCTTGCTTCTCCCTCTCCCTCTGCCTGCTGCCCCCCTGCTTGTGCTCTCTCTCTCTATCAAATAAATGAATAAAATCTTAAAAAAAGAAAGCCTATATTAGAAAAGAATAATCACATATCAATAACTTTGGGCTTTAAACTTAAGAAAGTAGGAAAAGATGAGCAAACTAAATGCTAAGCTAGCAGTGGGATACCTGGGTGACTCAGTTTGTTAAGCAACTGCCTTTGACTCAGGTCATGATCCCAGGGTCCTCATCAGTCTCCTTGCTCAGCAG
>NW_024424119.1:24440673-24499401 GCF_017311325.1 Ursus maritimus
TTTCTCCCTCTGCCTGCTCTGCCTGCCACTCCCCTGCTTGTGCTCTCTCCTTCTCTCTGACAAATAAATAAATAAATAAAGTCTTTTAAAAATAAAATAAATAAATAAATGCTAAGCTTGCAGGGAAAAAGGAAATAAAGAACGCAATAAAAATTGATGAAACAGAAAACAAAAACAACGAAGGAAGTCAATAAAACCAAAAGTTGGTTCTTTTTTTTGCTTTTTAAAGATTTTATTTATTTATCAGAGAGAGAGAGAGAGCACAAGCAGGGGGATCAGGCAGGCAGAGCAGGCAAAGGGAGAAGCAGGCTCCCCGCTGAGTAAGGAGCCTGATGCAGGACTTGATTCCAGAACCCTGGGATCTGACCTGAGTCAAAGGCAGATGCTTAACAACTGAGCCATGCAGGCATCCTAAAAGTTGGTCTTTTGAAAAGAATAAATTTGACAAACCTTTAGTGAGACTAACCAAGAAAAAAAGAAAGAAGATACAAATGACTAAAATAGAAATGAAAAAGGAAACTTCACTACAAATCTTAGAGAAATTAAAAGGATTATAAAAGGAATGATATAAACATCTGTATGCCAATAATTTGGACAACTTACATAAACAGATAAAGTCCTAAAAAGACACAAATTACCAAAATTAACTCAACAAGAAATGGAAAATCCAACTAGACCCATAACAAATAAAGAAGGTGAATCAATAATTTAAAATCTCTCCACAAATAAAATCCCAGGCCCAGATAATTTCAATGGTGAATTCTATCAAAATTTCAAGAGTGTGTAATACCAATCTTTCACAAACTCTTTGGAAACTAGCTGAGGAAGGATCACTTCTCAACTTATTCTGCTAGGTCAATATTGCCATGATACAAATATGCTGGACAAAGACATCAAAAGAAAAAAATCATTAACCAAATTCCTTCATAAATACAAACACAAAAATCCTCAACAAAATAATAGGAAATTGAATCTAGCAAAATATAAAATAGATTAAACATCTGATCAAATGGAATTTATCCCAGCAATACAAGTCTGATTTAACATATAAAAACCAACTAATGTAATATCTCATGGTAATATAAAAAAAGACAAAAACTACATGATCACCTAAACAGATGCAGAAAAAACATTCAACAAGCTCCAACAGCAATTCATGAGAAGAAATTTCTTTTTTTTTTAATTAGTCAGAGTTTATTGTGTACATAAAAATAGTTTGCAATTGGGAGCTCTCAAACTAACAAGGAATGAGACTCCAAGGTATACTGTTATAAGACACCTTAAATAGTGAGAATGAAGAGGTTGCTTATTATTTTCAATATTTATTATATCATTAGAGTTTTCCTAATGATTGAGGATTGGTTAAAAGTGACCACCTCATGCCAATTAGGGGGAACAGCTTGAATTTTATCTACGATTTTCAGAGGCATATACAAGAAGTAGCCCAAGGTAATTTTCACTTGTTTTGCAGAATAAGCTAAGGTTGGATACAGTAATTTTCCTAATAGCATAATCAAAATTATCTATTGTCATTATTCTAAATCTGTGTTATTTTCACTTGTTTTGCAGAATAAGCTAAGTTGAGGTTGCATACAGTAATTTTCCTAATAGCATAATAAAAATTATCTATTGTCATTATTCTAAAATCTGTGTTATTATATATAGAAGTCCAGTCTCCATCATTTGAGTCAAACCAAACTGTGTGATTATAGAGTGAGTCTAGAACATGCCCGAAATTAGGTCCAGTAATTTTAAGGTTTTCTATGCAAAGGGACAGACTGCTACCAACAAAGTCTGAGTGGTTATGGGCTATCTTTTGGCTTCCAAGCTTCCTCCCAGTACCAGATTAATTGGTTATAAGTATTCGTTAAATGGCCAAGCGATGGATACCATTCCTTTTTGTAAAGCCATTTTTCCTGTCATCCAAGCACGTATAGGAGCTGGTTCTAATATTAACTGAGAATCTCCGAAGCATTTAAGTGGCTGCATAACCAACGATCATTTTGATTAATAAAGGCCCATTGCATTGAGCAGTGGGCCTTGGGTAGAGAAAATCTCTAACAGAAAAAGGAACATGAGTATGAATGTTTTGTGTTAGTTCATAAAACAGTAATATCACAGTAATTGTTTTTTAAAATGAGCTCTGGGAAAAGGACAGGGGATCTAGTAGAATCTTGTTCAGTGGTCTTGGGTGTAAGCTATCTGCTTTGCCTTATTAATAGTCTGCTTCGAGGGAAGTTTTTTTTTCCCCCGGAAAATCCTTAATTTTAAGTTTGCCATAGGTTTACAAGTCCAATAGTTGAGGAACAGGGAGGATTCTCTTCAATTGAGAGACATCACTCAAGTAATTGAACTGCTGTGTGAAAAAATAGAACCTGACAGAGCCCTTTTCATCAAGGTTCAAGTACTGTTGTGAAAAAAATTTCAGGGGCACCTGGGTGGCTCAGTTGGTTAAGTGGCTGCCTTCAGCTGAGGTCATGATCCCAGGGTCCTGGGATTGAGCCCCAGAACAGGCTCCCTGCTCAGCAGAAAGCCTGCTTTTCCCTCTCCCTCTGCCTGCCACTCTGTCAAATAAATAACTAAATCTTCAAGAACAAATTTTCAAGAAACTAGAAAGAGAAGAAAATTTCCTCAACCTAATAAATAACATTTATGAAAAACCCATAGCTAATATCATACTAATACAGATTATAAGATACTGAGTGATTTCCCCCAAAATCAAGGCAAGGCAATGATGTCTGCACTCACCATTGCTATGTAACATTATACTGGCGATTCTAGCCAGTACAACTAGGCAAGAAAAAGAAATAAGAGGCATCCCCATGTTGGAAAGGAAGAAGTAAAACTATCTTTCTTCATAGATAACTTGATCTTGTAGGTAAAAAAATCCCTAAGGAATCAAAAAACCAACAAAAAATTAGTAAAATTAATGAATGAGTTTGTTAAGCTCATGAGATTCAAGATCAATACACAAAAAAGAAACTGCATTTCTAAATACCACCAATGAGTCATCCAAAAATCAAACTAAGAAAACAACTCAGGAAACTATGAACCATTGCCAAGAGAAAGAGCTAAATAAATTGAGAGACATTTCATGTTCATAGATTAGAAGATGAAATATTATTAAATAGTAATTCTCTCCAAATCTATCTATAGATTCACTGCAATCGTATTAAAATACAAGCTGCCTTTGTTGCAGAAATTGACAAGTCGATACTAAGTTTTATATGAAAATTCAAAGGACTCAAAATAGAAAAAACAATTTTGAAGAACAAACTTACATTTCCCGATTTCAAAACTAATGTGAAGCTATGGTAATCAAGACAGCATGATACTAGTGTAAGGACAGCCATATAGATCAATAAAAGAGAATTGATAGTCCAGAAATAAATGGCCAAATAGCCAAAAATTTCATGAATTAATCCAAATGTCAATCTGCTGGTGAATGGATAAACAAAAAACATGGCATCCATACCATGGACTTACTAGGAGGTAATAAAAAGGAAAGAAGTGATACATACTACAACATAGATGAACCTCAGAAATATGCTACATTTAAATATCCAGGTGCAAAAGGCCATAAATTGTATAATTCCGTTTATATTAAAAGTCCAGGGGCGCCTGGGTGGCTCAGTTGTTAAGCGCCTGCCTTCGGCCTAGGGCGTGATCCCAGGTGGGGTTGAGCCCCACATCAGGCTCTTCTGCTGGGAGCCTGCTTCATCCTCTCCCACTCCCCCTGCCTGTGTTCCTCTCTCGCTGGCTGTCTCTCTCTCCGTCAAATAAATAAATAAAATCTTAAAAAAAAAAAAAAAGTCCAGAGAAAGTAAATCTACACAGACAGAAAGAGATTCATGGATGACTGGGATTAGGAACAAGGAATAACTGTACATGGGCAAAAGGGATCTTTCTGTGATGGTAAAACTATTCTACAACTGAACTGTGGTGATAGTTACAAAACTCTATAAATGTACTAGAAATCACTGAATTGTACGCTTAAGTGGATTCTGGTATGTTAATTAATTCTCAATAAAGGGGTTAAAAAATTGCTGAATGACCGAATAAGGAAAATGGAAAGGAAGAGACCTAAATCTACATATCAATAACTATGTTAAATACAAATTATAAATACACCAATTAAACAATAGACATTGTCAGACTAAATAAAAATTATACCCAACTATATGCTATCTATAGGAAATCCACTTTAAATAACAAGATACACAAGAGTTAAAAGATGGAAAAATAAATACCAGTGGAAAGTAATTAAAAGAAATCTGGAGTGCCTATATTATCATTAAAGTAGACTTCAGAACAAGAGCCATTACCAGGAAAAAGAGCCACGTTATATAATGATAAAAGGTTAATTCACAAAGGTAGCATCACAGTCCTAAAAGTGTATGCACCTAATAACAGATACAATACATAGAGCAAAAACATTACTAGAAGTCAAATTCGTAAGTATATTTGAAAGCTTAAACACTGCTCTCTCAGTAATCAATAGAACAAATAAATAAAAATATCAGTAAGGATATAGAAGACCTGAAGAACACTATCAACCAACTTGACCCAAATGACATTTATAGAGTACTGCAGCTAACAAAATTCTTTTAAAGAGCACTTGAGGGGTGCCTGGGTGGCTCAGCTGTTGGGTTTCTGACTCTTGATTTCAGCTCAGGTCATGATCTCAGGGTTGTGAGATGGAGCCCAGAGTTAGGCTCAATACTGGGTGTGGAACCTGCTTAGGATTCTCTCTCTCTCCCCTTTTCCCTCTGCCCCTCCCCAACCCTCCCTGACTCATGCGCATATGCACACACACTCTCTCTCTCAGAAAAAAAAAAAAAAGAGTACTTGAAAGATTCAGCAAGATTGACCACATTTCATATTTCTAGGCCATAAAATAAACTATAATGAATTTAAAGGAATTGAAATCATACAGAGTCTGTTCTTGGACCATAATGAAATAAAATGGAAATCAATGACAGAAAAGTATCTGGGAAAATCTTAAAATAGTTGAAAATTAAACAAGAGACTACAAATTTTCCCCAAACTAATCTAATAATAACCCCTTTATTGAGAATTAATTAACATACCAGAATCCACTTAAGTGTACAATTCAGTGATTTCTAGTACATTTATAGAGTTTTGTAACTATCATGCACCAGAGCATAAATCTCAAGACAAATGAGAAAATATTTTTAAATTGAATGAAAATACAACATATCAAAACTTGGAGATATTTACGTTAATAAAGAAGAATGTTCTGAAATTAAATAGTGGTGACCATTACACAACAATGTGAATATACTAAAACCACTGGACGGCATTTTTTAATGGTATGTGAATTATATCTCAATTTAAAATCATAGAAGAAAGAAGAAATGTCTCAAAACAAAAATCTAAGTTTCCACCTTAAACTAAAAACAGAAGAGCAAACTAAACGCAAAGAAAACAAAAGGAAGAAAAAAATAAAGGTAAGAGCAGTGGTTTTTTAAAAGATTTTATTTATTCATTCATTCATTCATTCATTCATTCATTCATTTGAAGGAGAGAGTTAAAGAGAGCGCACAAGGGGCACCTGGGTGGCACAGCGGTTAAGCGTCTGCCTTCGGCTCAGGGCGTGATCCCGGCGTTATGGGATCGGGCCCCACATCAGGCTCCTCTGCTATGAGACTGCTTCTTTCTCTCCCACTCCCCCTGCTTGTGTTCCCCCTCTCGCTGGCTGTCTCTATCTCTGTCAAATAAATAAATAAAATCTTTAAAAAAAAAAAAAAAGAGAGAGCGCACAAGCAGGGAGAGGAGCAGAGGAAGAAGCAGGCACCCAGCTGAGCAGGGAGGCCTACACGGCACTCGATCCCAGGACCCTGGGATCATGACCTGAGCTGAAGGCAGATGCTTAACCAACCTAGCCACCCAGGTGCCCCAAGAGCAGTTTTATAATAAAATTATAAATCAAAAAACAATACAGAAAAATCAATGAAAACAAAAGCTGATTCTTTTAAATGATCAATAAAATTGACAAAACTCTAGCCAGACTAACCAAGAGTGGGGAAAAAGACACATATTTCTAATACTGGAAATCAAATAGCACACCTGGGTGGTTCAGTCAGTTAAGCATCTGCCTTCGGCTCAGGTTGTGATCCCGGGATCCTGAGATCGAGTCCTGCATCTGGCTCCCTGCTCGGCAGGTAGTCTTCTTCTCCCCCTACCGCTCCCCCCCTGCTCATGATCTCTCTCTCTTTCTCGGATAAATAAATAAAATCTTAAAAAAAAAAAAAAGGAAATAAAATAAGGGACAACATTACAGATCCTACAGATGTTAAAAGGATAGTGAAGAGGGGCGCCTGGGTGGCGCAGTTGTTAAGCGTCTGCCTTCGGCTCAGGGCGTGATCCCGGCATTCTGGGATCAAGCCCCGTATCAGGCTCCTCCCCTAGGAGCCTGCTTCTTCCTCTCACACTCCCCCTGCTGTGTTCCCTCTCTCACTGGCTGTCTCTCTGTCAAATAAATAAATAAAATCTTTTTAAAAAATAAATAAATAAATAAATAAATAAATAAAAGGATAGTGAAGAAACATCATGAACTACATGCCCATTGCATTAGTTTCCTACTACTATTTAACAAATGAACACAGGGGCGCCTGGGTGGCACAGGGGGCGCCTGGGTGGCACAGCGGTTGGGCGCCTGCCTTCGGCTCAGGGCGTGATCCTGGCGTTATGGGATCGAGCCCCACATCAGGCTCTTCAGCTATGAGCCTGCTTCTTCCTCTCCCGCTCCCCCTGCTTGTATTCCCTCTCTCGCTGGCTGTCTCTATCTCTGCCAAATAAATAAATAAAATCTTTAAAAAAAAAAAAAACAAATGAACACAAACATGGTGGCTTAAAATAACACATTTATTACCTCACACTTTCTGTGGGTTAAGAGTTCAAGCTTGGTTTAGCTGGATGTTATTTAGTATCTCATAAGACTGCAATCAAGATGCTGGCTGGGCTATGTTCTTTTATGAGGGTTTCACTGGCATACTAGGCAGAATAAAGGTTCTCCAAAGATGCCAATGCCTGTATCCCCAGAACCTGAGAATATGTTACCTTAGGTAGCAAATGGGCTTTGCAGATGTGACTAAATTAAGATTCTTAAAGTGGGAGATTATTCTGGATTATCTAGGTGGGCTTAGTGTAATTACAAGAGTCCTTATAAGAGAAAGAGGCAGGCAGGCAAGTCTGAGAAGGAAATGTGACAATGGAAGAAGTCAAGGTGATATGATGTGACAAAATTTAACCTGCCATTGCTAGCTTGGAAGACAGAGGAAGGGGCCACAAGTCAGAGAATACAGGTGGCCTCTAGAAGCTGGAAAAGGCAAGGAATGGATTCTTCCCCAGAACCTCCAGAAGGAATACAGCCCTGCTGCCACCTTGATCATTAGTTCCATAAGATTCATTTAGGACTTCTGATCTTCAAAATTATGAGATAATAAATTTGTGTGTTTTTAAGCCACGAAATTTGTGGAAATTTGTTACAGCAGCAATAGGAAATAGTATCATTAAGAAAGAATAAACTTCTAAGCTCACTCAGATTGACAAATCTCAAGGAATCTACCAAAAAAAAGAGCTCCTAGAACTAACATATGAGTTTATCAAGGTCACAGGATTCAAACGTAATAAAAAACCAACTGTATGTCTCTATACTAGCAATGAATAATCAGAAATTGAAATTATGAAAACTGCACAAAAATATGAAATACCTAAGTATAACAAAATATGTGCAGGATCTAAAACTCCAAAAAAAGAAATCAGAGGAAACCTATTAAGAGATATACCATGTTCATGGGTTTGTAAGATGACAATTTTCCCCAAACTAATCTAAAGATTTAACACAATTCCAAATAAAACTCAAGCAGGATTTTTTGTACAAATCAACAAGCTGACTCTAAAATGTATATGGAAAGGCAAAAGAACTAGAATATCCAAAACCATTTTGAAAAAGAAAAAAGTTGGGGCACCTGGGTGGTACAGTCAGTTAAGCCGCTGCCTTTAGCTCAGGTCATGATCCCAGGGTCTCAGGATCTCTGTGTCAAATAAATAAATAAAATCTTAAGGAAAAAAAAAGAATAAAATTGAAGGGCTCACACCACCAAGTTTTAAGATTTACTATAAAGCTATACTAATACAGATGACAATGTGGTAAGGACAAAAGGATGAAGACATAGATCAATAAAGCAGAACAGAGAGTCCAGAAATTGACCCACACAAAAATGGACTATTGAGTTTTGACAGAGGTGCAAAGGTAATTCAAAGAAGAAAGTTTTTCCTACAAAGGATGCGAGAACAATTAGACAACCATATGCAAGAGAATGAATCTCAATCCATTCCTCATACTTTATACAGAAATTAATTCAAAATGTATCATAGACCTAAGTGTAAACAATAAAACTATAAACTTCTTTTCCTTCTTTTCTGTAAAATACAGGACAAAATCTTTTGTGATTTTGGGTTAGGCAAAGATTTCTGAGATATGGCACCAAGAGCATAACCCATAAAAAATAAAATTGATAAATTAGATTTTATCGAATTAAAAATTCCACTCTGCAAAACACACTGTGGAGAGAATTAAAGGACAAGCTATCAATAGGGAGAAAATTTTTGTAAATCACATAACTAAAAAAGACCTTGTATCCAAAATATATAAAGAACTCTCAAAACTCAAAGATAAGAAGAAAACCCAATTTTTTAGAACAGTCAAAAGATTTGAACAGACACTTCATCAAAAATGTTAAATGGAGGGTTCCTGGGTGACTAAGTTGGTTAAGCATCTGCCTTTGGCTGAGGCCAAGCCCTGAGTCAGGCTCCCTGCTCAGCAGGGAGTCTGCTTCTCCCTCTCCTTCTGCTCCTCTTCCCCCCCGCCTCGTGCTCATGCATGCTCTCTCTCTCTCTCTCTCTCTATCAAATAAATAAATATAATCTTTTTTTTTAAATGTTAAATGGATGGCAAATAAGCACAAGGAAAAAAGTTCAGCATCATTACTCACTATAAAATCCAATGAAATCAATGAGATACCAATACATACTTATAATGGCTAAAAACAAAACAAAAACCTGACAATACCAAGTACTGGAGAGGATGTGGAACAACTGGAGCACTTGTACATTGCTGATGGGAATGCAAAAAGATACATCCATTTTGGAAAACACTTTTTAAGTTCCTCGTAAAGTCAAACATACACTTACCATACCAATCAGCAATCATACACCTAGGTATTTATGCAAGTGAAAGGAAAACTTACCACACAAAAACCTGTAAGTAATATTTCTAGTGACTTCATTCATAATCACCAAAAACTAGAAATGGCCCTAATGTCCCTCAACTGACTGGCTGAAGCATAAGGAAAAGAAATGGAAAGAAGAGAACAACCGAGATGCAGGAAGAACAGGGACCGACCAACAAAGTCCTGGGGTCACAACAGCAACAGTGGGTGGGTCTTTTCTTCAGGACACCCACTAACTCAAGTCTAGCAATTCCCAAGCTCTGTGCTGCTTGGTTCTTTTGTTTTGATTTTTGGTTTGGGTTTTGTTTTGTTTAATTGTGGGGAAACTCACATAACACAGATTTAACCATTTTAAGAGAACAATTCAGTGACATACAGTACATTCACAATATATAGAATGAGAGAAACATTTACAAATCAAATATATAACAATCTAGCATCTAAAATACTTAGAGTTCTTACAACTCAACAACAACAACAAAAAGCAAAAAAAAAAAACTTGGCAAATGAATAGGCATTTCTTTTTTTTTTTTTTTTTTTTAAAGATTATTTATTTATTTATTTGACAGAGATAGAGACAGCCAGCGAGAGAGGGAACACAAGCAGGGGGAGTGGGAGAGGAAGAAGCAGGCCCATAGAGGAGGAGCCTGACGTGGGGCTCGAACCCGGAACGCCGGGATCACGCCCTGAGCCGAAGGCAGACGCTTTAACCGCTGTGCCACCCAGGCGCCCCTGAATAGGCATTTCTCTGAAGATGACATATGAATGGCCAACAAGCACATGAAAAAGATGTTCAACGCCATTAGCCATTAGGGAGATCAAAATCACCCTGAGGTACCACTTATATTCACTACAATGTCGTTATAAACATTGAAAAGAAAAAAAAAAAAGACAAAACAGGTGTTGATGAGGGTATAGAAAAATGGGAATGCTCATATAATTCTGGTTGGAATGTAAAATGGTTCAGCCACTGCGGAAAACATGTTACCAGTTCCTCAAAAAGTTAAACACAGAATTACCATGTACTGCTTGGTTCTGAGTTTCAAATTTGGGAGAGACTATGACAGCACCAATTTAAGTTGGCTGTCTACCACTGGATCAACTGGCAGCAGTCAGGGGGTGAGTTGCCTAAGTCTGAGAAGACCACTGGGATCTTATCCTTGTGCTCTAGAGCCACTCACAGCAAAGGGGAATTGTGTGCTAGGTAGTTGCCCCAAGAGATGTGTATTGTAAGCAAAAAGGATGTACTGATTACCTTCCACTGGAGGTGGAATCATCAGAATATGAAAAGTACAAAATAGGATTCAGTGGCATTCTGATTACTTTTTCCCCTCACAGTCTCCTCAATATCCCAACAGATTTTTGTCTAAGGCCTAAGAGAAAATACACTCATTCTCACATTTATATTTTAAAATTTTGTTTGAACTGGGTGCCTGAGTGGTGCAGTCAGTTAAGCATCTGACTCCTGGTTTCTGCTCAAGTGGTGATCTCAGGATTACGAGATTAAGTCCCCATCACACTCCGCGATCCTCGAGGAGTCTACTTGAGATTCTCTCTCTCTCTTCCTGCCCCTCCCGCTTGTGCTTGCTCTCCCTCTCAGATAAATAAATAAATCTTAAAAAAAAAAAGTAACATTTTGTTTGAACTACTGACAGAAGATCATATGCACTTTCCTCAGTCCTTTACCTAAAAGTAACAAAATGCTTAGAGTGGTCTTTAACATGCAAATACCTGCTCAAAAACTTGTATGGGCTCCCTATTACCTACCATATTAAAACATCAGACTATTTAGAGTTCTTTATCAAATAGCCTCTCTCTGCCTTTCCGAACTCCTTATTTATTAAACATTTGTCAGGGGGCACCTGGGTGGCTCAGTTGGTTAAGCATCTGACTTTGACTCAGGCCATGATCTCAGGATCCTGGCATCGAGCCCTGTGTCAAGTTCCGCATTTGGCAGGGAGTCTGCTCGTCCCTCTGTCCCTCCCCCTCCTCATATTCACTCTCTCTCAAATAAATAAAATCTTAAAAAAAATTTGTTGAATATACAATGATCTCTACTTTCCAGACATGAATATGGATATGTTGACCATATTTGTCAATCTTAATTACAAGAACTTATGGGCATATTGGCATCAAATTTCTGAACTCGGATCATCCCAGAATATTTGTGGCATATGTTTGTCATAATTAAAAGACAAGGGAAAAAAAAACAGTTGAAAACACAATCTCTATCTTGCAAGAGCAGTTTTGTGTGGTACATACAGGCTACTCTCCAGCAACATTTGACCCAGTCTTGTCAGAGTCCTGGCTGCCCCCAGACATACATTTTTCCTTCCCATCTTGCTTTTTCTTTTTTTTAAATATATATTTATTATTGAAGTACTGTTGATGTATAATACTAGTTTCAGGGGTACCACATCGTGATTTGACAATTCTATAAATTAGTCAGTGCTTGCCACAATAAGTGTAGTCACCATCTGTCACCATACAAAGTTATTACAATATTAGTGACTATACTCCCCATGCTGTACTTTTAATCTCCATGATTTATTTATTTTATTACTGGAAGTGTGTACCTCTTAATCCCTTTCACCTATTTTACTCATCTGCCCATACCTCCCCTCTGGCAACTACCAGTTTGTTCTCTGTATTTACAAGTCTGTTTTTGTTTGTTTATTGTTTCTTCACTCATTTTGTTTTTTAGATTCCACATATGAGTGAAATTATAAGGTATTTGTCTTTCTCTGTCTGACTTATTTCACTTAACATAATATTCTCTAGGTACATCCATGTTGTCACAAATGACAAGATTTCATTCTTTTTTATGGCTGAATAATATTCTCTGTGTGTGTACACATACTACATCTTCTTTATCCATTCATTTACAAGTGGGCACCTGGATTGCTTCCATTTCTTAGCTATTATAAATAATGCTGCAATAAATATAGTGGTGCATATATATCTTTTTAAATTAGTGTTTTTGTTTTCTTTGGGTAAATACCCAGCAGTGGAATTACTGGATCATATGGTATTTCTATTTTTAATTTTTTGAGGAGCCTCCGTACTGTTTTCCACAGTAGTTTCACCAATACACATTCCCACCAACAGTTCATGAGGGTTCCCTTTTCTGTACATCCTTGCCAACATTTGTTATTTGTCTTTTTTTTTTTTAAGATTTATTTATTTGATAGAGAGAGAGACAGCCATCAAGAGAGGGAACACAAGCAGGGGGAGTGGGAGAGGAAGAAGCAGGCTCCCAGCGGAGGAGTCCGATCTGGGACTGAATCTCAGACTGCCGGGATCACACCCTGAGCAGAAGACAGATGCTTAACGACTAAGCCACCCAGGCGCCCCTAGTTATTTCTTGTCTTTTGAATACTAGTCAGTTTGACTGGTATGAGGTGGTAACTCAAAGAATGAAACTGGACCACTTTCTTACACCATGCACAAAAATAAACTCAAAATGTATTAAAGATCTAAATGTGAGACCCGAAACCATCAAAGTCCTTAAAGAAAACATAGGCAGTAATCGCTTGGACATTAGCCTTAGCAACATATTTATGGGTGTATCTTCTCAGGCAAGAGAAACAAAAGCAAAAATAAACTATTGGAACTGCACCAAAATAAAAGCCTTTGCATAGCAAAGGAAGCCATCAACAACATAAAAAGGCAACCTACTGAATGGGAGAAGATATTTGCAAAGGCTTACTATCCAAAACATAAAGAACTTCTACAACACCCCAAAAGTAATAATAATAATAATCTGATTTACAACGGGCAGAGGACCTGAATAGACATTTTTCCAAAGAAGACATACAGAAGGCCAACAGACACATGAAAAGATGTTTAACATCACTAATCATCACGGAAATGCAAACCACCTTGCTTCTTTTGCTATTCCTTTGACCTTGAAATCTTATCTTGGGCATCATCATTCTATTCTGTACCCCTCACTAGGAGAGAGAAGGTAAACAAACCATCTTCAAAAAGTTTGCACTTACTCACCTCTCCATACCCGAAACAATCCTTATAGTAAAAAGCTGTCTTTTCTGAACATGAGAACTTTGCATGTAATTTTTAAGAAATAAGAGAATTTGAAAAATTCTCATACTGTTTACAATACTTAAAATATCAACAATAAGTTAAATGACAATTACGTGTTTTCCTTAACCCAAGCTCCTCCCTTCATGAAGTAATCTGTCTCTCTTCTCCTTGGAATTCCCATTACATTTCGTTCCTCTACTGAGCACAACTCATTTTCTGTTTTATATTATGGTTCTCTGTCAATGCTTGCTTTCTCTGTGAGATTACAACTCCTTGAGGGAAAGTACTGCGTCTTAATCTTATTTGCACCCCTCCTAGTTCTCAGCACAATGCCTGACATACTATAGGTGCACAATACATGGGGTTTTGTTTTTTATTTTTTAATGAAGGAAGAAATTAACCACCAGAGATTTCTACGGAGATATTATTACAGACTTTTCTTCCATATACCCTGTCAAACAGCCTGGAAATAAAATACTTACTGAAAACAGTTCAGAGAATTATATTTGTGAAACTGTTGATATGATGTAATTCTAAAGAAGGTTAGGGGCTTCCAGACTAATAGAAAGCTGTCTGCTTTTTTGTGTTACTTTCACAAGCCGGGGGGGTGGGGTGGGGGGACAGAGGTTCCTGAGAAATAAGTACTTATTTTAAAATTCCATATATTAGTGTTACTTTTCTTTCTCAATGTCAATACAGTAAAATAGGAACTTGGGGTCTGAAGTCAGAATTTAAGGATTTAATCTCACCTCCACCACGTATTAGCTACCTGACCTTAAATTGTTTAACTTTTCTGCGCTTCATTTTCATCATCAGCAAAATGTAGTCCCTCAAAGGAATGGTATAAAAATTCACGACTTAATATACTTACAGTTTTTAGAACAGTACTTGGTACTTTGTTTAGAAGTAATAGCATACAACACCCAGTGCTCATTACTTCAACTGATGAATCACTAAATTCTACCTCTGAACTGAATACAGTTAATTAAATTGAATTTTTAAAAAAGTGATAGCAACATGTAGTACTATATTGATCTTATATTCCCTATTGGCAAGGTGCATGATGTTAAGGATAAAATGAATTTCCTTTTTTTTTTTAATTCCCTACTACCTGCCTAGTACAGTGTGTAACAAACACTAGATGCTCAAAAAATGATGTGACTTGTATTTGAGATATGTATTTGAACGCACAAGAAAATGAAGGTATGTCAAAAATGTAAACGAAATTACAAAGCGTTCTTGGCATTTCATTTGCGTATCTGCAGTTACTTCTTTGTAATTAGTTGTTAGGTGCTTTATGACTTGATCTTTTTCTTGCCCTCTTCAGAGGATGCAGTTTGGTTGTAACCCATGTTATAGCCCTCAGGGCTGCTGGCCTCCTCACACGCTGGCTATTCAAATAGTCTGAGGATGAGGCTGCTGCAGCCAAAAGTGGGTTACATTACAGTAGTGCCTGCTGCTGGAGATGCAGGACCAATAACCTCAGAAAACAGCGCACAGGACAGTTGGCCAGCCGAGCACTTCGCGAAGGCTCATTTGGACACTCCGCAGTGGGGTACTGCGAAGGTGAGTGCCCTAACGCGCGGGTCGTCCGCCCGGAGGCCTTGACAGGGCAGCTGGGTTTGGCGAGAGAGGGAAGGGCTCGGGCCGAGGCCTCGTGGATGAGTCATTCTCACCTCCCCAGGCAGCTGCGAGCGGCCGGACGCTTCGCCTCGGCGGGCGGGAGCCGAGAGCCGCCGCGGAGACCCCTCTCGGGACGCCTCCTCCCGGCCGGCACTGACCTTGCCTCTGGCGGCCCGACTGCCGAGAAGACCCGGCGCCGCAGAGCCGGGCGCTGGTCGGGGGCGCCCACTGCCTCCCGGACCCACAGGTCGTCGGAGCCGGTCGCCACCCTCCTACGGTCCCTCAGCGCCTCAGTCCCAAGCCAGGTCGCCGGCTGAGCCCACAGGGCCGCGCCGCGAGGCGCAGGAGGGCGGGGCGGGGCGCGCGCCCACCGGCCCGCGGAGGTCGTCTCGCGCGGGCGCACGCGCCGCAGCCGCGCGGGGAGGGTGGGTGTGCTTGGGGCGCGCGCGCCGCCGCGGCTGCCGCCTCAGCCTGCTGCTCCGCCCGCGCCGCCTGCTCCCGGCGCTCTCCCGGCCCCAGCACGCCGGCTCCCGAGCGCCATGGCGGCACGGGTTCGCGGTGTAGAGTCCGCCAGTCCCGGACCCGCGTCCCGCACCCTGACGGTCCCGGTAAGCGGGGGGCGGGGGCGGCGGGGACCCGCAGGCACCTAAGGGACGAGTCTGCGGGCCGCGGACACCCTCTGGGGACCCTGAGGTGTTGTGTGGGAGCCCTAAGAGTCCTTGAGTAAGTGGATAAACCCCGAGTGTCCCTGCTTCTGCCCCTTGGGAGAGTCCGGAGGCGGTGCGGGGAGCCGCCCCCAAGGAGGACCCCTGTGTGGAGACTCCCAGGGCTCTCTCTGCATTTGCTGCCGTGGGGAGGCGCAGTGTGGAGGCACTGTCCCCGCAGAGAGACCGTCTGTATAACTACCGGAGGGCAAGGGTGGTCTCTGGTGGTGTCTCAGTGGAAGACCATTTGAGACCATAGCGGAGCCTCAGGAGCCTGCGCGGTGGAGATGGACCCCACAGAGGACCCCTGTATAAAGGAATACTTTAGACTGTGCCCTAGAGCTGCCTGGAAGGAACCTGTGACTGGAAGGAGAGGAGCCTGCCACGGGATCTAGGCCAGGGTAACTCCCCATATGCTCAAAGGACTTTGGCCTTGACCTTTCTGGGGCTCAGTGTGCCCTAAATTGCGTCCCTCCAAGGTGGTCGAGAGGCTGGGGCCCTGTGGGGCTGCTGCCTTTGTCCGTTCCAACCCCCACCCCATTAGAAATTTCATTCTCCGTGGTAGCCCGGGTTGGCTCCAGGCTGAATTTTTGTGGAGGCAGGAACTTCTATTAGAGCAAAGAGAGTAAGGGAAGGGAGGGCCAGTGAGGCCTCCGAAGCAAAGACAAGAGACTTGGGGCCCTGGGCTGGACTATCTGCAAGCAAGCAGTTAAGATCAGGTGGAATAATTGATGCTGGCAGGTCCTGGAGAGAAAGTCCTTTGAAGGAAGGAAGAAAGGATATGTAGGATTATTGAGCACCCATGTGCCAAGTACCATGCCCAGGATATTTAACATCTCATATAATCCTTACAACAGCATTATGAAATTATCCCCTTTTAAACATTAGGCAGTTTAGACTCAGAGAAGTTTAGCAATTTGTCCAAGGTCACAAAGCTTGGAATCATGAAATCTGTTTTTTGAAGCTTATTTGGGGAAAAAAGTATCAAGGAGAGGCAGAAGCAAGAATGTGTATTTGTTAAGTTGCATTAAGATACCAAGCATAGGGCTTTGTATATGGTTAGTGAATGTGATGATTAAATAAGTGGGGATGAGACTGCTGCAGGAACTGATATCCACTGAATCCCCAGATTTCAGGGTGTGGCTTCCTTCACTGGCAACCCTACTGTAATGATGCCTCTGGGTGTCTCCAGACTTAATTGGGTCTGCAAGAGGCCTCTGGGTGTGGTCTTTGATAGGACTTGCTCTGGGGAACAAGAGGAACACTTCAGAGGATGGTCTTCTAAGACCACTCTTCCAGTTTGCAGAATCCTTGAAGGGGCAGAGGGAGAGACAGGGTCACTTTTAGGAAGCGTGATTCACAGTGTCTTTGTGGCCATCTGAATACTGCACCATAGACACTGGTCCACAGATAACACGCAGGAAACTTTTTCCAAAAAGTGCTTCTGCATGATGAGGAGGTGGGCTGAACAGGTGCAGAACCAAGGAAGGCTTATTGGAAGTCCAATTGTCTGGGGAGGGCAAAGGGTTCTTCGCCTGATATAGTGATGCACACTTATCTCACCCCCTTGGCTGTGGTCGTGCTTTCATTCCACCTGAATTCCAAGGTGCAAATTTGGGACCAAGAAGAGATTCTGGTTTCTTGTCCAAAAATGGAGTGGTGAGGGAAGTAAGCAATGTAATTTACCAGAGAACCATTCTGAGTTTTCCTGTTCCCCTTTTATCCTTCCACATAGCCAAACCTAGTGATATCCTCCTATAATAGAAGTGGCTTCCCTGGGCTCCTGGGGTTACTTAGGAAAGATCAGGCTTCTGAGAAAACAAAACAACCTAATTTACCAATTGTTAGCTTTTCTATTTAACTCAATGGCTGCCTGAAGCATGGGTGTGGCACCTCCTGCACACCTCCCTCAGTGGAGTAAATTCTCATAAAGGTTTATATTGATTAATCACCTCCTCATTACAGAGTTGTTTATAATCCCCTTTCAGTTCAAACCCACCAAAATAAATAGGGATAGATAGATAGTTTTTTATATATTATAGTTTTTTACATCCATATATAGTTTTTTAAGAAATCAGAAGGAGCAAGGCTGCAAATATATCTTGCTCCAATTCAGAATATGTCCTTGGGGTTTTTTTCTACACTGGTCTTTTCATTGAGGGTTCTTGGTATCACACCCTCTCATGTCCCTGGAAAAATTGCTAGATGGCTTCAGGTGCTCCCCAAATACTGGACCTTGAATATCATCTCCTTGATGTCTAGGTTTGGGTAAACACAAAGATTACAAAAATCCTAGGAATACTGTCTAACTCTCTCCTAATCACAACATAAGTCAAATCATTCCAGAATGGATGTGAAGGATGTCACATAGTTGCCTTAACCTACTCAAAAAAATGCTCTCTCCAAAGGAAAATAAAAGGGGAAAAAATTTCACTTGCATGTACACAGATATATCTGGGTTTTACTTAAGGATTTTTTAGCCTTTAATCTTCCACATCTTCTCTGATCACATTCTTACAGTTTTCCTCCTACATTTGCCATATTTTTGACAGTGCTTCCTTTTCCTCAGACATGAATAGTAGGACTTCTCCAGCCCATTTCCCACACTTCCTTTATTTTTTCCAGTACACCTGTTCCTAAGTGGATCATATTTATGCAAATAGTTTCCTTTCTCTTTAGTTACAGAATCTATTATCTTCTACTCCCACCTGCTTTTCTCCAGCAGTACTCTTGATTTCTGCTATCTTCATTTCTCAAATTGATTTATACATGTCTTTTTTTTTTTTAGGTATTTATTTATTTATTTGTCAGAGATAGCACACAAGCAGGGGGAGCAGCAGGCTCCCCACTGAGCAAGGAGCCCAACGCGGGACTCGATTCCAGGACTCTGGGATCATGACCCGAGCCGAAGGCAGACAATTAACCAACTGAGCCACCCAGGTGTCCCATGATTTATACATTTCTGATGGGAATATCATCATCTACTGCACCCCTCAATCTTAATGACCAAGTTCTGACAGGAATTGCTTACCAGCTTTGGACCAAGAAACCAAGACCACCAATTTGTAGCTGGAGACATTATTTTTTCCATTATAACATCCCTCTCCAAACTTCCTCCCCTTCCAGCAATCCCCTCAGAGACTCATAGATACTTACTAAGTGCTACCTACTTGCCAGGCATTATGCTGGATAAATATGACACTTGGTTGCCCTTGAGGAGTTCACATAGAATCAGTCTGCTTTTCTCTAATCATTTACTATAGAGTAAGAAAAGTAAGGGGAAATTACAGTTTTGCAGAGTGTCTATAGGAATCAATGTAGAGTAAGTATGCCTTTTCCCAAGCATCATTGAAATGTAACTGCTGTTCTGTGCCTCCTCTGGCAGCTCTATTGTTAACCACCCTGCCATTGCCTTGCCAAAATTACTTTTGCCAATATGCTTTGAGTGAACTGGCCACACTCTTAGCTTCATATGATAATAAGGACAGTATGTTATATTTGGATAACATGTTGTAGTTAAAGCCCTTTTACATACATGATTTCTATTTGTTTGTGAGGAATGTTTCATCTTACTGGGGTCTTTTCACTAAACAACAGTGTGTGCACTGCCTAGATCACTCTCTCTCCTTTTTTTTTTTTTCTTTTTGGAGTCTCTTAATCAGGTTTATGGGTCTCCCAGAGGGAAAGCCCCAGTGATTCACTACAGTCACCACCTACCAGCTCTTAGGCTACAGAGAGGAGTTTCTTGTTGGGCCCAAAGGCCAAGCAGTGTGCCCACTGGTCAGCCCTGGTACTTATCAGGGCTACCGTACTACCTGGCCTCAGAAAATTCAGTTCTCTGGGTTTTTTTAAACCTCCTGAAATCCAAATACATATTTCCTTCTAAACAAATATTTTAAGCATACTGTGTCAAACCAGTTTTTTGGGCTGATTCATAACGTGAAGGCAGTTTTCCTTGCCTATTTCTATCCAGCAACCGGCTGGCTTCATACCATCTAAGCTATGATGGAGTCCCCATATAGCAGTTCATGCCTTGGCATGTGCTTTTACCTCTTCCTGGAATGACTTTTTTTTCTCCTTAGCCACTCGGGTAACTCCCACTCATATTTCAAAATTTAGCTCAAGCAACACCTCTTTTTAAAAATCCTACACTCATGCCCCCTACACATGCTTATACACTGCATTCTCACAGGCTGAGATTCCATTTGTTCATTCTACCAACAGTTATTAAGTGCCTGATTTGTGCCTGACACACAGTAGGCTGCACTCATCAAATATTCATAGAATCAATAAGCAAATAAAGATAATTAAGGTGTAATAAGTTTATTAAATGGGGTTGAATCTCTGCTTCAGGGGCCCACAGCAGAGAACAGGGAGTGCCTCTCCATCTTGATGAAAAGCTCTGCTTGCTAAGTGCAGTCACACCAGCCAATCACTGATAGTGTGCTATTTCTTAACTGTTGCTCTGCTTCTGTGGGAAGCCAGCACTATAGCTTTTCGTGAAGACTCATCCCAAGCCCCCAGAGGCTAAAGATCATGCCATAATTTTGTTCTAATGTATATTAGAGCTTTGTTGGCTTTCAGTAAATATTAGAAACAGGACCTCCGTCATGTCTTATTCTCTTGAGCAGAGTTCAGGAAGACAGTCTTGTTCAGTCTTTAGCCCTTCTGCTGCTTGGAAACCCCAAAAGAGCCCTGTGCACCTGGGGGTGACTGTTTCCCTGGACTAGCTGAAGCCAGTGCTGCTGTGCTGGATAATTAGGGAGAATGGAGGAAGACAGGGAGGTACTAGGTAGACCCGCAGGGTCTGCAGACATGAAAACTAAAAGCTGTAAACTACTGTTAGGCCACAGAATGGCTGACTATGAACAGGGTTCCCAGAACACTGTCGTGAGACATTGCATTCCTAAAGCAAAACTCTTTTTTATGGCTTTTCTTTAAAATCTTGAGATTGATGTTGATGTCCACAGTGAGCTTAGAGTCTGTGCTATACATTTTGCATTTCTTAGACCCTGGTTCTGCTGGTTTTCCATACCCTTGTGGCTAGTTACCTTCTGTGTTAAGTACATACCTTTCCCTGAGGCTCTCTATCTTTTTGGCACATGCTTCCTGGAACCAGTTGTCAGCCACCTTGAAATTTTTCACCCTCATGTGCAGATGCTGCTTGTGCTAAATTTCTCCAGCCCAAACCCAGGAGGGAGGAGATACATTTTCAAGCTTCCTACACATGCCCCTGGAGCAGCAGCCCTCCTGTGGGCCAGGCCACAGTGCCACAGGATGCAACATAAATGCAGGGGGCCATTGACCTATTATCTCTTTTCTTACTGTGTTTGTACAAACTAGCTAAATTCCAAAATTTTATAGCTCTCTCCTGTGGTCAAAGAAATCACCTGTAACTACTATATGGTTACCTGTTCTCATCCCTGCTAGCCCCAAACTACCATTTAGGGTCCACCTCTGGGGAAGTAGAGTGGATGTGATGAGATGAGCTGGTGACTTTGTAGTTTTTATTTTTTTTTTAAGATTTTATTTATTTATTTGACAGAGAGAAAGACAGCCAGTGAGAGAGGGAACACAAGCAGGGGGAGTGGGAGAGGAAGAAGCAGGCTCCCAGCAGAGCAGGGAGCCCGATGCGGGGCTCGATCCCAGGACTCTGGGATCACGCCCTGAGCCGGAGGCAGACGCTTAATGACTGAGCCACCCAGGTGCCCCTGACTTTGTAGTTTTTAGACCTGAACTCTGAAGACTTAGTTTGATTAGGCTCTCTGGCCAACTTTGAGGAAGAGAAAGGGTACTAACACCATGATCTCAAACTTTTTATTTTGTCCAGTCATCTCTGCAACATTCATTCAACAAAGATTTATAGAACCCATGGTCTGTGGAAGACTGGGAACCATCTAAATTTTTCTCCCTCTTGATATCACTGACAACCTGAGATTCTTTTTTCTACCTGCCACTCTGGTTATTTTCCCTTGTCCCTCCACTCAGAGGTTTTCTTTGCCTTGTTCCCACCTAGGAAAGCCTTCGTAACCTCCAAGCAATCAGTTTTAGATGTTTTTGAGCATTTTTCAAACAGCTGCCAGTCCTATATGAAGAATCAGATGAAAGAAATAACAGGCAGGATGCTTGGGAGGCTCAGTCAATTAAGCGTCTGCATTCAGCTCAGGTCATGATCCCAGAGTCTTGGGATTGAGTCCCACAACAGGCTCCTTTCTCGGCCGGGGAGCCTGCTTCTCCCTCTGCCTGCCACTCCCCCTGCTTGTGCTCTCTCTCTCTCTCTGACAAACAAATGAGTAAAATCTTTATAAAATAAATAAAAGGCATCCAGATTGGTAAAGAAGAAGTAAAACTTTCACTATTTGCAGATGACTATATATAGAAAAGCCTGATATTCCACAAAAAAAACTGTTAGAACTGATAAATGAATTCAGTAAATTTCAGAATGCAAAATTAATAAATTTAAAAACAAGAATCAGATAAAAGCAAGTACAGTAAATGTAATTTACATTTAGCATGCCAAATGAGGAGACTCCTGCCTATTAGCAGGGCTGCTCCCCAGGCTTCTCACAGTTACACATCTTTTTTTTTTTTTTTTTTTAAGTACTCTGTACACCCAAAATGGGGCTTGAACTCACAACCCTGCGATCAAGAGTCACATGCTCAACAGAGCGAGCCAGGCACCTCCCAGTTACAAATCTTTATAGAGAGCTTGGGAAGAGGTTCCCTAGGTGCCTTCTTCCTTATTTTTCCACCAGCTCCTACTGTGGAGCAACCCTTCCTCCTCTTACTCCCACCACTCTGCCCTTATAAATATTCTCACTGTGTTCTAAGCATGTGCTCTGCAGAGAATGGGTGTGTCTTGCACACACACATTCCAAGCTGCCCACATATGTCTTACTGCCTAACAAATACATTTAGACAGACTTCTCTTACCCAAAGAAAGATTTTGTTTTTGTCATCTGTTTTCATTTTCTCCAGGTCATATAGCTACACAGCCCTGTTCTACTTTTTTATTCCTCTGTTATTCACCACCACCTGCTCCTGCCCTCCTGAGGTTTTTTCCAAGCCTTCCTTAGATACCACTAATTCTCTGGCAGTCACATCATTCTTGAGACAATGTCTTTTTATCCTTCTTTCATCCTTTTTAGGGAGGCAGAAAACCCAGTTCCACCCACCAGCCAAAGAAGTAATCATAAGCTATCATCTGTGGGATCTTTACAACTTGATTTCCTTTTAACTCGCTCTTCTTCTAGGAC
The DNA here is from genome assembly GCF_017311325.1 of Ursus maritimus. Taxonomy (NCBI): domain Eukaryota; kingdom Metazoa; phylum Chordata; class Mammalia; order Carnivora; family Ursidae; genus Ursus; species Ursus maritimus. Next base: position 24,463,558 of record NW_024424119.1, read on the forward strand.
TTTTTCCAGCACAGGAAAAGCCAGGTTTTTCTCACCAGGCATTTGTTTTTACCTGTCACTAATCACTACCCCTTGTTTCTCTAGAAATTAGAGCTCATTTTGTTAATTTCTCAAACACCCAGGTGCACATCATGGATATTTCAGCACACTTGCTTTTAATCAAGGTGTCTTGTATACAGGTTTAATCCTCTCCATTAGGCACTAAGGGTTTCAACCTAATTCTTTGAAGCCTACTGCTGTTGTGTCCTCACAGTTTACTCTCAAAATCAAAGCCATGTCGATTCACAATGCCTTGGGGTCTTGCTTGGATTTTGATGGTTTCTTTTCAAGCCTAGAAAACTGAACCATCTCAGGTAAAAGCAGTAGCAGTACTCCAGGATCCTGTGGTCAGGAATGGAAAGTGTGTGTGTGTGTGTGTGTGTGTGTGCGTGTTTTAGCCAGATTTTTTTTATTATGTTCAGTCACTGTGTAGTACATCATTTAGTTTTTGCTGTAGTGTTAATGATTCATTAGTTACGGATAACACCTACTGCTCATCACAACACGTGCCTTCCTTAATACCCATCACCCTGGAGGGGGTACAGGGTGATGGAAAGTGGTTTTTAATTTGTTTTTATGTTTGTTTGTTTTGCTGGTAGATGTCATCTTCAGTCTTCATTGAAATTCCTTTAAAGATCAACTCCCCAAAGCACTGCAGTGACATCATTAACAATTGAGATTGCTTAATAGTGATTCTTGTTATCCTTACGGAGAATAATGGGTTGTAGCAGGACTACAATATATTGGGAGATGCCTGTGGTTAATTTGCTGATACACTATTAATGACTCAGTTCACTTACCTTCCTCTTGGCCTTTGTTGAGAACTCTTATTACATTATCTGAAAAAGCCAGTAAGAACCAAATGCATACTATTGATTTTCCTTCAATGAACCATTCTTGAATTTCATATGGTTATTCTAGGTCTCCAAATAAGCATTTCACAGCTTTTTTTTCAACCCATACTTTCTTGCTGATAAACTTAAATGTCTTATAACTACTCCCTAAAACTTATAATACAACTTCTGGGACAGGGCTGCCCTCAACTATTTAGAGAGTTAGTACTTTTGTATCTCCCCAGCAACCAAGAGGACACTATCAAGCTCTGCTGTTTTGTAGTCTATGTTACCAAAAACAAAAAACAAAACAAAAAAAAAACACAAAAACCGTGATGACTTTTAATATTTGCTTAACAGATATAAATATATATTATAATTGATATGCATTTTTCAACCCACTATTTCTCTTCTCCTCTTGGAATTCAGATATATATCCCCCACCTGCTCCAGGATCTAGCCAATGAGAATCATCCATTGCTCTGATCTTCGTGTTCTTATTGGATTAAATCAGTTTTTTTCTCTCTTTGTTTTTGTTATGAATATTTCACAGGTTATTTAATAATTCTCCTATTGACATTATTTTTATCATTATATGACACCTTTTTATCATTGTAAACAAAATGCTACAATAAATATTCTTTTACATTGTGCACAGGTCAAAGAGGATCAGCCTCATGTAGAGTAGGGTCTTCTTCAGTCAAAGGTATGTTAGTAGCTGTCCATCTCTGCTAGAACCATAAACTCTTTTTTTTTATTTTAATTCCAGTATGGTTGACATACGGTGTTATATTCGTTCAGGTGTACAATATAGTGATTCAACAATTCCATATATCAGCTAGTGCTCATCACAACAAGTTCACTCCTTAATCCCCAGTACCTATGTCACCCATACCCCTACCCACCTCTCCTCTGATAACTATCAGTTTTAGAATCACAGACTCCTAGGACAAGCTTGAGATTTCTGTTCTTGCACCACAGCAGTCAAGGGGAAAGCTTACCTTATTCTCCACAATTCTGTCCTTACCTTATCAGTAACCATTCTTAAAACTCAAAAAATGTAGTTCTCTAATAAAAAATGTAAAATTATCCTAAGGCTATATTTTTCAAATTGCAGGTCCAGACCCATTGGGAAATCATGAAATCATTTGAAAGAGTCACTATCAGGATTGTTTTAATGAAATAGAATAGAGAGAGTAGAAAATATCAGGGAGCATAACATGTAGTAAAAGTAGGACTGGTTCACAAAATTTTGGGTTCAGTTCTAGATCTATGAACATGTGTTTATAACTACATGCGTAAGGGTCACATCATAAACAATATTTCTTACTGTGAGTCACAATAAAAAATTTTGAAAAACATACCCTGAAAGTTTTCTGAGGAAAACCCTGTAGCCTTATAAATAATTGATCATGAAAAAGGTCTGTAGTGAAGTGTTGTCAGTTTTACATTCTCCCTCTTGGTGTGGTATGCCTGTTCCTCTTGCTCTAAGCGGGGGACTTGCTTTCCCCCCTAACCATAGAGCACAGCTGGTGCTCTTGAAGCATGTGGGCAGTGTCTGGAGACTATAGACCCAGCCTCTTCAAGAATCTTCTGGATCCTTTGGGGTACCTGGGTGGTTCAGTGTTGGTTAAGTGTCTACGTTCGGTTCAGGTCTTGATCCTGCGATCCTGGGATCGAGCCCTGCACTGGGCTTCCTGCTCAACAGGGAGTCTTTCTTCCTCTCCCTCTCCCTCTGCCTCTCCCCACCCTCCTGCTTGTGCTCCCTCAGTCTTTCTCTCAAATAAATAAATAAAATATTTTTAAAAAGAAAAAAGGAGAAGAATCCTCTGGATCCATAGCCTCAGCCAAAGCTCTAACATACATACACTCTCCTCTCTACCCCTAGGCCTAACCCCACCAGGCCAGATAGCCCCATTAGGTCACATGAACTTTTTTTTCTTTTCTTTTTAATTTAAATTCAATTTAGTTGGGGCGCCTGGGTGGCACAGCGGTTAAGCGTCTGCCTTCGGCTCAGGGCGTGATCCCGTCGTTGCGGGATTGAGTCCCACATCAGGCTCTTCCGCTATGGGCCTGCTTCTTCCTCTCCCACTCCCACTGCTTGTGTTCCCTCTCTCGCTGGCTGTCTCTCTCTGTCGAATAAATAAATAAAATCTTTTTTAAAAAAAAAAATTAATAAATTCAATTTAGTTAACATACAGTGTATTATTAGTTTCAGGGGTAGAATTTAGTGATTCATCGGTTGCATATTAACACCCAGTGCTCATTATATCAAGCGCCCTCCTTAATGCTCATCACCCAATTACCCCATGCCCCCCACCTCCCCTCCAGAAACCCTCAGTTTGTTTCCTATAGTTAAGAGTCCTTATGGTTTGTCTCCCTCTCTGTTTTCATCTTATTTTATTTTTCCTTCCCTTCCCCTATGCTCATCTGTTTTGTTTCTTAAATTCCACATATGAGTGAAATCATATGGTATTTGTCTTTCTCTGACTAACTTATTTCGCTTAGCATAGTACCTTCTAGGTCTAGCCATGTCATTGCAAATGGCAAGATTTCATTCTTTTTGATGGCTGAGTAATATGCCATTGTATATATATTCTACATCTTATTTATCCATTCATCTGTTGATGGACATCTGGGCTCTTTCCATATTTTGGCTATTGTGGCATTGCTGCTATAAACATTAGGATGCAAGAGTCAGCTGCTTAACTGACTGAGCCACCCAGAAACCCCCAAAAAAGGATTTTTTAATCACAATTTATTAATGGGTATTAAGGAGGGCATGTGTTATGATGAGCACTGGGTGTTATATGTAACTAGTGAATCATCGAACACCACATCAAAAACTAATGATGTACTATACAGTGGCTAACTGAACATAATAAAAAAAATTTTTAAATCAAAGACTTATACTGTAAGCCAAAAAAAATTTTTTTTAATCACAATTTATTAATTGTCCACTGGGGGGCGCCTCGGTGGCTCAGTTGGTTAAGTCAGGCTCTATTTGAGTGCAGGTCATGATCTCAGGGTTGTGAGATAGAGCCCCTGTGGTCAGTCTCCACACTCAGCAGGGAGTCTGCTTGAGATTCTCTCTCACCCCCCTCCCTCCGCCCCTCATGCCCACACTTGCTTGCTTGCTTGGGCTCTCTTTCTCTCTCTCTCCCTTTTAAGTAAATAAATAAAATATATTTTTTAAAAATGTCCACTGGGGCATGAACATCTTAACATGAACACAATTCCCTGAATTTGATCAATCTTTATTCAGTCTTCTTTGCCACTGTCCTGTAAAAGACAGTTATTTATTCAAAGTAAATATTCCTGGCTGGCTCAGTCAGTGGAGCATGCAACTCTTGATCTCGAGGTATGGGTTTGAGCCCCACATTGGGTGTAGAGTTTATTTAAAATCTTAAAAAAAAAAAAAACACCAAAGTAAATATTCCTTAGTTGTGTACTTTAATTTTTTATAAGCAAATTTTAAAAATGGGGAGAGAGGATCCTTCATTTCTTATCAGTCTATAAATTCAAAAATATGGGTTTTGTTTCTTTGGTACAATTGATGGCAGAACAATTCCAGGCAGGGTGGAAATTTGCACCACTATGATACATGATAGTTGTTTCTGGAAAGAAGTTATAGTTGTCATCAGATATTATGTGTAGAGGTGCCTGGGTGTCTCAGTCAGTTAAGCATCTGTCTGCCTTAGGCTCAGGTCATGATCCCAGGATCCTGGGATTGAGCCCCATGTCAGGCTCCTTGCTCAGTGGGGAGTCTGCTTCTCCCTCTGCCCCTCCCCCTGTTCATGTTCTCTCTCTTGCTCGCGCTCTCTCAAATAAAAAAATCTTTTAAAAAAAGATATGTGTATTAAGACTTTATTTAAAATATCAAAAAAGCTTGTCCACAATTAATTGGGAAATGTTTACTTTTTTAAGTTTAATGTTTTCAGTGATCTTTACACCCAATGTGGGGCTCAAACTCACTACCGCAAGACTGGGTTGTGTGTTCTTCCAACTGAGTCAGCCAGGCACCCTGGGAAATGTTCATTGTCATTTTTTTTTATACACATTGCTAGGCAATGAAGATAGGTACTAATCAGGGTAAAAACAGTCTAATAGAGGAAACTGACATTGATTGGATAATCATCCTATTGAATATGTGATGACAAAGATAAGTGCTCTAGAGCAGATCACAGTGCTATGAGCACTCCAATCTGGACTTCCATGAGGAGGTGGTACTTGAGCTGAGCTCTGACAGATGAACAGGTATTATGGAGGGAAGGAATGTTCAAGGGTCCCAAAAATATAGGAAGCATGGGAAACAATGACTGAAAGAAAGCCAGTATGGTTAAAACACAGAGTAAAGAAAGGAGACCAGACCAAGCAGGGCTTCACAGGCAGTGGTTTAAAAAAAAAAAAAAAAGCATAATTTGAAGGACTTTATCCTGAAAGCTGTAGAAAGCCATTTAAAAGTTTTAAGCAGGGGATAACATAAAACTTGAATGTCCCAAACCTCTTTAATGCAACATGTACAAAATCCAGTTTCATTTCCCAATTTCTGTAAATGGCAATACCATTCTGCTAGTTTTAAGTTTTTATTTAAATTCCAGTTAACATACACTGTAATATTAGTTTTAGGTGTACAATGTAGTGATTCAACATTTCCATACACCACCTGGTGCTCATCCCAAGTGCCCTCCCCAATCCCCATTACCTATTTCACCCTGCTCCCCACCCACCTCCCCTCTGGTAACCATCAGTTTGTTCTCTATAGTTAAGAGTCTGTTTCTTGGTTTACCTCTCTTTTTTTTTCCCCTTATGATTGTTCGTCTTGTTTCTTAAATTCCACTAGTTAGTTGATTTAAAACTGCCCTCTCTGTAAGTAAGACAGAGAAAGGCTGAATGAAATACTGTATGACTTCATTTATATATGGAATCTAAAAACATTGGACTAATAGAAACAGAATAGAATTATGGTTGCCAAAGGCTGAGGAGAGGCAGAAATGGGGAGACATTGGTCAACGGCTACAGATGTTCAAATATAAAACGAGTGAGTTCTGGGGATCTCAGGTACAGCAGGGTGACCACAATTAATAAAACTATATTGTATACTTGAAAGATGCTACAAGACAGAGCTGTAATGTTCTTACCATAACAACAACAACAAAATGGTAATTATGTGAGGTAAAGGATGTGCTACCTAGCCTTATTATGGTAAGCATTTTGTAATATGTAAGTGTATCAAATCATCACATTGTACACTTTAAACTTCTATAGTATTATATGTCAATTATATCTCAATGAAGCTGGGAAATAAATACAAAACTGCCCTCTTTCCCTTTACCCTTTATCTAGTCAGTTACCAATTTATTCCTAAATTTCTCTAATTCTATTTCCATGGTATCAAGTAGACTCAGTCAGCATTATTCCTGCTGCCATCATTTCAGTTTAAACCCTCTACATCTTGCCTGGACTATTATAGTAGCCTTCTAAGTGGCCCTAACCTCTCCTATTCTCTGCCCCCTTTTCGTCCAAACAAACAGAGGATAACTTCCTACCCATTTTTCAAGGTCCACTTTGATTCCCAGTAGTGTGGTCTTAACCTTCCTTTAGGCATTTCCAATACTTTATCTCACTCTTTGAGGTTTTTAAAAATATTTTATTTATTTGAGAGAAAGAGAGCACGAGGAGTGGAGCGGTGTGGGGGGCAGACTCCCCGCTGAGAGGAGAGCCTGATGTGGGGCTGGAGCCTGATGAGGGACTCAATCCCAGGACCCTGGATCATGACGGGAGCCAAAGGCAGACACTTAACTAACTGAGACACCCAGGTGCCCTCTTCTTTGAGTTCTGATATTAAGTAGCATAAGTGGTGAGACTGTTCTCCTTTTATTTCCTATGATGAGTAGTTAGTACCTTATACATAGTACTGTTCAATAAGCGTTGATTAGAATGGATTGAGAGCAAGGCTAAAACAGACTGTTTCACTTAGAACACGCATTCCCCAGCTGAATTCCATTAAGACCCTTCAGGCTAGGAAATAGCAAACCAGCTTTGCAATATGCCATGTCATGCCCTCACTTTCCAGTGTTGTACCCTGGTACTGCAGAGGGAGAGCAGGGATAATGTTACTTCTTAACAGGTTTTATTGAACAGCTCAGAAAATCAAAAGAGAACATGTGGGAGTAACATTAGTGAAGCCTTAGAAGTCTGAGAAGCACTTTAGCACTTATAATGGGCAGGTTGTGAAAGACAAACAGACCCACAAAGAAGCATAGCTAATTAGAGGAGGCAAAGGAGTGTTTGCGACCTTGACCATGTGGACATGTTGGTAGAGCTTCCTATCTAATTCAGGAGTCCCCTAAAAATAGGAGTGCAGTCACTCTGACTGAAAAAGTGAGAATTTGATGTGGATTATCCCTGGATGCACTGTGCACAACACTTATTGGAGGAGCTTTTCTTCAACCAGAAGTCTGAAATGTATTGCTGTAGTCTTGCTTTAAGCTTTGGGTCATGTCATGGGACAGAGGAGAGACTTAGGCTCTGAAGTCTCCAACTATCTCCAGAGGCCTGGGAACCCTGGACCTAATTGGCTTTGGGACAGCAAGAAATAAAAAGATACCATTTCATATCTGTAGAATACTTTCCAGTCTACTAAGCACTTAATAAGCACATTTTCTAATATTATCCTCATGACAGCCCTGTGAAATGCACTGAGCAGATAGCCCTCATTTTACAAATAGGAAAACCAAAATCACACGGCCAATCAGAAATAGAATCAGGGTCTTTTGACTCTTTAATAAGTGCTTTCTCCACCCCACCATGGCACTAAGTTCCAGAAGAGGGAAAAAGTATTTAATAGCACTTGCCACTTAGGTGAATAGTTGAAATTGATCAGCTTGATGTGGTCAGCCATTGGCTGAATCTGGGCCCCTCTGCTTTTTGTCTACAGAGCCATGGGGGTGTTGATGTCCAAGCGGCAGACAGTGGAGCAGGTACAGAGGGTGAGCCTGGCTGTGTCTGCCTTCAAGGATGGGCTACGGGACAGGCCTTCCATCCGACGCACCGGTGAGCTTCCAGGGTCCCGCCGTGGTACTGTAGAGGGCTCTGTCCAGGAGGTACAGGAGGAGAAAGAAGCAGAGGCAGGTACCCCGGTGCTCCAAGAAGAGGGCAGTGTCAACCGTGCAGCCTGGGAGAGGCTCCGAGATGGGCGTGGAGTGGAGCCAGAGGAGTTTGACAGGACTAATCGTTTCACACCCCCTGCCTTCATCCGCCCCACCCGGAAGCTGGATGATGACAAGCCTCCTGATATCTGCTTGGAGCCCAGAGAACTTGTGAGTATCCAGTTAGGGCACAGTCCTCAAGTCTTAGACCTTCTGAGGATTAGGGAGCAAGACAGGGAGGCCTGGGTATAGTTAAAGTGAGACTCAAAAAGAAAATAACTCCAGAAAGGTGCAGTTGAGTCCAGAACAATCTTTGCATTTCTTTTACAAGAATAAAAATGTTACATCCTGGATTGGTCTGAGTGAAAGACCGGAGACAGTGGGTCATAAGGAATGACGCCATGGCAGGTCCTTCGCCATCCGTCTCACTAAGGTATAGCAGTATTCCCTGTAGGAGGCATTCAGAAATTTGTGGGCATTCAAGGTGATCATCACTGGGAGTTGCTACTGGGTTTTGGTGCCAAGAAAACCAGGGATGCTAAATATCCTGCAATGTCTGAGACAGTCTTTCAGAACAGATTAATTTTTCCAAAAATTTTAATACTATCCCGGTTCAGAAACATGGTCACAGAAACCTGAGCAGATGGAAGAGGTTGCTGGTTCTTGTCTTGCAGAGAGAAAGCTCTATCACCTTAACACTGGCCTCAGTTGGAATTGTTCCCCTGGGCTGCTCCAGGGATATTCAGCCCCATGTGGGTATTTCTGTGTTTGGTGGCCATAGGATCTTGCCGCCTACACTAGAATGAATACACTCTCTATTTATTCTTTTTGCCAGGTTGTCAACGATGAGATGTGTGATGTCTGTGAGGTCTGGACAGCTGAGAGCCTCTTCCCATGCAGGATCTGCACCAGGGTTTTCCATGATGGCTGCCTGCGCCGCATGGGCTACATCCAAGGAGATGGTGCAGCAGAGGTGACCGAGACAGCCCACACAGAAACCGGCTGGAGCTGCCACTACTGTGTAAGCCTAGACTGCAGGGACTGTGGGCTGCAGCACCGCGGGGAACTTGGCACTACTCTGGAGACCCAGTCTTAGAACACTGATTTCTAGGCAGTAACCTGAAAGAGTTTTCCAGTAGTAGATACAGGGATCCTCAAACTTGAGCAAGCTTTTTTTACCTCAGTACTATGACATTTTGGACACCGGAAATTTTTGTCGTGGGGGATGTGTGCAATGTAGTATGTTTAGCAGCATCCCTGGCCTCCACCCCATTAGATGTCAGTAGCACCCACCCCCAGTTGTGACAACCAAAAATGTCTCCAGATATTACCCAATGTGTCCTAGGGGAGCAAACTCATCCCAATTGAGAAACACTGAGCTAGAGGAATCAATGGGTAGGATGAGGCCTAATTACTCAAAAGTAATTCTGCTTGGAGTAGTGCTTCTCTAATAGTCTGTACCTGTCATTCATTGTACTCATCTGAAAAACCATTTTAATCAGCTTGTTTCCAATAAGGATAGGTTCTAACACAGTAACACTGCTTAGTCCTAAGATCATCACTTGGCCTACCACCTAACTCTTAGGAGCATTTGTTCTTCATCTCTAATGTGATCATTATGTAAATTAACAAAGGTCCATTGATTCAGAACTTTGCAAATTATATATAAATGCCTTCCAACTTTTTAAAAAGATTTTGTTTATTTGACAGAGAAAGAGAGCACAAGCAGGGGGAGCAGAAGAGGGAGAGGGAGAAGCAGACCCCCACTGAACAGGGAGCCAGATGCGGGGCTTGATCCCAGGACCCTGGGATCATAACCTGAGCTGAGATCAAGAGTCAGATGCTTAACTGAGCTACCCAGGTGCCCTGACTGAACGGTTTTTTAAGGGCGTATGCAGTGCCATAGTCAGATCTTTGCTGTGTGGGGAATGAATCAGAGGGGCAAAGTCTAGAGACATGGAGAACAGTTAGTTAGCTGTTGCTATAGTGCAGGTAAGACAAGATGAGTGGCTAACCTAAGACGAGAATAGAAAAGAGGAGATTTGAGGGGTATTAATAGGTAGATCAATAGGACCTGCTGACTTACTGGATGTGAGGGATGAAGGGGAGAAATGAGTTGGTATTGGTAACTGGAGGGGTGGTATTACAATTCAGAGAGGTAAGAAATTTAGAGAGGACAGGTTTTGGGGGGAAAGAGGAGTTCATTTTGGGGCATGATGAGTGTGAAGTACCTGTGAGGCATCAAGATGGATATAAGTCCAAGAGACAAGAAATTTAGGTCTGGACACCCAGGTTTGGGAATCATTTGTGTTTATTTTATTTCTTTTAAAGATTTTATTTATTTATTTGACAGAGACAGCCAGCGAGAGAGGGAACACAGGCAGGGGGAGTGGGAGAGGAAGAAGCAGGCTCCCAGCGGAAGAGCCTGATGTGGGGCTCGATCCCAGAACGCTGGGATCACACCCTGACCTGAAGGCAGACACTTAACGACTGCACCACCCAGGCACCCCGGGAATCATTTGTGTTTAGATGGTAGCTGTAGCCACTGAAGTAGATGAAATAACCCAGGGATAGAGTGTGTGCAATGAAAAAAGAAGAGTGTTAACAACAGAACCCCAAGGAAGACCAGCATTTAGGACTGTGACAAGAAATTAACTAAGGGAACTCAAATGGTCAGAGAAGGTAGGAGGAGAATCAGTCGAGAGTACGGGAAGCCAAGAAAAGAGAGTGGCACAAGCAGGGGGTAGATGGTAATGTTAACAGTGGTGATACAACTACGATGGGACTTTACTGATTTTCTATTTTCTCTAGTTTCCTTATTTTACATAATAATTCTCATAAATATTTAAATCCCTCCCAAAAAGAGGAGGCAATAAGGAAGTCCTAAATACCTCATGGAGGTCAAGTAAGAAGATGCCTGAGAAAAGGTCACTAGACATGACTGTCAGGTTATGGTGACTTTAAGAAGAACCAATCCAGCAGAATGACAGATGCAGAAGCTGAATTATAGGTGGTTGAGGAGCCACAAGGAGATGATGGAGTCTTTTCAAGAAGCCTGGCTGGGAAGGGAAGAAAGGGGAGGAGCTTGGAAGAAACCTTTGTAAAAAGTCTGGCAAGTGGTAGTAATGAAGGTAGGACTGTGACAGAAAGCCAGGAAGGGTTAGGAAGGAGACACCTTCAACCGGGTCCCACATCAGCAGAACACTGCGGGGCAGAGTTGCTGTGAGTGAAAAGGCTGGTGTTTGGCGGGGTGGTGACTAGAGAAGATGGTATATAGAGCAGGGTCTACTGTGACATACTTCAGCTGGGGAAAGGGTGTGTAAGTGGCTGGAAATAACTGTTCTATACTTGATTTTATAGACAAGCCATAGATAAAGTGATATTTGTTAGAAAGTGGCACATCTCTGCTTTCTTCGAGGCAGTAGGAAGAAGAGGGGGGATCTGCTGAGATGTTTCTTAGAAGATATCCGCAGGATAATAGAACATTAAAGCAAGATTTAAATTCTATTCAGATATGCTGAGAAATGGATATGAATCTGGGTTTTGTCTTTTTAAAAGTTGGAAGGCAGGGAGCCTGGGTGGCTCAGTGGGTTAAGTGTCTACCTTTGGCTCAGGTCATGATCCCAGGATCCTGGGATCAAGCCCCGCATCTGGCTCCCTGTTCTGGCTCCCTCAGGTCATGATCCACACTGGGTGTGCAGCCTACTTAAAACACAAACATTTGGTGACTACCCTTTGCCCTCAGAATAAAAGCCCATTGGAAGGGCTCAATAATGGGCATTTAAGGCACTTCACAGTCAGGCTTCTGCCTACCTCTCCCTTATCTTTTGTCATTCCTCTTTACTCTCCCTCCACACACAGACACCAACCCCTACAATCCAGCCCCACTGAACATTTCACAATGTTTTACCCCACTGTGCCCAGCATATACCAGGTGCTCAATAAGTGTTTATTGAAAGAATTGTTTGAGTTCTTTATGAAATCCACAAATGAATACTCATGAAATGTCTGCTCTTCTTTGCTGGTATTTTTTTTTTAAGATTTTTAAAATTTATTTATTCGACAGGATAGAGACAGCCAGCTAGAGAGGGAACACAAGCAGGGGGAGTAGGAGAGGAAGAAGCAGGCTCATACCGGAGGAGCCTGATGTGGGGCTCGATCACATAACGCCGGGATCACGCCCTGAGCCGAAGGCAGACGCTTAACCGCTGTGCCACCCAGGCGCCCCATTTGCTGGTATTTTAAGAGAGAAAAATAACCTACTAGAAAGAATCTTTGACAGCTTACAAACTATAAGACTGTAAATTAGTATTAATAAAATAACATATCACTGCTGTTTTGGAATTAAAATGTCTATGGCACCACAAAAAAAAAAACAACACCTCATTTGGTTTTAGGAACTTCGTCATGATGGCATCTCTTTCAAAACCATTCTGGATTATTTAAAGTAATACAGCCTACTAGGAGCAGAGTTACAATTAAACTTCTTTTTTAACTGAAATACTCTTTGAGCACAGTCTAACATAGAGGCCAAATACGTAAAATGAATAAAGACGGAGCTGCAGGCACAACCCTGCCTGCTTATTAGTCCCCTTTTCCCTTGCAGCAGCTTCCTAAGGTACTTCAAAGTATTCCCTAGGGTATCTCAGAGAATAATTTAAAAACTGTTTAGTAAAAGGGTCTCAGGTCTAGAATCAAGATACCTGGCTTCTGGAGAAGATTCTGCTCCAGAGCTGGGCAACTCTGAGCAAATCCTTTCCCCTTTCTGGAGCTTCAGTCTCCTTGATTATGATTAGAGGCTGGGATTAGATGATCCCAGAATTGCCTTCAAGTTGAAATACAATTTCCATCCTTCTTGATCCTTGGCCTTTCTTTTTTACTGGTCTATATGGCTACTGACTCACATCCTTCTTTTTTTCAGGATAATCTCAACTTGCTGCTAACTGAAGAGGAAATGTACAGCCTCACAGAGACCTTTCAGCAGTGTAAAGTCATTCCTGGTAAGGCTGGACAGTGCTGCCAGATGGAGAGGGGCTGGCACATTTTTCCTCTGTACTTTCTAGGATGAACCATAAAAGGAGTATGCTGGAATTTGAAGAGTATGGGTAAATAGGTCCCTGTTCCCAAACTGTTGGCCAGCAGGGGCACCCACACATCCACCCATCTTCCCCACCCACCACAGCCTGAATTATACTGGCTATAGGAGACAAAGACTCCATGAAAGCTATGGATGTAGGTGTTCTGGAGGGTACCCTAAAGTAAATGGAGGTGCCCCCGAGGCTGAGGAAAGGGTGGGTTTGGCTAGTATGGGGTGCCTCCCACAGATTGCTCCCTGACACTGGAGGACTTCCTACGCTACCGCCACCAAGCAGCAAAGCGGGGGAACAGTGACAGGGCTCTAAGCGAGGAGCAAGAGGAGCAGGCAGCCCGCCAGTTTGCAGCCCTGGACCCTGAACATCGAGGACACATAGAGTGGCCTGACTTCTTGTCCCATGAGTCCCTCCTACTTCTGCAGCAATTGCGTCCCCAGGTGAGGGCCAGCTGGGGTGAATGTCTATGGGATACTGGGTGAGAGAGACCTAGGAAGCATGCTGAGCAGGTTGGAGGAGCACTGGGTACTGTCTTAGCAGGGACCATAGCAGGAAAGGGCTCACATTCCACCCAGCAACAGGTGATCCAGGGCCTAAGCTGGGGAAACTTTCCAAGGAAGATTGATTTGCACTGGACCCAACTGCAAATGTTAATGCTACCAGAAAGGCTCTGGGCGGCTTCAAAGGGAGGCTGCAGAGGTGGTAATGGAGGTAGGATTCTCTGTGGCTTGACATTTTACAAAATCTTTTCAACCTCAAGATCTTAACTTGTCTCTTCTTCCCCAGAACTCTCTGTTAAGGCTTCTGACAGTCAAGGAGCGGGAGCGAGCCCGGGCCACCTTCCTGGCCCGGGGCAGCGGGAGCGCTATCAGTGAGGCAGAATGCCGTGGAGCCCAGCACTCTTGGTTCTGCAAACGCATTGCAGAGGCTCCTTCCTGCAGTGTCAGGTCTGTTCCCTACCAATCCCTGCCCCCACTCACATGCCCTCTTCCTTTTTCCACGCCAAATGGCCCTTGGTATGAAACGCACCTCTCTGTTTCTTCTGTCAACAGACGGGAGAGGACCTTCCTGCACATTAGGCAAAGGACATTGACTGTTATTGTTCAAGACATAGGGCATCCTCTACTCCAAACTGTCGCCCGTGTCAGAAAAGCGTGGACATGCATATCCAGAGCCGTGGGTTCCCCAGAGTTTGGGAGGGGCCAGACCTTTCACTTTCCCGCTCCTAAACCACATATTCTTGTGCCCAACAGCATCAGCCATGTGGGTCCCATAGCAGACAGCAGCCCAGCCAGCAGCAGCAGCAAGAGTCAGGACAAGGCTCTGCTGCCCACAGAGCAGGAGTCCAGGTGAGTAGGATCCCCTCACCGGGCTGTCTGCACTCCCAACATTTCAACACACACAAGCGGCCATCACCCACTGCTGCCCCAAAACAGCAAGTGCCTATCCCAGAAAAAAAGGCTCCAAAAATGTCCATTTGACCCCAAATCCATAGGGTCAGCCGGCTGGTCTGTCAGCTTGGAAGCACAGCCAGCCATACCTATGTCAGCCAAAAGCCAGGGCTTCCCTGAGCTTTGCCCAGCTTAAGCCGTACTGCCACCGGGATCAGGTCTCATGAGCATCCGGGCTCTGCAGCCAACCTCACAAACCTGTTCTTTGCTCCCACTCCAGATTTGTGGACTGGCCTACCTTCCTGCGGGAGAATGTTGTCTACATCTTGGCTGCTCGCCCCAACAGTGCCGCAATTCATCTGAAACCCCCGGGATAGCATGGAGCAGAGAAGCTCAGTTCGGGGACAGTGGTCTCCCTCCTCTCCTTTTTCTCTTTCTCTCTTTACCCCACCATCCTCTGGTACTGAGACTTGCGGGGATGGAGCACTGCCAGCATCTCAATTTGCCAATAAGCTTTATGGAACCGAAATCACTGCTCCCCTCACAACAGAGGCAGTATATGCATTGCTGCAGGGAAGAGCCCTGGGAGCTGTGGCAGTATCCACTCCTGGACCCAGCCCCCTGCCCTCACCTCACAGACTCGACCTGCCACTGCACACATATGTGCACGCGCGCGCACACACGCACGCACCCACGCCTAGCTGTCCACGCCTTCAGAGACCTGGTTCTTCTTGGTTGAAAAAGGACCAAAGTTCCTTTGTGAAGCTCCTGGTATAGATGAGAGGGGTCTCTATTCACTCCTTCTATTGGCCAGTTTTGATTTCCAATTGACAAGTCTCTGGCCAAGTGATTCTTAATAATAGGTCATATCAGACTCACATGCTGTCTTAGAGATGCTGATAGGCTCCCTCTTCCTCAGTTGAAAATCCCTTCTGTGGTGAGCCACTGTTCTGGTAGGCATGTGTTATGTCCTTCAGGTATGTGGGGTGGGTACATTATTGAAAACCACCACTGCACTTCAGCCCGCTGTTTATTTAAATTCTAATTCCTCGTGACAGAGAAGGCAACTAGTCTATGGAGTCCTAATTAGAAGAAGGGCAGGCAGCCCCTGCCAGGAACCCAGGATTCTAGGAACCTCTCAGCCAGGTCTTTCAAGTCCAAAAGTCTTTAGCAGAACAGTCAAAAACCAAGTTGAGCCATCCTGGCCCCTGTTTTACAGATGGGAACACATGGCCCAGAGCCCAAAGGGCCTGAATGGAACGAGTGTGATGGCAGGAGTCACAGCCCTCTGTATTAGGTGCTTCACCCAAGTCAGCTACCACAGAGACCTGAAGCCTGATCTCCAATGAGGACAAGGTTTGGATGGAAAATGAGAGGAGAAGGCCCATGATTTCCCATCTTTCCACCTCAGCCCAAATGCAGACCTAGAAGAGTGTGCCATTGTATGGAGAACAAGAGCCAGCCTCTTCCACAGCCCAAGAAAGAGCAACGAGGATTCCTTTCAACCACCCTGACACGCTGGAGCCAAGAAGAGGATTTGCATCTCAGCTTGCTTGCTTTCTTTCCTTCTTTCTTTTCTTTTATCTTTCCTTTTCTTTTCTTTCTTCTATCTCACCTCTTTAGCAGAGAAAGTCCAAGTAAAGCCTCACAGAAGGAGGTTCATCCTTCTCCCCCTCACTGAGATGTGGCCTGAGTTGCTGCTTCCCCCTGCTGCTCACTACATGTCTTTCCCCACCACGCCTGGCCTCTAAGTCCTGGCTGTCCTCCCGAAGTTCTCACTGAGCTCTCAAGTCACTGCCTGTTGTGGGTCAGCCCTGGCCTGGGAGTCCAGATTCTGTTTCCAATCTGAATACTAGAGAGGGGGTTGGTTCAGTCATGTGAAAGCTGACATATCTCCACTGCTCAAGGCACTTGTACTGAGTTGGGGGCTAACAGAAGAAGGAGCATACAGCTCAGTGTTGAGGTGCTCCGAGGAAAGTGGGGAGCTGCAACCAGGGTTGTGGTAACAGCGCCTTCTGTAGAAGCTGCCTGACCTAGAACAGGTTGTGAAGCTTTGGGGGTTGGATTATTCAGATCTAAAATGAAGCAGATAGAAGATGAATCTGGGTTCATGTGTATGGCTCTGAACATTTCAAAACAAAAACAGCTTTTTGTAAATACTGCTTAGCCATACTTCCAAGACTGATCAGTAAGAGGGGCCATTGTTCAGTTTAGCCAGAATGAAAAAAAAAAAAAAAGTGAAAGCACATGACTCTTGGGTCCAAGGACTGCCTCCGAGGCAGCCAGACCTGCAGTTTTGCACTGAAAAAGATTAAAGCACATTCAGCACAGGGGCTCTCGCTTACTCTCCTGGTAAATCACCCTGTATGCCAATGGCCTTGGGCTGCTGGATCTCACAGAGAGGGCATTTTGAGTAGAGACAAGCTCTGGGCTTTGTCTGAACAGCTTTTTTCTCTTGCCTCATCATCAGTCATAGGGACTGGAAATCTATCTTCTTGTTCCCTGATCTTTCACAGACAAGGTGATGCCTACCTCTCTGGAGCTGCAGCTTCTAGCTTTCTGTGGATGAGCGGTGAAAGACCATGGGCCAGATCAGGCCTGCTGCATCTCAGGGCCTGGCAAAGCAGGATTTCTTCCGTGATAGGATCAGGCCCATTTGGGACTATTCCTCTCCCTGTTCCAAGACAGCAAGTTTCCTTAGCAGGGGCATGCTACAGAGGGCCAGGGGACCCCAGCATAGAGTTCGCAGTCCACAAGAGTCCTAAGAAGCAGAAAAGCATGGAGGAGCGACTAACCTCTTGTCCATTAGGCATCTAGCTTTTACCAATGAAAAGATTATCTTGCTTCCCCAGACCAGAGTTGTAGAAGCCCCACCTCAACCCCCCTGTCTGGGATCTCCCTCTGCAGTGTTCTAATCCATGGAGCGCCTCTGCAGTACATATGAAGATGTTCAAACTTTTACAAACCAAGTGAAGCCCATTCCCTTTCCTTCTCATCATGCCTTTCCATCACTGTGACTATCTGAAATTCTGCCAAGTACAAAAATCAGTGCCTGACTCTAACGGTTTGAGAAAATGTTCTAGTCATTTCTTCTTGGCTGCCCAGAATTGAAATCAATGCTTTTTACAAACACGACCCACTCCACCCACTATCAACAGAGGTTAGGGGTGCTCCTCTGAAGACTCCTTACTAAGCCTGTTTTTCACCCAACACCCCTCTCCCTATGCTTAGATTTAAAGACAGGGAAATCTGGATGACACAGTGGAGCTGCAGGGACAGAAGGTAAGCTGAGGCAGTTAGCTGTGGCTACATAACCTCTCCAGGTCTGCTCTGTGGCTTCCTCTCCTGAGACCAGCCTTCCTCAACAGAGGCAGGCTCTGTGCTTTTGAGCAGTGGCCCTTTTGGATCCCAGAAATGGACCAGTTCCCTTGCTCCCAGGTACTGACCCACTCTCAAGTGCTTTCCTTCCTTTGAGAACAGCCAAAGCCATGAGCACATTGCCTCTTCCCACCTTCAGCCCAAGTGACTGGGGCTAAAGGATAGGCATACTTTTTAGCCCTGGTGCTCCCTATGGGATGCCACCTGGCCTTACTTGAGTGGCCAGATCTGGGAGTTCCCCCAACCCTATCACTAACATTGGAGGTACAGAATCAAACTGGGAAGAGGGCACCTCTCTGGGGTGTGAGCCCAGGATTGTGCCTAGGCCTCTTAGCTGAAGCACAACCTCAAGCACTGCAGGTCTCATGGCTTCAGTAAGAGCGGTGCAAGGAAGCCCTAAAGCCAAGAGGGAAGCTCAGCAGAAGCTTTCTGCAGGGCCTAAGGCTAGCCATGACCACCCCAGAGCCAAGAATAACCTCCAGGCAGGACTGGTAGCAGGCTCTAGTGATCCTACAAGCATGGCCCCTTCAGACTAGCAGAGTAAAGGCAGGTATATACTTGGCACTAAACAACAGAACAACCGGATGTCAGAACAACATCCTGGCAGCACCAGTAACCATAACCCCTTTTCACTCAATTTACAGTAGAATAAAATTGCTACTTTCCCTGTGCCACTTAGTTTGAATTTGCCCAGGATCTCTCTCCGGGACCCTGGCTGCAGCTCAGACAATAGAGATCTCCTGGATGGAGAATGGAAAATATTAATGCATCATACCTGTTCCCTATAGCTCAGTCCTGGAGTGTGGTAGGACTGGACATTCCCCCTGCTTTGCTTTCCCGCTGCCACTGCTTTTGGCAACCTTAAAAGGAAAGAAAATAAACAGGTAACAGAATTTCCACTAGACCCAACTAGCACTAAGGAAAACCTTCCCTCTGAGCCACATTACCTGATGACCTAGATTGTGGACGGTGTGTCACATCTGGTCTGGGCTAGTGACTAAGAAGTCCAATCACATTCCAGTTTGTATAGCATGGGTTGGCATGACATAGATGAGAATGTCAAGGTAGAAGCAGCAAGGCCTTTCCATATCCATGTGAAATAAAAGCCTTCAAGCTTACCCTCCTTTAAGAGATGGCCTGTGATCTGTCTCCCAGCCAAACATAGGCTTGTGAGGGGAGTTCTGAGAACACTCAAGTAACTGGAGGATCCAATGCCCTCTGGTCCCTCATGCCCTTCCTATGTTCTTTTCTGCAGAAGGTAACTTGACAGTAAGCTGAGGGGAATATCCCCAAGCCCTGTCTTCCCACCAGTACAGCTGCATGCTCCTCCCCATGGCTCAGCCTTCCCTCTTGAAGGAGCTGATGCTCCCAGAGTCTGGGCACAATGGAAATCATAATAAAGAGATTGCGATGCTATTTTGGCTTCCTACTTCCTGTTATTTGGGGCACCTGCTGAGTTTCTGTGTGGTTTCCTATCATTAGCTAATTCTGGAGTCAAAGGAGCTGCTATGGCCTCCAGGAAGAATGCAGTACACTGTGGCTCTTTCTAGAGCTTTCCTGGTGCTGACCTTCCCAAGAATCAAGTGATGGGAGGGAGGAGGTAGGGGCTCCACCATGGACACAGAGGGGGAAATGAAAGCACTGAAGAGAGAAGCCAGAATTTTCTAAGAAACTGAGGAAGAGGTAAGGCCTCCAAGCTGTTCTGCAATGTATTCTACCACCACCACCACCAAGGGCCAGTTTTAGACACATTTCTCTTCCCAATCCCTGCTGGGTGACAAAGTAGGGAAGCTAGTTGGCTACGTTTTCTGGTCTTCTGGGTCCTTCTTGGTAGAGAATTTCCTCCCCATTTTCTATCCCCATGATAGAGTTGGGCAAACTAAGGTCAAGAGAAGCTTTCAGAGGACTCTGAAATCCCCCTTTCATCTCCTTTACCTGATAAGAACAGAGCCAATACCTATAGTAGGCAGGAAATCATCTCTAGAGTGTGGATCAGCAGTGTATAGTCTTACCTCTAAACCATAGGGACCCCAAATACAAATCATTGTTAGTATTGTTGAGCATTTACTATGCACTGGGCAGTTCTAAGTGCTTTACATAAAATCATCTTCAAAACAACCCTGAGGTTTGTATTACAGATGAGAAAAGTGAGGAACAGAGGCTGTTTCTCAAGGTTACACAGTCACATAGGAAGCAGGGGAACCAGGTAGTCTGGCTTCAGTGCCCATGTTCTTAACCACTTCAGTGCTTCCTGTCAAGGTACACCTCAAGGAAACAGCTGCTGTGTAGCCTAGCATATCCCCTTTCCACCCTGGGAACAGACACATAAGCGGCCAGTCTTGTAGCCATGTCACAGGATTTCTTACAACCTGCACAGCTCACCCTATTCACTCACACTGCTCCCATACCTCTCCTCCCTGGAATTTGCAAATGGAGGTCCATCAGGCTCAGTTCAGCTTGAGATCTTAAGAGTCCCTTCTGTCTCCAAGTTCAATGAAGATGAGCATTAGGACAGAAAAAGAGACATAAAAGTTGGGCCTCTGTGGACCCTAATGAAAAGCAAGGTTTCCCCACCTTCAGTATGGCAATCCTGATGAACTTTAGATCCTCTTAGTATTGTTCCTCCTCCTGCCACTTGTTCCCAGGGCTGGCTGGAGCCTCGGTTCCACACAAACTTCCACTCACTCTGCCCTGCTTTGGTTCAAGTGCACTCTTATCTTTAGAGGAAGTCATTCCTCAAAGGGGAAAGAGTAGCTGCTAAATTTGCTAAACATGAAAGTGTTCTCTCTTTCACCCCACCCAAAGGGTTGCTTGGAGTTTGACCTTGCTGAGCTTGTTTCCTCATCTGTAAAAGTCTGGGAAGCAATTCCTGTCCTGTCTCCTGGGCTGATAGTTGAGTGAAGACAGAATTAGTTTGGGAAGAGGAAAGAGCTTCATACACTATAAGGCATTAAGTGAGCAGCAAGGATTTCTGGGCCTATCTAAAAGTGTGCATGTATCATCTTCCATCCTCCCACAATCACAGGCATAGTCGGGGGTACCGCTAATGGCCTCTGTCCACAGTGCTGAAGTCACAGCAGAGACTGCAGGGGATCTTCAGTCCCTCTTTTTTTTTTGTTTTCTTTTTTGGTAATATACTAATTTATTCATATATACATTCACTTTACATTATTACATTTTAACATTCATCAAAACCAAAAATATGGAACACTTCATGAATTTGCATGTCATCCTTGTGTCCGGGCCATGCTAATCTTCTCTGTATTGTTCCAGTTTTAGAATATGTGCTGCTAAAGCCAGCACTTCAGTTCCTCCTGTCCCACCTTTATTTATTTTTTTTTAAAGATTTTATTTATTTGACAGAGATAGAGACAGCCAGCGAGAGAGGGAACACAAGCAGGGGGAGTGGGAGAGGAAGAAGCAGGCTCACAGCGGAGGAGCCTGATGTGGGGCTCGATCCCACAATGCCGGGATCACGCCCTGAGCCGAAGGCAGATGCCCAACCGCTGTGCCACCCAGGCGCCCCCCTGTCCCACCTTTAAGTAAACATAAATGTGGAGCTTTCCAAGCCCAGGGATTGTTCTAAAATGCAGAAGGTATTGCAAATAAATATTTGTTTCATTTACTTCAAGTATCTTTGTTTTTAAAATAAATATACCACTCCTTCCAAAATTGTAACATTTGGGCAATTGTACATTTGTGACATTATACAAATGGGCAAGATGTGATCCAGCAGCTCAGAAAGAAGAGGTTATACTCTTCAGTTGATATGGAGGAACAACATGAGGTAGCTACCAAAAAACTGATGTAAGGTGAGGCTATGTAGAAAGAAGTTCAGAGTCAGATGAGGGAGGCAGGCCGGCTCATTTGTACACTGCACCAGCACTCCTGGAAAAAGCTAGTCAGAGCCAGGCACCATGAACTGAAATCCAGCCAGGGGAGCATGGTCTTAGGGGCTGGAATGGAACAAGGCAGAAGAGGACCATGAAGGCCTGAGAGGTATCTCAACCTAGAAAGGAGCAGACTTGAGGGATGTAGATGGCTGATGTCTGACAGATGGGACTGATGAGGTCAATGTAACCTCAAAGGAGCTAAGACCAAAGGTGTAGGAAAGGCAGATTTTTGTTCAATAGGACCAAAAGGTAACTGGATACCAGGGAAGGTAGTGAAGCTGTAGATGACAGAAATGTTGAGTTGGGGGTGGGATGCCTTACCAGGTATACAGTCCTCTTGCGATATGTGATGCCTGTAAATGGTTAAGCACCTTCTGGTGTATGCCCAGCCCTGAGCCCACCTGAGCTAGAGGCAGATTCAAGATTGTACAGACACACATGACCACAAGACATTAGAATAACTGGGTTGCGAAACTTAATTTCTTTAGTTCAGCCTCATAGACTGTTGTGCCTCCAGCTCTGGGTCCTGACCTGAGAGAAAAGAGCCAAGGTCTTAATATCCCTGACATCCCCTTTCCAGATCGGCTCTGGAAAGCCTGCCTCTAGAACCTGATGTTGCACGCCCTCTGTTGGTCATTTCTAGCACTATCCTCTCACTCCCAAGGCAAGAAATAAACCCTTTGAACACTTAGGTACCGGTACTTAGGGTCAGTGTAGCTTTAGACCAGGTGAGTACCAGGGAGTTAGATTGCTGGTCAGCGTCCAATCAGTGAACAGGATCAGAAGTGAATCTGTAGTTCAATTCAAGTAAGATTAGGGCTCATCCATGTCTAAAGGGCTTAGGCTAAAGCTGAGTTTGGGGAACTGTCTGGTCCAGGACTAAGGCCAAGGTCAGTGTCTCAGGTGAGGTTAAAGTTGGCACTCAGTGTGGAACTGAATTCTGGGTCCAAGTGTCAGCATGAAGTATGTATCCAGGTGAGATGCTAAGAGTCTGACTTCAGGAAGGAGTCAGTCTGCATCCAGAGGTCAATGAAGCATTCCTATACCGGGTAAAAGCTTCAGGTAATAAGCACCAGCCACAGGAGAACTCAAGCAGAGACATTGCTAGGGGAGAAGTATAAGGGTCGGGGGACAGAATGAAGTAGTCGCTAATTTCTAAGGGCCTTCCAACTTTAAAGATGGTAAAGGGCAGGCTAGAGCCACGGTCCCCTCAGAAAGTGTATCCCTATATTCCAGTTCCAACTTCCTGTGAAAGCCCCCCAACAACAATAGTATTGCCACATACAAGTCATAGGTATGGTTTGGGGACAGGAGAGGTCCAAGGACCAGTCCTGTCACTGCAGAGAGCTGGCAGCTGTGGATGTAGTCTTCCTTCCTCCCTCCCATTCTGTTTCTACTGGCAACAGGGCCTAGCAGCCTCCCACACCTAGATCTTAGCAACCGTGGGAGCCCCTGGCAACTGCTGCCATGGTGACAAGACAGGGAACTAAGAATGGGCTTGGGGGGGGAGCACTTCCTCTGGAGCCTTCAGGATATGTGCAAGATAGGGGGCTCCCCCTCCCATACACAGTCTGGGAGGGAACATGTGCTCCTGTCTAAACACCTCCTCACTGGCACCCACCCCCGCCCCTGCCCCCGGGTTCCGGTTCCCTCAGGGTGAGAAAATGAGGGACACCTAGGGTTATGACGTCTCCATAGGAAGGGAGGGGAATGCGGGTGTTCAGAACTGACATGATCACAGATTCATGCGTTCACTGGTAGTCAACGTGTCCACATCCATGACGCTGTTCCATCATGCAGACACAGACATACACAGTCATTTCATCACATATGTATACTAGCACAAACTCACATACACAACAAATAACACAGAATCAGGCATATTACCACACAAAAATATTACACAAATAGACACAGATACACTTTCCCTTACAAATCACACTACAGATACAACAGTACAAATAACTCCCAATCAGACCTGAACGTCAAACAGATGCACTCACACATCCAGATATCTGTGAACATACAGAGTAACAGTTAACTTTGCTGAGCAAGAACTACATACCAAGCTCAGAACTACATGCACAGCATGTGTTACCTTAATTAACCCCCAGAACAACCCTATGAGGTACTGCTCTTTTCTATACCCAGGATACAAAGACAGAAATGAGGCACAGATGTGGCAAGTAACTTCACGAGGTCAACAGAGCCTACGTTCTTACACCTATGCCACACTGTGCACCCTGGTTCCTAATGCACACCTGAAACCCAGGACAATAGAACACAGGGTGGAAATAGAGAACCCAGCACACAATGGAATCTATGCCACCAGCACCTGAAGGTATGGCCCTGCACCCCCGAAGGTCTAAGCCCACAATATAGCATTAGCAGGGACCAGGTAAGGGCCAATGACTAAACTCTCTGCCTCCGTGTTGGCACAGGCAAGGCTGGAGGAGGCAAAACAGACAGAACTGGAATAGGAGGAAGTAGAGCCACCCACAGCCAGGGCCCCCATGAGTCTGGAGGTGGCGGAGTGAGATCTCCCAGATCGAAGTAGCCAGCACCTGTCCTGAGCCCCCTCATTCTACCTTGCCCATCTCCGTGTCCCACAACTGTTCCATTCCTTCATCATCCTATCTCCCCTCCCTTCTAGTCTTTGTTCCCCACTTCTCCTTCCCTTCTCAACCCTTCTCCTTACCTCCCACCCTATCTCCTCTCCCCTCTTCTTCCCATCCCCCTCACCTCATCTTCCCTCCCTCCTCTCATTTCCCTCATCCCACCTTTTCTCCATCCTCTTCTTACCCCGCTTCCTTTCCTTACTTCAGAGCTCACACCCCTTTACACACTAGGATCACCATGGTGAATACTAGAAAGAAGGCAGATAATGGAGAATATGTAGATCTGACCTCAGGACCCCCTAGATCTCTCTCCTGCTCTGCTCTGCTGTGGCCCAGGTACTGATGTTCTCCAAGCCTCAGTGTCTGGTTCTATCCAGACTGCATGAACTCAAGGGTGTCCAAACTGTTTCTGGGAAATGGGAAAGAAAGAGAGGTGAGAGCTTCTGCCCTGGCCCTTCCTTTGTCCTCAAACCTCCCCAAGAACTCCTTCCCCCTCCTCACCCCCGGATAACCCCCTCCCCACCCCCGCTCCCTGTAGCACAGATGGGCCTGGGAGACAGTGACGTGGGCGCCAGGCACCGTGTCTGCTCAAGCGACGGCTTCCGCTGGCTACCGCCTCCGCAGCCCTGCCTGCTCTGAACAGCGGGGACACTAGGGCTGAGATTTAATGGGGGAGAGAGGGGGATGGGACTGAGATGGGAGATTCTGGGTGTGTTAAGGAAATCATGTGGAGCTGAGATGAAGGGTTAAAGAGGGGAGTTAGGATAGGAGAGATCACACGAGTAGATAACAGATTAAGAATAGGATAAAACAGAAGACTTGGGGGGGGGGAGGAGATCATACCCAGCCAAGAAGAGGGGAAAGAAAGGGTGGGCTAACATTTGGGAACTCAAGAGGAAAGTAGGATGAAAGATTACAGAGAGGACGTTAATGACAATTGTGGGGGCTGCTGAGGAGGGGCTGCTCACAAGGGAGCTAGGATGAGGGGATTATACAGAGGATGAAAAGGGGACTCACTAAGGGAATGAGGAGACGCTAAACCTGGGGAGAACTACCAGGTTACAAAGGAGAAAGCGGAAGGGTGCTTAAATTCTGCATGTCTATCAGGGTCTGTTTTGTTAGGTCACCTCAGGTCAATTCCGGGTCAAGATAAGGTAAAGCTGAATTAGGTCTGGTCCAGGTCAGTTCACAGCTCCGATGTAAGACAGGTAAGAAGGGGTGACCTTTTGACCCTGGTCGAGGAACTACACCTCGCACAGCACACTACTCTCTCCCCGACCCTCCTAAATGAAAAAAGGAAAGAATGCCCGGAGTCACCGCCAACTGGCAGGCAGTTTTCCTTTAAGGCTGCCTTTGACGTTACACAGGTTCCAGAAGATTCTCCCGGGATTCGAGCGGTGGCCAGTACGTCCCACCTTCTCAAACCCGAGATTGGACTAATATAGTTGCCCCCAGTCTCGGGTCTGAGCCCCACAGACCAACCAATAAAATCAAAGGGCGCGTAGAGTTGCCGCCCTCTGTCCCTTTCACCAATGACACGACGAGCTAGCGAAGAGGTGTGGTTGACTGATCCCAGAGTGCACCAATCAGACCGACACCAATCACTGCCCGGAATGTGTGCGCGTGTGGCCGGGTGACAGGGGCGGAGAATGGGCGGCTATCACCAAGGCACTCGTTGAAGGCTGTCCAATTACAGCGGAGGCTGAGCTGAGTGACGGGCAGGCCGCGCAATGGGCGGCGCGGAGGCGGAGCCGTGGGGGCGGGTTCCCCGGCCCGCTGTCTGCGGCCGGCGGGCAGGCGACTCCTGTCCCGAGTGGAGGCGGCGGAGCTGGAGCCAGGGGAGGGGGCAGCGGCTGTCTACGGACCGCGGTGGCGCCCGCAGCTCCTCACTGGTGAGGGCACCCAGCCAGGACTCAGGGGTCCCGGGAGCGGGGGCGTCGCGGAGCCAGGGGTCCTGGTGTAGGGGGTGGGGGGAGATTGGGGGGGTGGCGCTGGGACACTGAAGGCCCATCGTTTCTTCTGCCGTGGTGGTGCGGGGACTGGGGTCTGGAAGGTGCTCGATGTCTGCGACCCTCTAACCGGGGGCAGCCAGAGTCTGAGCTGGGGGGAGGGTCGGGCCGGGTCGGATTAGGTTCCGTGGGCGGAGGCGTTTCTGAGCCAGCCCCGCCTGTCAGCGCCGGTGACATCACCGACCACCCTCCCCCGCCCGAGCCCCCTCCCCTCCCTTCCCCTCCGCTCCTCGCCGCGCCTTTTGTCCCGGGCGAGCTCTGCTCTGCCCCGCCCCTCCCCGCCCATCTGCGAGGGAGGAGACTCCGGGTCAGTGACTTCATTGAGTAGGTTCTTGGGGATCGGGGTCGGATCCTCCCCGGAGAGAGAGGCGAGAGGAACTCACTGCCTCTCAGGCCCTCACAATCACACCTACCACAGGTACACAGGCTGCCACTCGCAAGCACACGCTGGCCACTGCCGGCCTTACAGTCCCACTGCCACACAGCCATTCATACAGACATTGCTGCACCTGAGAGCAGGTGGCCGCTGGACCCTATTCCTTCACTCTCCACACCTGGGGATCAGGTCTAGCTGCTGCTGCACCGGACGGGACTTGCTGGGCAAGTGCCTCTGAGAACCTGAGGAGGTGGCTTCCAGAGCTGCAGCTTTCCAAGCAGGCTCCAGTGGAGCGATCAGAGGTGAGGGGCTGGGCTGGGCATGTTTAAGCGCACAGTGCTCTCCTGCCCATCCCCAGCAGCACCCCCACTACAGGCCCGAGGAGCTTTCCGGAGCTTCCCACACTTCTGGGGAGAAGACTTCTTAGCCAGCTTGATGTTTAAAATTCAGCTGGAGCCCTTAAAACTTCGAGCGTGGACGCTGAATGGGTTTGTAAAGTTCCGGTAAGTCCCTCTGGAGAAGGGCACTCATATCCCCACCACATCAAATTCTCCACATCACATCCCCCTTCATCGCCTATCATATCATCCTCATTTCATCCCCATTACATGTAAGAACCCTCCTTCTACCTCACCCTTACGTTTGAATGAACTGCACCCCTTGTCCTTCATCTCCTATACCAAACCGTTCAGGCATCCATCCATTTTCCACAAACATCTCCAGTATTTCAACTCTCTACATCTCTCTCTTTCAGCCCACTGGTAACCCATTTTCCACCTCAGCCATTTCCATTTGTCATCCCTTGTCCCCCTCCACCAGTACTTCATTTTCTGTATCAACCATCCCCCTCCCTACACAGGCCTTCTTGCTATTTCTCATTTTTCATTCCTGCCTCTACGTGAACATCCTCTTCATTCTTCTCCATCCAAGGCAGTGCCATGCCATGGGGCTCCTTTGTCATTCCAACACGTGGCTTGTGGGTATGGGGAGGGAGGGAGAGAGGGAGGAAAGGAGGAGGAAAAAGGCAATTCCTGAAAGAGCTTGCCCTGTGTCTGTGGAGACAAGAGAATTGTAGGTCTAGAACGGTTATCAGGTGAGTGCCAGGAAGGAAGCTGGCCTGATGAGGAGGTAATACAGGGACAGCAAGAGGAGGCTGGGAGCATTGGCAAGCTCTTCCACTTGCCCTCTGCCTAGAAGCTGCTGTGGTTCTCTGGGGGCACCCTCTTGGTGGACTAGGGTTCCTTCCCAGTCCTGGGGTGACGGGGAGAAGGTGTGGGCTGAGGCAGAGATGGCAGACCACCCCCAGTTCCCTCTCAGACGGCTTTTACCGTTGCTTCCGAAAATGGCTGCCCACCCCCAGATGCTCTTCTCTCACTCTTCCAACCCCAGCTTCCCCCACCAGGCGTGACATACTGGTAGGGGGAGAAGGGGGAGTACCCGCCTTTATGGAGCCTTCTCTTCGTCAGAGCGAGGTGACTCCCAGAACCATGAGTCAACTCAGCCACCTGCAACAGGCACTGTGGGGGCAGGAACTAGGGCCATTGTCCCTGCCTTCCTGGGGCCTTAAGGCCCCCCCTTACCCATTACAGCCCTCGCTCCTGCCAGGAAACCCTCTATACCTCACTGGAGCAGTCAGAGGCAGAAAAATAGGCCTCAGCTGTGGCTGCCAGTCCAGGACATTGCTAGAAAGACTCTGGTTTTCTGGGCTTTGGTAGGGGTTGGCCAAGCCTCTGAAGGGCTAGAGAATGGCTTCTGGCCATCTCCCCAAATAGCCCAACTACAGGAAAGTCCCCTTCCCTTCCTATCCACCACGTAGGCAGGGGTGAAGGGAGATTAGAGCGGAAGAATGAGAGCCCTGTGTTTCTCCCTCACAAAACAAATGTCCCTGCATCCAGCTTAGAAGGAACTATCAGAAGAGTGTGGACCTGGCCCTGGGCCAGATCCTGAACCACTGGGCAGGTGAGAAGGAGGGACTGGTAGGGAAGGTATTAAGGAAATGGTGATTAGTGCCTAATTGTTCTAACAACTACGGTTAAGAAAGGCCCTATGCCCAGGATGCTTTTGTTCACAAACACTAGTGCTTAGGTGGCACAGACATGTCTTCATACACATTTTGTGTGCAGGCACTGGGAAATGAGTAAAGGGAACTGTTGCCCTGGTTGGAGGAAGGACAGTGTCATCCCCGGCTAATAAGGGAGTTAGAAGCAGCAGTTTCAAAAGGCTGTGAGTCATCCTCTGATCTGAGTCACACGTGAGGCTTAGCATCGTCTGGGGAGCAGGGACAAGGAGGCCTGGGGTCTTCACTAGTGGAAAGGACTCCAGGCACCTACACCCTGACTCAGCCTGGCTGGCCAGGACAGCTGGCTAAAGACCCAGGCCTGTCCCCAGTCCTGGGCCACTGCCCCAACTGCCCTTAGCCCGGGCACCATGCCTGAGGCATGGCGTAAAAGACCACGACACTCAGGTGACCTCACCCAGTACACTGATCTTTGCCAGCTTCTGTGTGTGGGCCTGTCAGTCCATGGTGCCACCTCAGGCGGCAGGGCCTCTCAGGGGTCCTCAGTCTGGCCCAAGGACGTGGGCCTTAGCCTAGCCCCTAGTAGGCCACAGCCCCCAGCTTCCTGCCGGGAAAATCCAGGAGCTGACGAAAGAATGACAGAATCCTAGAATGTCAGAGCTGGACGAGATCATCTAGTCCAAACCTTTCATTTCACTGATGGGAAGACAGAGGCCTACAGAACAGGCATGACCTGCTGAAAGTCACACAGTGAGTCACTTAGGGATTGCAGGATCATCAGGAGCAGGGCTGGGTCAGGAGAGAAGAGGGGCTTCAAGGACTGGCCCTGGGTTTCTTTCAGAAACAAGGAGACAAGTGCTGGTCCAGTGGCTGTGATGGGAAAGGATTATTACAAGATTCTTGGGATCCCATCGGGAGCCAACGAGGATGAGATCAAGAAAGCCTATCGGAAGATGGCCTTGAAGTACCACCCAGACAAGAACAAAGAACCCAATGCTGAGGAGAAGTTTAAGGAGATTGCAGAGGCCTATGATGTGCTGAGTGACCCTAAGAAACGGGGCCTGTACGACCAGTATGGGGAGGAAGGTAAGAGGGCAGTGCTCCAGCCTGCTACTGGACCCCTGTCCTTGTCTGGGGTGCTGGGTGACCCAGTTTTCATAGCAGGCAACTGGAAGCTGAGGAGGGTGTGAGGGAGGCAAATGTCCTCAGCACTGACACCCAGAGGAGAGAAGAGACCACCCACTACCCAGCCTTGGCTTACCATAGTTCTCCCCGCTTCTCTCTGCCCCTCTCTCTCCTCAAATTCAGGCCTTAGAGACATCTGAAGTCAGAACCAGAGGCCTTCCCCCTCCCCCTTTTCCCTCCCAGCCTTATTAGTCCAGCCTGAAGTCCCTGCTGCTTCATTGGCTGATAAGGAAGGTTAGGGAAAAGGAGTGTGTGTGGCCTGGCGGTCTGAGGACAGAGCATTTACATTCATCAGCATAAAAGTTTGGCCCTTAAGCAGCCTGGGAATTAACCACTGGAGCTCTGATATAGAGAGATGATTTTCCCTTCCTTGCCCACTTCAAGCCAGCAGAATGGAGGGGGAGCTTTGCCTCCCTGAGGAAGTGGCAGGGATCCAAGGATGGAAGGGGAACTGCTGCTGGCATCTTGCCCCCCCCTCCCTGAAGTAGCTGGTGGCCGTGCACAGGGTGGCAGGAAAGGCCCAAATAAAGCCTCTGAGAGGGCGGCCCCTCCCAGTACATCCCACAGGCATGATGTAGCTGCTAATTCTGGGCCTGCCCCTCAGGGCCGCCTGCCACCCGCCAGCCACAGGCACCTGTCAGGCTATATTAAGAGACGTTGCCACAGCCGAGGACTCTGCTTCCTAGGAGGAACTGTCCTTCCTGCCCAACAGCATCTGCCTTCCACATTCTCCTCCTCACTCTCCGCACTCCAGCCTCAAAACTAGATGGGCTAATGATATGTACTGTACCTGCTACAGAGTAGATAGTAGACAAGTGCTCAAAAGAATGTTCTTGTCCTCTCCTCCTTGCTTGGTGTCCCATGCTAGCCTCTGTGCACCCCAGTCCTCCCAACCCCCTCTTCTCATTCTCCGTGCCACCAGTTCCTTCGGTTTTTCCCTGCTCGCCTACTAGACTTGCCAGCTCCCAGATTCACAGACATCTGCTGGAATCCCCGGTGTTCTCTCAGCTAAGACATTTTTCTCTCTGGGGTAGAGGGGTGGGAGCAGCAGGGGTGGGAAGAGGGAAGCAGTGCACAGACCATGCCACCGTGTGACCTGTCTAGGAATTGCACTCTTTTCTCCACTTGGCCTCACTTTATTAGCTGGAGAGCTACCCAGAAACTTCACCCCTCCTGCATGACCAAGCCTAAGTTGAAGGGCAAAGCTCAGCCCCAAGGCACAGGCATGGGTTCTAATGTCGATCTACATCCCAGGAAGTCTCCAAAGAATGCAACACAACCTTAAGGAGAAACCCAGGGCCTGGGGAAGGAGAAGGAGCCTTGAAAATGTGGGTTATGTTTCTATCTGCCCTGCCTCCTCCCCAACAGCCAGCCAGCAGAACTGTGTACAGAGACTCCCTGCGCAACCCTGGCTGGGGACAAATTGTTCCCAGCTTGAAAAAGGGGGTGGCAGTGGTACAACAGGGATCCCCACAGAGAAGTTTACCCCCCTGTTGTTACCAGTCCAACCTCCCTCTCACTGAGCTCTGCCAAACTTCTTGAACTCACCTGATAATCAGACCCTCAATAAAAGGAAAGAACATCCCTCCCCAAGGGAGGGATGAAGAGGCAGTTGCCACAAGTCTCTGAACTGCCTGCCACTTGGCCTCTCTAATGAAACCTAAATCTGTCCTTGTGGTCCCAGGAAATAAGAGGCTAATTTAATTTAGGCTTAGACTTCCACAGCCAATTGAAATTCAAGATAAAAAGCCTCAAAGAAAAGAGTCCCTTCCCCTAGCCTGGGCCCCACCCCTGAGTCTACACATTCTAGATCATTTCTGTGTTAACCTCCTCCCTCACTCCTCCCCGCACCCCCACCCCATCACCACCACTACCATCCCCCCATGAAGGCTGCCTCCAGCAATCTGAGATCCTTAGATAGGACCTGACTGGCGAGAGAGCAGCTAAGGCCACTACCCACAATGTGCCAGCGCATTCATGCATTTTGGTTGCTCTGGGGTGTGGGGCTTGGTGTAGAAGTCCAAGAAGCTCTATTCCCATTGTATTCTATATCTGTCCAGTGTGTGAAAGACACCCTGGAGTTGTATAATACCATGAGCTCTGAGTGTAGAAACAAAGCATTTGAAAACTTTCTAGAGAAATAGCTCCTCGGGGCACCTGGGTGGCTCAGTCAGTTAAGCATCTGACTTTGGCTCCAGCCATGATCTCAGGGGTCCTGGGATCAAGCCCCCTCATCCAGCCCCTGTGTGTCCAGCCCCTGTGTCCAGTCCCCCCACCCCACCATAGGACTCCCTGCTCAACAGGGAATCTGCTTGTCCCTCTCCCTCTGCCCCTCCCCCCACCACGGGTACTTGCTCTCTCTCTCTCTCTCTCTCTCTCTCATATAAATAAATAAAATCTTAAAAAAGAAAAGAAAAGAAATAACTCCTCATCTCCAGGCTAATGAGCTTTCCTGCTTTTTTGGGCCCTCCTGATTTCCCATTTGGGTAGGAGTCAGGAAAAAAGGGAATTACACTAGAAGCAGAATGAGAGTGGGCTTCCTCCTAGACTGTATCCCCACCTTATTTGGGACAGTTCACTTACTAGCTTTCTGTATAGTTAAATCCTGTCCAATTGCCTCTTGCTCTGTGTGTCTTTGGAGATAAAGATTTGGGAGTCAGGTATGACTGTAGTGATCCCAGGCCAGCCACTCAAGGCTTTGTGAGACATCTTTGGGTCATGGGGACATGGAAGAGACTACAGGACTGGAAGTCCTATCCTCCAAGTCTACTAGCCTTGGCTTTTCTATCTCCTGGGTAACTCAACCTCTTTGAACCTCATGATGTGCTTTATTATTAAACATATAATTAAGAATAGAAATTAATCTTGTCAGAGACTTTTCTTACTCTATTATGCCAGCCCTCTCTATGAGAGTTAAAGGTGACTTCTTTCTCTAGGCCCATGAACTAGGAGCTAGAGGGCAGGGGCGGAGGTTGGGGTGGGGTCAGGACCAGCCACACTATCCCTAACTTCTCCTCCCTCCAGGCCTGAAGACCGGCGGTGGTTCGTCGGGTGGCTCCAGTGGCTCCTTTCACTACACCTTTCATGGGGATCCCCATGCCACCTTTGCCTCCTTCTTTGGTGGCTCCAACCCCTTCGATATCTTCTTTGCCAGCAGCCGGTCCACTAGACCCTTCAGTGGCTTTGACCCAGATGACATGGATGTGGATGAAGATGAGGATCCATTTGGCGCCTTTGGCCGCTTTGGCTTCAATGGGCTGAGTAGGGGTCCAAGGCGAGCCCCAGAACCACTGTACCCTCGGCGCAAGGTGCAGGACCCACCTGTGGTGCATGAGCTGCGGGTGTCCCTGGAGGAGATCTACCACGGCTCCACCAAGCGCATGAAGATCACACGGCGGCGTCTCAACCCTGATGGGCGAACTGTGCGCACCGAGGACAAGATCCTGCACATTGTCATCAAGCGCGGCTGGAAGGAAGGCACCAAGATCACCTTTCCCAAAGAGGGTGATGCCACACCTGACAACATCCCTGCTGATATCGTCTTTGTGCTCAAAGACAAGCCCCATGCACACTTCCGTCGAGACGGCACCAACGTGCTCTACAGTGCGCTGATTAGCCTTAAGGAGGTAGGGCCTGGATCAGGTGGTGTGTTTGTTGGGGAGGGGAGGAAAAATGGGAACATTTTTACCTCACTTCAATCTTTTCCTCCTTCCCACTCTACCCCACCTTTTCCTCACTCTGCTTCCTCTTCCCCAGGCGCTGTGTGGCTGTACTGTGAACATTCCCACTATCGATGGCCGGGTGATCCCATTACCCTGCAATGATGTCATCAAGCCAGGCACCGTGAAGAGACTCCGTGGGGAGGGCCTTCCCTTCCCCAAAGTGCCCACCCAGCGAGGAGACCTCATTGTCGAGTTCAAAGTTCGCTTCCCAGACAGATTAACACCACAGACACGACAGATCCTTAAGCAGCACCTACCCTGTTCCTAGGCTCTGCCCCAGGCAGCCCAGAGTCTACCACAGCAATACCCCCTACACTCACCCCACCCAATGTGCACCCAGCTTGATGTCCACTGGACACTAGCAACTTTTTCTAAAACGCAAAAAAAAAAAAAAAAAAAAAAAAAGCCACTGGATTTCAGGAAAATGTTCCTGTCCCTGACCCCTTTCAGAGCTGGGCTGCCTTGGGGAAGTGGGTGGGAGGTGGGGAGAGCTAGCCCAGGTCAGGGGTCAATTTTCATGTCACTAGCTTTGAATCCAGTTCCCACACCAGTGGCTGGAGAGTGACCTGAGTGCTACTTGAAGATACAGAGATTCCCTGTCTATGCCTGTAAATAGCATGTCCTCTTTCCCCTCTCAGCTTTGCTAATACCTCTCCTCTCCCTGCGCTTCAGCTTCCTCCTACTGGGGGTCGAGGAAGATAGAAAGGACACTGTTTCCCTGCCCCCGCCCCATCCATAGGTCCACAGTGTCTAAGGTTAATGCACACATATTCACGCACACAAAGCACTCACCTAGAGCTATCTGTGCCTCTCCGGAGTTGAGATGGGACGGGAAGGTCCGTAAGCCATGAACTGGGCCATTGAGCACGAGACACTTTTCATTTGGGGCAGGAAGGTGAACAGGGCCCTTGGCAGCCCCCCTGAGAGCTCCCCTGCCCAGATCCCGCAGAGCTGAAAGTTCTGTCCTCCCTGCTACACTCAGGAGTGTGCAAGGGTGGAGGGAGGGGAAGAGGGCCTACTGTATTAAGGCTAAGAGGTAGGGGGCAGGGTCCACCTCCCAGCCTTCATCAGGAAGGGAAAGGGCTTGGGGGTCAGGTGGCAGCTATTCCCCACCAAGAGATTCAGGGTCACAGGTTTCTCCCCACACCTCTGAACTCAGGGCCTAGCCACCCCCAAATTTCCAAATCCCATTTTTGTGATATGTGAAGCTACTTATTTCTTACCCTTCATGGAGGCTGCGTGGGAGAATTTCCAGCCCTTTAATGCCTGTGTGACCCCACCCCACTCCCACAGTTGTATAAAGGTCAAATAGTGAAGGAGCTAGGGGAAGACGGCTTCAGCCAGGTCCTGGGGTGGGGTCTTAAGGTTTTCTCACTTTGACAAGCCCCTGAATGTTTTTATAGTAGTTTTTTTGTATTTTTTTGTAATGACAGTATTATGGAAAAAAAATAAAGTATTTTAAAAATAAGGCATCTGAGCAGGAGCAATGAACCTGGGATGGGGGCAGGAGTGAAATACCACTCAAGGGCCCTCGTCATCTCTGAGAAATCCAGGCAGTCCTTCAATATAAGGTGACGCGGGCTTCTTCCTTCCTCCAAGCCTAGGCTCCGGGCATTTCTAAAACATATACCCCAAACACAGCGGAGACAGAAGATACCACTCAGCTATTAGAAGACACAAATCTATTTAGAAAGAATAAATATCCTTGGTTATGAGACACAAAGACTATCCTCTTTGAAGGATGTGCTAGCATGAGAACTTGTAGATTTTCTCTACATGGACTGGAATTTTCCTTTGAGAAAAGGAAATGTCCCTCCTAGGAGGGGATGAAGGAAGACTTTCTGGCTAACTAAAAGAGACACATCCCCAAAGACAAAGCCACAAAGGGGCAGTGGAAAGAACGGCTAGAGGTACCTGGCTGGCATCTTTGGCCCGTGCTGGCAGGGCCTGGCTGGGGATGCAGGCTCCCTGGAAGGCATGAACACTGTTGCTGATCCTTAAATCTTACCATTTTCTGGGCATGTCTGTCCTTGTCTCTGAACTACTTATCCTGCTGAGACAACTCTGATCCTCAGGACCTGCATGCTGCCTGCATGATGCACTTGTCACTTTCCTTGGATCTGGGTAAGGAAGAGCCCTGTA
>NW_024424119.1:24499407-24604886 GCF_017311325.1 Ursus maritimus
CGCAGGAATGCCCATCTGTAGGCTATGCCTGGGCCTGGACTTCCTCCTGATGCTGACTTTCTTCCATGCCTGAGCTCCGGATTCTTCAAGATCAAGCCCACAAGAACCATGCCCTTCTAAGCTTCAGTGTCCACAGTGCCATGAAGACATCTCTGCCTTCACCTGGGCCTAGGCTCCATACAGAGGCTAACACCAACTAAGCTTTAACAGAGAAATTCTGCCCTTGCCTTTTCTCTTGGGACAATGCCAGTGAAAAAGCTTCTCATCCTTTTGCTAACGTACTTTTGGGAGGAACCTATTCCTTCCACTGCAGAAACCAAGGGGTCTTGCTCACAAAGGTGTCTGCGAATTTCCTGGCCTGGGCAGGGAGATCCCCAATCCTGCATCCACTACTCCGTGCTTTCCTGTTTTGGGTCCCCTAGGTCATCCCTCTTCACTTGGGGCTAAATTATTGTCCTGGCTCTTTCCTGAGGCCTGAAGCTTTCGGATTCAGGTCGGCTAAGCCAAACTACTTCCCCTGGCTTCAGTGTGTACATGTAAGACCCGGGAAACTGTCGTTATCTCCACTGAGTGCACTCTGGGGATAAGCCTATGAGTCTTTAAAAGCCAGGCTGTCTGAGGCCAGGGGCACTCCCATGAGAAAGCCCTGAACATGGCTCTGCAACTCTGCCTGCAATTTGAGCCTTTCCTGTCTTAGAGGTTGCATGGGGGGATTTGTGGTCCTTTAATGCCTGTGTGACCCCCTACACACACACACACACACACACACACACACACACACACACACACACACACACACTGCCCCTGGGCAGTGGGGTCTTAATTCACTTTGAGAAGCCCCTGAATCCTTTTATAGTAGTGTGTGTGTGTGTGTGTGTGTGTGTGTGTGTGTACAATTTCATAATGACAGTACTATGGCTGTCATCTGCTCATTTGTATGACAGTAACATGTTCTTTAAGGCTTGGCCATCCTGAATCTTGGACAACCATCACCCTTGGTGGTAGGGGCCATTCCTTGGTCACTGGAGCTCCTTGACCACTCAGAGAGCCATTTAGCTTCTGGGCATCTCCCAGCTCACTGACTCTCAGAACATCCTCCAATTGTGACTTAGCAGATGGAATCTTCTTGGACTTCAATATCTCCCTAGACTATCTGACCCTTGAAGGAATCTCTAAATTAATCTCCAATATCCTTTTCCTAAAGTGGAAACTCCAAGAAGAATGCTCCCCTCTGTGGGGATCCCCTCCAGACACTCTTCCTCTGTTCTCTGCCTCTGGGGCAGTGCTCCTCCATGGCTGGAGTCTGTGGGTACACAACTCCACACTTATCCCTTGGGTCATGTTCTGCCATCACTTGGAAGTGACTCTGGACAGCCTCCTTGTCCCCCATACACTTGCATTCTGCCATGATTTGTCCAGGTTGATGGGCAAAAATTTGTCTGCTTTTCTTGGACTGAGGGTCCTGTGTGAACCATGACCAGCATCTCAGGGCCCTCTGGCTTCCTTGCTCACAGCTGATGGAGCAGGGAAAGAACTATCCAAGGTAGGGACTGAATATTTTGTGATCAGCCCATCCTCTGACCTACACAATGGTTTCTGTCAAAGAGCTAAGCAACCTTGGCTTAGCCATTCCTAAAACATGGGTGGCTGAGAGAGAAAAGTAGACCAGGGAAGAAACCATGATTGGGTCTCTATCAACATAACAGTTTTATGGATTCAAGGACCTGGTGAGGTAAGCTCTACCTCTGCCACACTCAAAACTATGTAACCTTGGCTTCCTCGTGCTTATCTAATGGCTAGATCAAGGAAGGGAAGATACCCTCCAAGAGGTATTCAGGCAGTGTTTCTGATTCATTGAGGGTACCAAATTTCCAGTTTCCAAGCAGCTATAAGACTTCCCAGGAGGGGGCAAATGTATAATTGGCAGCAAGCCATGAACAATACCTATTGGGAACCTATAGGGATACCACTGTTATAGACTTGCCCCAGCTTCCTGTCCAAGTAAACCAATGCATTTTCCAGTTGCTTCCAATCTAGGTTCTCTTTTGAACACATTGATAAGTCATTTTCTGACCAATTCTCTGAGTGACTCAACAAGTCACTTTTTATCTCCTCTACAGAATCAGTCCCCAAAGCCTTCACTAGGTAGCTTCCTGAATTCCTTGATAGGTAACAATTCCTTGATAGGTCTTTTCTAGACTATGCCTCAGACTCTTCTCTTGGTCATTTCCTAACTGGAACTTTGCGGGCCCCTCACATAGAACTTCCTGGATGTCACAATCCAATCTTTCTTAGATCCTTGCTGCTTTGGCTCATAAACACAGAGGGCTATGAAAGTCTACAATTGTTCCTTAGCTGAGATTTGTCTGTTAGTTGCCACAAGGCTTCATCAATACCAGAGACTCTTGGATCCTGCAAGCCAAGACCCACCAGCGTCACATGGACTCTTTCAAAGGTGGTGCACTCTAGTTCCAAATATTATTGCTTATAGGAAATTCTCCAGGAAGAATGGAAACTGGCACATAGGCCTGGGTGGCCAGGATATACTGAAAAAGATTAAAACACAAATTTTCAAACCACTTCTGTAACAGGTATAAAATTTCATTTGAGGTGAGAGATTGTACCTCATGCTGGGTTCTAGGAAAGGATACCCCAGAGATCCTAATCTGAGCTGGAAAAGAAGGTAGTAGTAGTGGGGGCAAGGGTTGAAGTTTGGCCTGAGGTAGGGGCTGGTAATGAAGAAGGGTTCAGGGCTGGGGAAGAACTGGGGAACATTTAGCCTGAATTTAAACTGAAGGATGGAGGAGTGGGCATTAGAAATTATACTGCAGGGGTGCCTGGGTAGGCTCAGTTGGTTGAACATCTGGTTCTTGGCTTCGGCTCAAGTCATGATCTCAGGGTCATGGGATGGGGCCCCACACTGGGCTCCACACTCAGCATGTAGCCCACTTATCCCTCTCCCTCTGCTCCTCGCTCTCTTTTTCTCTATCTCAAATAAAATCTTTAAAAAAGAAAGAAAGAAATTAAACTGCATAAAACAAAGGGAGACTCCAATGAGGAACAACCACCAGAAACCAGCACAGTAACCACAAGGGACTCACTGTGCAGAGAGAGGAGCCCTAAGAAAGCTGCCTCCATCTATGCTGCAATGGTCTCCCCAAGTTTGGCAATGTGGGAGCTGTTGAAAACTGTGCAGTTGCTCTTGTTTATCTTCAGTGTTCCACATGGTTGGGAGCCTATGGTATCCTGGATGTCAGCGAGTGACTCAAAAATAGTCTCAGAAGAATATAAACACGTATTCCCTCAGCAAAAACTAGGAAACTCATTGGTTCCAATAATTTTAATGAAACCTCTGTCCAATCATTAACTGACCACTAAGCTAACGAAGCAGAGACTTGAGTGGCTACACACAAAAAAGAATATAGACTTGAAGAATTAGTTTAGAAGAGTCACTATGCAAACAACAAACTCTGGAGAGAATCTGATTCCTAGACTTGCCACGTTGTATTATTTAAAAATGTCCCAATTTTCAACAAAAACTACAAAACATGCAAAGAAACAAAAAAAGTTTGGCCCGTACACATACACAAGGGAAAAAGCAGCAATTAATAAATAGTGACCCCCAAGGAAGCCCAGACATTGAACTTACTAGACAAAGACTTCACCTGTTCAAAATAAGTTCAAAGTAAAGAAAACTATGTCTAAAAAAACTAACGGAAAGTATGAAAACAATGACTTGCCAAATATGTATTATCGATAAAGAGATAGAAATTACTTTAAAAAATATAACCAAATAGAAATTCTGGAGTTAAAAAGTACAATAACTGAAATGAAAATTTCAATAAAAGTTCAAGAGCAAATCTGAGAAGATAGAAGAAAAAAGTCAATGAATTTAAAGATAAGTTAATTGAGATTATGCAATGTGAGGAGCAGGGAAAAAAATGAAGAAAATGAACAGAGCCTAGGAGACCTGTGGGAAACCACGAAGAATAACAATATACAAATAATAGGAATACCAGAAAGAAGGGAGAGGAAGGGGCAGAAATAATATCTGGAAAAACAATGCCCCCAAACCACCCATGCTGACTGAAAGACTAGTCTACACATCCAAGAAGCTCAACAAATTCCAAACAGGACAAACACAAAGAGATCCACACTTACACACATCATCATCAAATTGTCCAAAGACAAAACAAAAAGGGAATCTTGAAAGAGGCAAGTGAAAAGTGAGTCATCACGCACAAAGGATCCTCAAGATTTAACAACTGATTTCTCATCAGAAGCTCTGCAGGCCAGAAGGGCTTGAATGACATACTCAAGTTTTGAAAGAAAAATTCTATACTCACAAAAACTATTCAACAAAAATGAAAGAGAAATCAAGACCAGATAAACAAAAACTGAGAATCCATTGCTAGCAAATCTTCCCTACAAAAAACAGTAATGGGAGTCCTTCAGGCTAAAATAAAGGAAACTAAAATAGTAACTCAAATCCACATAAAGAAATAAAGAGCACTGGTAAAAGTAACTACAAAGGAAAATATAAAAGATAGTATAAATGCATATTTAAAACTGTTCTTCTTCTGATTTAAAAGATGCCTGCATAAAGCAATACTAATAAGTCTGTGTTGATGAATGTATAATTCAACACAATGTATAAAGATTTAATTTGTATGCCTGTGAGAGCACAAAGGACAGAAAAGAAAATGAAACTAAACAGGAGCAACGTTTACAGGAGTAAACCATTAGGAGCAAACCAGATTGTCATAAATTAAGATTTATTAAGATAAAGATAAGATAAAATAAGATAAAGATAAGATTTATTAGGATAAATTAACTGATATAAATTATGATAATTATAATGCCCACGGCAACTACTAAGAAAACAATTCAAGGGGCTCCTCGGTGGCTCAGTGGGTTAAGTGTCTGCCTTCAGCTCAGGTCATGATCCCAGGGTCCTGGAATCAAGTCCCGCATTGGGCTCCCTGCTCAGCAGGGAGTCTGCTTCTCCCTCTGCCCCTCCCCCTGCTTGTGCTCTCTGTCAAATAAATAAAGAAAATCTTTAAAAAAAATTTTTTTAAAGAAAGCAATTCAAAAATGTAGCAAAAGAAACAACAAGGTCATTAAAATGGCATACCAGAAAATATCAATTTAACAAAAAAGGAGACAATAATGGAGCAACTGGGAAACAAAAAAAGACATAAGATCTATAAAATACCGACAGCAAAATTGTAGACATAAATCCTAGTATCAGTAACTACATTAAATATGAGTGAATTAAACTCTCCAATTAAAAGGCAAACACTGGAAAAATAGATTTAAAAATACATGATCCAACTATATGATGTCTACAAGAGACACATTTTTGCATTTAAAGACACAAGCTAAATGTAAAATGATGGAAAAGGATATATCATGCAAGCCATAATAAAAAGAAAGCTATAAAACAGCTATACTAGTATCAGACAAAATAGACTTTAAAAGAAAAATTGTTGGGATGCCTGGTTGGCTCAGTCAGTTGACTGTTGGACACTTGATTTCGGCTCAGGTCATGATCTCAGGGTCATGGTACTAAGCCCCATGTCGGGCTCTGTGCTCAACCCACAGAAATCTTGAGGAGTCTGCTTCTCTCACTCTCTCCCTCTGCCCCTCCCCACACACATGTGCACACTCTCTCTCAAATAAATAAATCTTTAAAAAATACTAAATAAAAGAAAAATTGTTACAAGAGACAAAAAGGGACATTTTATAATGATAAAAATCAATCCATTAAAAAGACATAACAATTATAAACATATATGTATCTAACAAAGAGCCTCACACACATAAAGCAAAAAATGACATAACTGAAGGGAGAAATAGACAATTCATAAAAAAATAATTGGAAATTTCAATACTCCACTCAATAATTATAAAAACAACTATGCCAAAGATTAACAAGAAAATAGAAGACTTGAAAAATGGTATAAATCAACTAGACCTAACAGACATTTACAAAGCATTCCATTCAATTAATAGCAAGATACACGTTCTTTTCGAGTACACATGAAACATTCTCCAAGTTAGAGCATAGGTTAAGCCTTAAAACAAGTATCAATAAGCTTAATAGAGATGAAATCATAAATATGTTCTTTGATCACAACAGAATGAAAGAAATCAATATGAAAAGGGAATTTGGGAAAATTGTAAATATGTAGAAATTAAACAACACACACCTAAATAACCAATGTATCAAAGAAAAAAATCACAAGGGAAATTAGAAAATACTTAGAGGCTAATGAAAAAAAATATCAAAAATTATGGGATGCAATGAAAGCAGTGCTCAGAGGGAAATTTATAACTGTAAATACCCACATTAAAAAAAACTTCAAATCAACAACCTGACTTTGTATCTTAGAAGCTAGATAAAGAAGAGGAAAGTAAACCCAAAGCAAGTGGAAGGAAGAAAATAATAAAGAATAGATCAGAAATAAATAAAACAAAGTATAGAAAACAATATAAAAAAATCAAACTAATGGTTGTTTGAAAAGATGAAAAAATACGAATCTATAGTAAGATGGTAAGAAAAACAGAGAGAAGACTCAGATTACTAAAATCAGAAGTGAAAGTGGGGACAGTAGTACCAACCTTACAGCAATAAAAAGTATTAGAATACTATGAACAACTGTACATCAACAAATTAGATAACCTTAGAAGAAAGGGACAAATTCCTTGAAATACACTGTGATAGTTAATTTCACATGTCAGCATGACTAAGCCATGGGGTGCCCCGATATATGATCACACATTATTCTGGGAGTTTTGGATTTTTTATTATTTTTTAAATTTTTTAAAAAAATTTTATTCTGGGAGTATTTTCTTTTTCTTTTTGAGGATTATCTTAAAATACTTTATCTATTTTGGAGAGAGAACATGAGTGGGGAGGGGCAGAAAGGGAGGGAGACGAGAGGGAGAAAGAATCTGAAGCAGACTCCACACTGAGTGCAGAGCCTCACACAGGGCTCAATTCTACCACATGAGATCATGACCTGAGCTGAAATTAAAAGTCGGATACTCAACCAACCGAACCATCCAGGCATCCCATTGAGGATGTTTTTTCGGATGAAATTAATATTTAAGCAGTGGACTGAGTAGATTTCCTTACCTAATGGTGGGCAGGCCTCATCCAATCAATTGAAGGTCTGAATAGAATGAAAAGGCTCACCCTGCCCAAGCGAGAGAGGTCTTCCTGCCTAAAAGCCCTTGAGCTGGAACACCAGCTTTTCTCCTGCCTTCAGACTTGAACTGAAACATCAGCTATTCCTGGGTCTCAAATCTGCCAGCCTTGGGACTATAACTACATCATTGACATTCCTGGTTCTCTGGTCTTTTGACTTAAACTGGAACTAAAAAAATCAGCTCTCCTGGGTCTCTAGCTTGCCAACTCACTCTGCAGATCTTGGGATTTGCCAGCCTCCATAATTGTGTGAGCCAATTCCTTATAATAAATAATATATGTATGTGTGTATACATATATACATATATATGTATATGAATATGTATCCTATTGGTTCTGTTTTTCTGGAGAACCCTGACTAATACACACACGTTACCTAAACTGTCTAAAACAAAAAAACAAAAAAAACAACCCACAGAAATCTCAAAAGACCTATAACAAGTAAAGAGATTGAATCAGTAATCAAAAACCTTCCAACAAAGAAGACATAGAGATGGCCAGCAGACACATGAAAAGATGCTCAACA
Organism: Ursus maritimus; assembly: GCF_017311325.1. Taxonomy (NCBI): domain Eukaryota; kingdom Metazoa; phylum Chordata; class Mammalia; order Carnivora; family Ursidae; genus Ursus; species Ursus maritimus. Next base: position 24,507,147 of record NW_024424119.1, read on the forward strand.
TCACTAATCATCAGGGAAATGCAAATTAAAACCACAATGACATATCACTTCACAACGGTCAGAATGGCTAAAAGTCAAAAACACAAGAAAAAGCAGTTGTTGGCAAGGATGTGGAGAAAAAGAAACCCTTGTTCAGCCACTGTGGAAAACAATGTGGAGGTTCCTCAAAAAATTGAAACTAGAAATACCATATGATTCAATAATTCCACTACTTGGGGGGGGAGCGGTGCCTGGATGGCTCAGTTGCTTAGACGGCTGCCTTTGTCTCTGGTCATGATCCTGCAGTCTCAGGATTGAGTCCTGCATAGGGCTCCCTGCTCAGCGGGGAGTCTGCTTCTTCCTCTGACCCTCCCCCCTCTCATGCACGTGCTCTCTCTCTCTCTCTCTCAAATAAAGAAATAAAATCTTAAAAAAAAAAAATTCCACTACTGAAAATACTAATTCAAAAAGATATATGCATCCCTATGTTTACTGAAGCATTATTTACAATAGCCAAGATATGGAAGTGACCCAAGTGTCCATCCACAGATGACTGGATAAAGAAGATGTGGTATGTATATATATAATAGAATATTACTCAGCCAAAGAACATTTGCAACAACATGGATGGACCTAGAGGATATAATGCTAAGTGAAATAAGTTGGTCAGAGAAAAACAAAACTTATATGTGGAATTCTTAAAATAAAATAATTTATTATTTGAGAGAGAGAGAGCAAACACTGGGAGTGAGGGGCAGAGAGAGAGGGAGAGAGAAACTCAAGCAGACTCTGCACTGAGCGCACAGCCCAACGTGGGGCTCAATCCCACAACCCCGAGATCATGACCTGAGCTGAAACCAGGAATTGGAAATTTAACCAACTATACCACCCAGGTGCCCCTTATATGTGGAATTTAAGAAACAAAACAAATAAACAAACAATGAGAAAGGAGATTTAAAAACACTCTTAAATATAGAGAATGAACTGGTGGTTGCCAGAGGGGAGTGGGGTGGGGAGGATGGGTGAAATAGGTGATGGGAATTAAGGATACACTTATCTTAATGAACACTGAGAAATGAACAGAATTGTTGGATCATTATATTGTACACCTGAAACTAATATAACACTGTATGTTAATTAGATGTCAATAAATAAATAACAAAAAAATAACATTAACAAACAAAAACCTTCCAACAAAGAAAAGTCCTTGACCTGAAGGTTTCACCAGTGAATTCTACCAAACATTTAAAGAAGAACTAATACCAATATCAATCGTTCTTAAACTCTTCCCAAAAACTGAAAAGGGAATACTTTCCAACTCATCCTATGAAGTCAGAATTACCCTGTTACTAAAGCCAGATAAAGAAAAGTTAGATTAGAAATAATAAAATTAGAAATTCTAAATATAAGTTTAATTCTAAATAAATTTAAATAATAAAATTAGATTAGAAAAGAAAATGAAAGCCCAACATCCCTTATGAATGTAGACGCAAAAATCCTCAACAAAATATTAGCAAATTGAACTCAACAGCACATTAAAAGAATTATTATTCCTCAAAATTAAGTGGAATTTGTTCCTAGAATGTAAGGGTAGTTCAACATAAGAGAAACAATCAAGGTAATACATGATACTAGTAGAATAAAGGGGGGAAACACATGATCATCTCAATTGATACAGAAAAAGCATTTGATAAAATCCAACCTTTTCATGATAAAAACTCAGAAAACAAGGAATATAGGGAAAATTCCTCAACATAATAATGGGTATTTATGAAAACCTACAGCTAGTATCATACTCCACAGTGAAAGACTGAAAGTATTCCCCCTAAGATAGTGAACAAGGCAAGGATGCCCACTTTAACTACTGCTATTCAACATTGTACTGCAAGTTCCAGCCAAAGTTATTAGATAACAAAAAGAAATAGAAGCATCCAAATTGGAAAAAAAAAAAAAGGTGATGGGGCGCCTGGGTGGCTCAGTTGTTAAGCGTCTGCCTTTCGCTCAGGGCATGATCCCCGAGTCCTGGGATCAAGCCCCATGTCGGGCTCCCTGCTCTGCTGGGAGCCTGCTTCATCCTCTTCCACTCCCCCTGCTTGTGTTCCCTTTCTCGCTGGCTGTCTCTCTAAATAAAATCTTTAAAAAAAAAATGAAACTATCTCTATTCACAGATCATATGATCCTATATATATAGAAAATCCCAAAGAATCCACAAGAGAGCTAGTAGAGCAAATAAATGAATTCAACTTACAGAGTACAAGATCAACACACAGCTACCCAGAGCAATCTACACGTTCAATGCCATCCCGATCAAAATACCAATGACATTTTTCAAAGAGCTAGAACAAAACAACCCTTAAATTTGTGTGGAACCAGAAAAGACCCCGAATCGCCAAGGAAATGTTGAAAAGGAAAAACAAAGCTGGGGGCATCACATTGCCTGATTTCAAGCTATACTACAAAGCTGTGATCACCAAGACAGCATGGTACTGGCACAAAAACAGACACATAGACCAATGGAACAGAAGAGAGACTCCAGAAATGGACCCTCGGCTCTATGGTCAACTAATCTTTGACAAAGCAGGAAAAAACATCCAGTGGAAAAAAGTCTCTTCAATAAATGGTGCTGGGAAAATTGGACAGCTACATGCAAAAGAATGAAACTTGACCACTCTCACACCATACACAGCGATCAAATCTAAATGGATGAAAGACCTCGATGTGAGACAGGAATCCATCAAAACCCTAGAGGAGAACATAGGCAACAACCTCTACGACATCGGCCAAAGCAACCTTTTTCATGACACATCCCCAAAGGCAAGAGAAACAAAAGAAAAATGAACTTGTGGGACTCATCAAGATAAAAAGTTTCTGCACGTCAAGGGAAACAGTCATCAAACAAAGAGGCAACCCACAGAATGGGAGAAGATATTTGCAAATGAAGCTACAGTAAGCAAGGCTGGTATCAAGATCTACAAAGACTTCTCAAGACTTCAGTACATGAGAAAAATAATCAATAAATCGGCCAGAAGATATGAACAGACACTTTTCCTGAAGACATACAAATGGCTAACAGACACATGAAAAAAGTTCTGAAATCATTAGCCATCAGGGAAATTCAAGTGCAAAACCACACTAAGATACCACCTTACACCAGTTAGAATGGCAAAATGGAAGAAGGCAAAAATACAGTGTTGGAGAGGATGTGGAGAAAGGGGATCCCTCTTACACTGTTGGTGAGAATGCAAGTTGGTACAGCCACTTTGGAAAACAGTGTGGAGGTCCCTCAAAAAGTTAAAAATAGAGCTACCCTATGACCCAGCAATTGCACTACTGGGTATTTACCCCAAAGATACAGACGTAGTGAAGAGAAGGGCCATATGCACCCCAATGTTCATAGCAGCATTGTCCACAATAGCTAAAGTGTGGAAGGAGCCGAGATGCCCTTCAACAGACGAATGGATTAAGAAGATGTGGTCCATATATACAATGGAATATTACTCAGGCTTCAGAAAGAACGATTACCCAACATTTGCAGCAACATGAACGGGACTGGAGGAGATTATGCTAAGTGAAATAAGTCAAGCAGAGAAATACGATTATCATACGGTTTCGCTCATTTATGGGATATAAGAAATAGCAGGGAGATTGGCAGGAGAAGGAAGGAAGAATGAAGGGGGGGTAAACAGAAGGGGGAATGAACCATGAGAGACTCTGGACTCTGGGAAACAAACTGAGGGCTTCAGAGGGGAAGGGGTTGGGGGATTGGGATAAGCCAGTGATGGGTATTAAGGAGGGCATGAATTGCATGGAGCACTGGGTGTTACACACAAACAATGAATCATGGAACACTACATCAAAAACTAATGATGTACTGTATGGTGACTAACATAACATAATAAAAAAAATCAACACACAAAAATTAGTTATGTTTCTCTATGCACCACAAATGAACAATCCAAAAAGGAAATTAAGAAAGCACTTCCATTTATGATAGTATATAAAAGTACCAAATACTCAGGAATATATCTAACCAGGGAGCTGAAGACATTGCTGAAAGAAACATTGCTGAAAGAAATTAAAGAAGAGCTAAGTAAATGGAAAGACATCCCATGTTCATCGACAGGAAGACTTAACATTGTTAAGAAGTCAACATTACCCAAGTGATCTACATATTGAACACAATACCTATCAAAAGTCCAACAGCACTTTTTGCACAAATGTAAAAGCCATTCTCAAACCATATGGAATTGCACAGAAACCTGAATAGCCAAAACAATTTTGTAAAAGAAGAATAAAGTTGGACGACTCACACTTCCTTTACTTCAAAACTTAGCACAAAATTGCAATAATCAAAACAGTATGGTACTAGCAAAAGAACAGACATGTAGAGCAATAGAATAAAGAGCCTAAAAATAAACCTTCACATATATGGTTCATAGATTTTTTTATTCATATATAATTAATATACAGTGTTACATTAGCTTCAGGTGTAAAACATAATTCAACAATTCTATACATTTCTCAGTGCTCATCAAGATTAAATGTACTCTTGGAGCACCTGGGTGGCTTAGTTGGTTGAGGGTCGGACTCTTGGTTTCAGCTCAGGTCATGATCTCATGGGTTGTTAGATCCAGCCCTTTGTCAGTAGCCAAGCTCAGCAGGGAGTCTGCTTGAGGAGTCTCCCCCTCTGTCCCTCCCATAACTTGTACACACACACATGCATCCACACTCTCTCAAATAAACAAATCTTTTTTAAAAAAGATTAAATACACTTTTAATCTCCCTAACTTATTTCACCCATCTGCCCATCCACCTCCTCTCTGGAAACCACCATTTTGTTCTCTATATTTAAGAGTCTGTTTTTTTGGCTCTTTTTTCTTTGTTCATTTGTTTTGTTTCTTAAATTCCACATATGAGTGAAATCATATAGTATTTGTCTTTCTCTGACTGACTTATTTCACTTAGGATTATACCCTCTAAATCCATCCATGCTGTTGCAATGGTTAATTGATTTTTGAAAAGGGTTCCAAGCCATTCAATGGGGGTAAGGACAATCTTTTCAACAAAAAGTACTGAGAAAACTGGACCTTTATATTACACCATATACAAAAATTAACTTAAAATGGATCAAAGACCTAAATTTAAGAGCTAAAACTATAAAGATCTGGGGAGAAAACACTGGAGAAAAAATTCATGACATGGGATTTGGGAATAACCTCACAGATATGACACCAAAAGTATAGGCAACAAAAGAAAAAAAAAATAGATAAATTGGACTTCATAAAAATTAAGAACTTCTATGCACTATCAAAAGGAACTATCAAGAAAAGTGAAAAGAGGGACACCAGGGTGGCTTAGTCAGTTAAGCATCTGCCTTTGGTTTGGGTCATGATCCCTGGGTCCTGAGATAGAGCCCCATGTTGGGCTCTCTGCTCAGCTGGGAGCCTGCTTCTCCCTCTCCCTCTGCCTGCTGCTCTGCCTGTGTGCACTCTCTCTCTCTCTTTCTCTCTGTCAGATAAATAAATAAAATCTTTTTAAAAAAGTGAAAAGATGACCTATAAAATGGGAGAGAATATTTGCAAACCATGTATCTGATAAGAGATTGATATCCAGAACATATAAACAGCTCAATAACAACAACGAGAAAGCAACCCAAATTTTTAAAAATGAGAAAAGGATTGAATAAACATTTCTTCAAAGAAGATATACAAATAACCAATAAGCACATGAAAAGATGTTCAACTTCATTAGTCATGAGGGAAATGGGAAATGCAAATCAAAACCACAATGTGACTTAAGTTCTGGGTTTCCAGTTCAACATGGTGGATCAAATGTACTTGTTTATTTTCTCTCTCACCCAAAATTCCATTAAAAGCAAAGGAAAAAGAAAATTAACTATCAAGGATGACACGAATGAGGCGGGGGATATATATGAGGCATCAGCAAGCTTCTGGCAGACAGAAATCACATGGAGGAGTGGTAGCTAACTTAGCAGAGCAGAAGTACTTACCAACTTAAGCACTTACAGAAGAGGACAGGGAAAGTGAGCCAATTCACCCCACCAACTTCAACAGACCCAGAAAGTGAGCGTGGGGCATGGGGCAAGGAATTGCAAATGATATTTGATGGTTTTTGACCATGTAGGCAGACTTGACAGACTATGGGTATATACAAAAACAGGTAATGAGAAAATTGAGTTCTGGAAAAAGGAAAAAATTGTATAAAACAGGAAACATAACTAGAGTATGTTTGACACAACAGTAAGCAATATTTATATAGCCTATTTAATACAAACATTGATTTAACCAAAAAATTATAATGTAAGAATATGGAGGAAGGAAAATGGGGATGGTTGTGAGAGTCTAATCTTCATCTTCCATAGTTATAAATCAATATGATGTCTAAAATTAATAAATCAAGAAACAGTGGTAAAAGTATATTATTTAAAAATAAGGAGGTCAACAAAAGAACTCAAAGTGGTTGCCTCTGGTAAGTAAGACTTGGGGTAGAAGAAAGTGGGAGAAAAGAGCCTGCTTTCTCTTAAAAGACTTAAACTACTGGGACGTATGGGTGTCTCGGTCGGTTAAGCATCCAACTCTTGATTTTGGCTCAGGTCATGATCTCAGGGTCGTTAAGACTGAGCCCTGAGTCAGGCTCTGCACTAGGCTTGTAGCCTGAGAAGAAACTTAATCTCTCTTTCTCCCTCTGCCTCTACCCGCCTACCACTTCAGCTCTCTCAAAACAAACAAAAACCAAAAAAATTTAAACTACTGACTTTTAAAATAATAGGCATATATGACTCTGATTTTTTTAAAAAAAAACCTAATTTTTAAAATAATCAAGAAAAAAGCAAACAAGAGTTTGAGAGAGATTCCATTGTAAAAATCTCCAAGTAATACCATTTATATCCACGTGGATGGAACTGGAGGGTATTATGCTAAGTGAAATAAGTCAAGCAGAGAAAGACAATTATCCTGTGGTTTCACCCGTATGCGGAATATAAGAAACAGTGCAGAGGATCACAGGCGAAGGGAGGGAAAACTGAATGGGAAGTCATCAGAGAGGGAGACAAACCATGAGAAACTCTAAACTACAGGAAACAAACTGAGGGTTGCTGGAGGGAAGGTGGATGGGGGGATGGGGTAATTGGGGGATGGGGTAATTGGAGGATGGGCATTAAGGACAGCATGTGATGTGATGAGCACCAGGTGCTTTACAAAACTGATGAATTACTGAACTCTACATCAGAAACTAATGATGTACTATATGTTAGATAATTTAATTTTTAAAAATCTCCAAGTAAGCCTGAAATAATCCAATTAAAAAAATGAAGTCTATAAGATTTCCATTTCTGACATTTAGCTAGGCTAGATATTATGAAATGTCCTCCCACACTGCAAAACACCCAAATGCTGGATAAATTAGAGCAAATACACTTTTAAAATGCATTGCTGAGCTCATAAGAAGGTAAGGGAAGCTTTCAATAAACAAAAAAAAAAAAAAAGGAGGAGGAGGAGGAAGGAGGAGGAGGAAAAGAAGAAAAAGACAGGAAAAGAAAAAGACAAATAAAAGAGAGAGGAGGAGGCACCTGGTTGGCTCAGACCATGGAGCATGCGACTCTTGATCTCGGAGCTGTAAATTCGAGCCCCATGTTGGGTGTAGAGAGTAAAATAATAAAATAAAATCTTAAAAAAGAGAGAGGAAGGAAAGAAAGAAGGAAGGGAGGAAGGGGAGGAGAGGAAAGAAGAAGGGAAGAAAAAATTCTAGAGCCAAAATTAGATGGAAAGCCAACACTGACACCAGGGGTGCCTAAAAATATGCCCAAACAAGAAACCTAAAGCTTTACTGGTTATCAGCCCCACTGAAGAATAGTGTTTAGATTTAACAAAGTAAGGGAGCTGAATCTAACAACAGCACATAAAGCCAAGCACCCAAAAGAGCTATATCTTGAAGATGTGAACAGAAAAATCTACATGCTGGCAACAAGAACCAACAAGAACATCAATCTGTCTCTGGTGACACTAAGAATGGGAAGGAAAGACTGATTTGAGAAATAGACAAAGTTAGCAAAACTGAGTAGAAAGAATAACAACATTAATGTTAATAATTTTTCCTAATAATTTATAATCATAGTCCTAGTCTCATGCAATCCTGGGATTTGAATTTATACCGTACTCACAGACTGAGAAATCCCAATACAAGAAACAGAAGTAGTTCCCGGCTGGTACTGTCCCCTAACACCCGGGAGAAACCAAAACAAATCATCCCAATCCAGGCTCTTGAAGATTCACAAAGCTAAAATTTAACCAAATATGATCTGCTTATAATATGCATATCAAATATACAAGGAATCAGACCTCCATAAGCCAAAGTCCAGAAAAACTACAAACAGAAAAATAAGACATGCTCAGACTGCAGATACTGAAATTATAAGTACACAAAGTAAATAGATTTAAAGTGTTTTAAGGATGTTTTAACTGAAAAGACAAATCTCTATGTAGAGCAGAAGGAAGGGACATTTAGCCCAACGTGAACCTTCAGGGTAGGTTACCCAAGGAGATAATGCCTGAATTAGGACAGAAGCACATTTAAAAATTGGCCAGGTAGAAAAAAAGTGGTGAGGGCATTCCAGACAGAGAAATCAGGATCGTGATAGGCAAAGATATGAAAGCAATGAAGAGCACAGGGGGCTCAGGGGAAACTACAAACATTCCTCTATTATTAGAACAACAAATGTAAGCAGTTAATGGCAAGATAAACTAAAGAAGTACAGAGAGATATGTAAGTGGAGGGTTCTCTATACCGTGTAGGAAATGTGGCCTCACTGAAGAATTTTAAAGAGGGTAGTACCGTGCTCATTTTTATTTTAGGTAGATTGCTTTGGGAGTAGTGAGGGGAGAGGATTTAAGTTGGACAAAGCTGGAGGAATGGAGATCAGCTAGGAGGCAACTGCACAGTCTGTGAGAGAAATGATGAGAGCCTGAACTAACAGGGTGACAGTGAGAATGGGGAAGAGAGACATTTAAGAAACAGCAGATAAAATCAGCAAAAGTTGGAAAAAATAAAGGGGGAGCAGTATAGAATGGCTCCTGTTTCTTGCCTGGGTGATTAGGTGATACTAATTGCTTTGGGGAACACAACAGGAAGAGCAGATTGGGACAGAAGGAGAAAATGATCTAAGTTATGAAGATCATAGACCTGGGGTACCTGTGGGAAACTGAGCTTGGGGATGTTTAGCAAGCAACTGGAATTTATTAGACTGAAGCCCATAGAAGTCAGTGCTGAAATAACTAACCACATGAGTGACTACTGACTACCTAAAAGAACCTACTTTAGAGAATAACATAGTCACTAAAAATGATGGTTAGGAAGAGTTTACAGTGTGTAGAAAAGGTTTACACTAAAATATTAACTGCTTTCTTACCTTATAATAAAAACCTACATTTATTTAATCAATATAAAAATATGAATAGCAAAGTCTGAAAAGAAGTATGTCAAAACGCTATGGAAATTATTTTGAGATTGGAAGTTTATGGGATTCTTCCTTCTTTTTTTCGTATCTTCTAAATTCAGAATATAATACTATCACAATGAGAAAAATTGTTAAAAAAAACACACAGCAGTATTTCTTCCTACCTCTAGTGGGCCGTAGTTAAAGTTCCTATCAAACCCAAGACCTGACACATAGTAGCCCCTCAATAAATGTAGTAAAGTACCAATACCTGGGATTTGAAGCAGATGCCTCAGATTTTCCTTCTTCTTCTTTTTTTTTTTTTTTTTTAATTGATTTAAGTAACGTCTGCGCCCAGCATGGGGCTCCAACTCTCAACCCCATCAACAGTCGCATGCTCTAACGACAAGCCAGCCAGGCGCCCCAGATCTTGCTATGTTCGAGAAGCCTTGGCCTGGCCTGTCTGCTAGAGGCCTCCCCACGGTGGGCCTCCACAGATGCGATGCCGGGTCCGCCTCTGCTCCTCAGGAGCCCGCCTCACCTCAGCCCCTGGACACTCTGCCCTCATGGGCCTGTGCTGGGCTCGCTCCCACCATTCCCACCGGCGCCTCGCGCCGCCTCACAGCTCCCTTCGTGTCTGAAACAACTTCCCCCAGGCCGGGCCCAGCCCCCTCCCTCCTGTGGATGAGTGTGAAGGAGCGAGAGTTTGAGAAACTGACCCCTCCTGGAGGAGTGGCTCCGCGAGGTCCCACGGTCCTCTGACCAGTCCAGACATTTTCAGGACACCGGGTCTATCAGGGACACTGGACAAGACCGTGTCCATGCGGCCAGGCTAGCGGGGCTGGGCTGCTGGCGGGGCCCTTACCGCGACATCCACATGCGGGAGGCGGGGAGAAGGTGAGGAAAGAGAAAGGGCGGGGACGCAGGGAAAAAGGGGAGAAGGGAAGGGAGAGGAGGTGGAGGGAAAGGAAGAACGACTGGCGAGTTGGGCAGCGAAGGAGAACCTGCTGCCTGGCGATGCGGCGACGCTCAGACCCGCGGCGGGTCCTCAGCGCAGCCCCCCCACCCAGAAGCCTCACCGCTGGAGGTGGGGTAGTCCCGCGGCGGGAAGGGCCCTGCGGCGTCGGAAAAGTTCCGCCTGAATGTCGGCTGTGAGCTTAACTGCCCAGCTCACGTCTCACGCAAGCCAAGGAGGCTGACCAGACTGGAGGCGTCCAGCCTGGAGGTGAGGCCTCAAGAGGTGGCCACTAGGGAGCCTGAGGAAAGAGTTTTGAAGCCCGGGAGGAGGCCCTAGGCGGGGCCTCTCCAAGAAATCCCGCCCATCGCTCATTCTAGATCCTGAACTCGAACCAAATACTACTAAGTAGATGCTGGGGTTAAAGCAGTGGGCTCGGTAGACAAGGTCTCTGCCCTCCGATAATTAAAGCACAAGTTACAATCTGGTGTGGAAAGTGCCGGTGAGGGAGGGGAGGATAAAAGCACCCATCCTAGCCTGGGAAGGTGAAGGAAGGCCTCCCAGAGGGACACCTTTCACTGTAGCGGGAAGGAAGGAAACTGAACACAAGAGTTTTTAATCATGAAAAGTTCCCATATGATGGTTTCTGGTTCCTTTGAAATGTGGAGATCTGGCCCATCTGCTAGGAGCAGGGGCAAGAGAAGTTTAAGAAAGTGAAGAAGAATAGACTTTAAGTAGGATAGAAAAGTTTGGTTTGGGGTTGTTTTTTTTTTTAAGATTTTATTTATTCATTTGAGAGAAACAGCACAACCAGGGGGAGAGACAGAGGGAGAAGCCGACTCCCTGCTGAGCAGGGAGCCCAATGCGGGACTCATCCCATGACCCTGGAGTCATGACCTGAGCCAAAGACAGATGCTTAACCAACTGAGCCACCCAGGCATCCCTAGGACGGAAAAGTTTTTAAGGAATAAATGAAGTAAGCTCCATGAGCAGAGAGTTTTGCCTGTTTTGAATGCTGATGAATCCCAAGTACTTAGTGCCTAGCACATAGTAGGCACTTAATGGAATGCATGAATAAATGCTTTTCAAGTGATAGTGGAGCTGACCATTAGTTGTAGACTATGAATGTACAGTGACACCAACACGTATGATTTTATCCAATAGGGCTGAGCCACTTCCTAAAGGGCAGGTCTTGGCAGAGGCATAATTGGGATTTTGCCAGGTAGAAGTGATGAAAGGAAGAACTGAGAAACATTTGGGATGTGATTAAGTGATGGACCTTGAAGTCTATCATAGAGAGGGAGGAAATGAAGGCAAGAGGTTGTTGGTGGACAAGGAGAAAGTGGAATGGATGTTCTGACAAGGTTGAAGAATTGGCATCTTTAGGACAAATCTAGAGGTTGAAGTCAGAGGGTGGGATGCCAAACTATTTCAGAGGGCATAACAGTCCCTATGATGAGGCTTCAGATATGGCCATAGCAAGACTGGAGCCGAGGTAAAGGACTCTAAGATGAAAAAGTCTAGGAATTGAGAGTCATTAAATGGGCTATCCATACAGATGTTTGGGTCTCCCATAGATTTCCCCCTCTTTAAGATGCTGCCCTGGGCTCCATCCAGCCCCTACCCCAATCTTCAGAGGATCTGCATTCACACTTCAACTTAAGCCTTAGATCCTAAAAGGGTAATGGCATGGCTGAGCCAGAAAACAGAATCGAGAAGTTAGAGAAGGCTGTAGTGGACATCTGTTTTGTTTTATTTTGTTTTGATACCGACACGCATACACTTTTCTGAAAACGGTATGTCTGTTTCCTTTGAAGGGACTACCACATCCCTGCTTCTTCAGTCTCAGTCTGTGTGCAGGTAGAGTGCGACTCTGACCTGTTAGAAGAAGCATTCTCTTTCCCTGTGAGCAGTTCAGTGAATAGTTCAGGGATGGATACATGACCAACTGGAATCCAGAGGCACAAAGTTGTCAGAATACCACCACATTTTCAGCTTCACTTGAACCTGCTATGACACAAAACCTGAGAATATAGTTAGCACAGAAGAGAGCCAAGAAATAGAAACTGAATCCTGATGACATTGAAATGAGTTCCTGGATCAACCCTACCACCTGAAGCCAGCCAGTCCTATTCCTAGACTCTTCAGTTAGAGTCAATATATTCCCATTTTGCTTACACCTGTTGGATTTTATTTACTGTTACTTATATCCAAATGATTCTTCGCAATGCAAGGGGGTTCTCAAACTCTGGCTCTGCTGTCTGGAATAGCTGTATATATATATACACACACACACATACACACACTATATATATAGTATTATAGTAATATATTATATAGTAATATAATACATATTATATTATATATAATATTATATAGTTAATATATATTAATACATATTAACTTCTCTGTGCCTCAGTTTCCATTTATGTGAAAAAAGATAACAATACGTACTTCAAAGAGGTGTAAAGATTAAAAAAAAAAGAGTTGTAGGAGCACCTGGGTGGCTCAGATGGTTAAGCATCTGTCTTTGGCTCAGGTCACCATCTCCAGGTCCTGGAATGGAGCACCACATCTGGCTCCCTGCTCAGTAGGGAGCCTGCTTCCCCCCTTCCTCTGCCTCTCCCCCTGCTTGTACCCTCTTTCTCTCAAATGAATAAATAAAATCTTTAAAAAAAAAGAGATGTAAAGATTAATAGAGTATTAAAGAGTAATAAATGTTAGAGTATAAATTTGTTCCACAACACTGAGAAACAAGAAACATCATATTACTTAATTCTTCTAAGTTAAATTAAATCTGGTTCAAAAATCTCATTTAATAGTATTGGAAGACATCCAATATTAAATCATGATGTGGGGGGGCTTTTTTCCTCTTTAGCATGATATACATTGACCAACAAAACAACCCTCCCCCCCCCAAGAAAAAACCACTTAGAAAATAACCTCTGATTTTGAGTCTATCATGGTTGCCACTGGGATGTGCATTGTATAAACGCATATGGTCCATTCAAAGGCAGGTGGCTCCATAGCATCTCTGCTAGGTATGCACACACCATTTTTGCTGCAGTTCCCAAGAATATGTGCTGGATAGTTTTGTGCCCTAAGCATTAAATCAGCTGTCCCCATTAGAAGTCCTGTTGCAGGGACGCCTGGGTGGCTCAGTGGTTAAGAGTCTGCCTTCGGCTCAGGTCATGATCCCAGGTTGAGCCCGGCATCCGGCTCCCTGCTCGGTGCGAAGCCTGCTTCTCCCTCTTCCACTCCCCCTGCTTGTGCTCCCTCTCTCACTGTGTCTCTCTGTCAAATAAATAAAATCTTAAAAAAAAAAAAAAGTCCTGTTGCAAAAAAAAGAAAAAAGGAAAGAAAAACTTCTGCTGCTTCCCAGTGGACTTCTATACAGACCCTGTCACTCATGGAAACCATTATTATGTCTCTTTTCTCAAATTCCCGAACACACTTCTATCCTTGAGGAATTCTTCTTTCAATCATCCTCCATCTTCTCCTTCTCAAGGACACCTAGCTAAATTAAATTCCCCTCCCCACAAGAGCCTGGATAAGGTTGTAGACTGCCTGTCTTGAAACTTTGGTTTGGGACTAGAAAACAAAATCTATTACCAATTCCATGAGACAAGAAACCTAGAATTCCTGGAAGAGAGGAGGGCAAAGTTACCTTTTTATCCTACTGGATGTCTCCTTTGGCAAGGAGTAGGAGACAACAATTAAGAGCTTGGTAAATTGTCCTGACATAAATGTAAGTATGTAAGTATTCAACATTGCTTTCTCTGTTTCGCATTAGGACTCAACTTACCTTCTTCATCCAGAGGTAGCAAACTCAAATATCAGGCAGGTAATACAAACGGGCAAAAATGGACACGTATAAGAAAACAAAACCACAGGCACAATGATAAACTGCAACTAGCCTTAGCCTTGGCATTAACGATGAGAACATGGAGAGAACCATGATGAACTGAAGAGCACATGTACACTGCAAAGGGAGACACTGCTACTTAGCTCTAAATGGTCTTTACTTTATGGAAATGAGAGTCTAGTGCTCCCAGATTTTAAACTTGAAATACTGATTATTATGTACAATCTACTAGTTTTACAGTGTTGGCTACTACAGTTTTTAATGCTGGCCACATTGAGCCAAATGTTATATATCAGTACATCATTTGTAAGCCCTTTTATGGTTTCAGCTGCTACATATATGCTGCTAGCTGTCAATTTTTACATCTCCACCATAGACTGCTCTTCCAAGCTTCAGATCCAATGTATCTAATTGTCTCCTGCCCAGTTTTTCCTTGTCACAGAAACCTCACATTCAGAAGTCTAAATGGAGACCATTACCCTCCCCCAACCCTAAATTGGTTCCCAGGTCTGTGTTCTCTATCTCAGTAAAATGGCACTAATAGGGGCGCCTGGGTGGCTCAGTTGGTTAAGCATCTTCCTTCGGCTCAGGTCATGATCCCAGGGTCCTGGGGGATCGAGACCCACGTTGGGCTCCCTGCTCAGTGGGGAGCCTGCTTCTCCCTCTCCCTCTGCCACTCCCCCTGCTTGTGCTCTCGCTGGCTCTCTCTTTCTGACAAATAAATAAATAAAATATTTTTTTAAAATGTCACTAATATACACACCCATTTTCCTGAGTTAGGAACCTTAGAGTCATTCTCAACTCCCACTCTCCTCCACCTCATGCCATTGGTAATGACATCTAATCAAGTATATCTTTGGAATTCTACTTGAATTCATTATTCTCCATTCTTACCATCACTGCCTTGGTTTAGGCCTCATCTAAACTAAACTAAAGCAAGAGTTCCCTAATTAATCACTCACCTCAGTCTCTTTGCCCTCACTAGAGCCAGTGTTCTTTCCAAAACACAAACTTGATCTTGTCACTTTCCTGCTCAAAACTCTTCAATAATTTCCCATCAGCTTCAGGATAAATTTCAGTTTCTTAGACTGATGTTGAGGGGCCTTGGTGATCTTCTCTTTCTAGGTCCATCTTTTACCGCTTCCCCAACCCCTGTACATTGAAATACCTTCAATTTCCCTGATGGTACATGCTTTCTCTGCCCTCACACCTTTACACAGGCTGTTCCTCCTGCTTGAATTGTCCTTCTCTTGCTCCCTATACTTTCATTTTCTTGGCTCCTCAAACCAAGCATTAATCATATCATCTGGGAAGCAGCCCCTGGCAAGCAACCCCCTTCCCCAGGCTAGTTAGATATCCTCCTCTGACCCTATAGTACCCCATGCATATTTCTATTTTAATTGTCTATTACTTGACTGTTTTCCCCCACTGAAATGGGACCTACTTTAGTGCAGAGACTGTCTTATTCCTATCATCTCAAGACTGAGCACAATACCTGATCCATAGTAGGCACTCAATAAATATATGTTGAATGAGTGGATGAATAAATAAATCTAGTCCAACTCATGAAACCTAAGGGAGAAACCTTTCTTGCCCGAAGTCACCTAGCTTATCAGTGACAGAGTTGAAGAACTCAAGTCTTAGTTTCAGCTCAGTGCTCTTTCTATCAGATTAAGCTGGCCTTTGATAGGGGTGGGGTGAGAAGAGAGGCATTAAATTGTTCTGGGAAGGTGGAAATTAAAGTTTGGCCCTGAAAGAAAGAGTCAATGAGGAACAGAGTGGTGGTTTTAGGACAGAGGGGCAAATGAAGAAAAATGGTCAAGCACATTTGATTTGTCATCCTTAACATAAATGCTTGCCAAAAAGATCATAAGCAGCCAAAAGTCAAATAAGACAGTTCATAACTGACATGAGATTTTAAAAGGGGGGAGGGTGGGAACAGACTCCATACATTAAAGATGGAACAAGGCTTAAAATAAGGAAGCTTAAAAGAAATAATTTTTTTAAGATTTATTTGAGAGAGAGAGAGAGCGAGCGAGCACGCACGGGCACAGGGAGAGGGGCAGAGGGAGAGGGAGACCAGCAGACTCCCAGATGAGTGCAGAGCTCCATGCGGGGCTCAATTCCTGGCCCCCATATCATTACCTGAGCTGAAAGGAAGAGTCAGACACTCAATCAACTGAGCCACTCAGGTGCCCCAAAATAAATAATTTTTTAATATAGCATATACTATGTACTATCCTAATCATATGAATTTGTTCATTTAATCTTCAAAACAACTCTATGTGGTAATATCATCCCCACTTTACAGGTGAGAAAACTGAGGCACTAGAAGATTAAGTAGTTTGAGATTTCACAGATCGGAAGTGGCAGAACTAGGATTTGAATAAAGCAGTTTGATGCTAGAGTCCATGTCCTTAATGACAATGCCTGAAGCATAATTCTGGCTTTGGCAATTGAGACAAAAGGGATCACTAAGGTTTCACTGTTACAAAGTATTAGTTGCCTGGTAGAGGCAATGTTTTGGCTTTAAATTCAGGGAAAAGGCTGTTAGGCATGTGGGGGATGGGAGTTCTTTGTTCTGTGATGCAGTGATGACCTCCAGGTAAACTGCCACTAGGCTGAGGAAAATGGAATGGCTGATACAAGGCCTGCTTGGGGCTGAAGGGGACATGGAGCTACTCTGGGGCCAGTTGACCCATGCCCTGGCCTGCAGACACTGTGGCAGCAGCTGCCTCCAGAGTCCAGGGAATCTGGTGACACTATTCTTGTTCATGGTTTGGCAGATCCGGAGGTGGTGGCAGTTTGGGAGGTGGCGACAGCTTCAACCCTGGTACTCTGGGGACATGATGCAAGGCAAGGTGGGTGACATGGTTGTGCAGCTGGGTGAATGACTCTTGATACCACATATGAGTTCAGGTAAAAAATCATTGACATGGAATGACTATAAGTCTTAAATGTGAGGCTGGATGAGTGACCACTGATACAGATTTGAAGACAGGTGGGTGATTACTGACCCTAGATGTAGTTATGGTAGGGAATGCTGATCTCCAAATATGGGCTGGGTAATGGCTCAGATGGGTAAGTGACTACTGACCACAGATGTGGGGCCAGGTGAGTAACTTCCCTCTGGATGTGGAACAGAGACTGAGGGCTTCATGACATACTTTGTGTCTCTAAAAGATTTCATGCCTGAAGTATCTTTCTCCACTCCCCAGGGCCTGCCACTTCTGTACCATGTGGCTTTCCTTGATCACCTGTGGAAGCACAAGTCAGAGGAAGAAGAAGAGGAAGAGGAAGAAGAGGAGACATCTCTGGATCCACTGAAGCCATGTTCTCTTCCCAAAGAAGCTCCCATTGGAGAGCAAGCCACCACAGCTCCATCTCAACCATCCTGTGGTTCTGAGGACCTCCACAAAGCCACAGGGACACCAAAGCAAGTACATACACAGACCCCAAGCCCTTCCAGATCCTTCCCCACCTTTCAGATCCTGACCAACCTGCCTGTGAGGCACAAAACAGAATCAGGAAGCTATCTACATCAGAGAAAAAGCCAGCTCTTCTGGGGTCTTCCTTCTCTGCACAGTGAGTCTTTGGAGGCCATCTTCCTGAGCTCAGGTGGCCCGTCTCCCCTGAAGTTGTCTGTTGGTCCTTTTGTCTTCTTCAACAAGCTTGCCTTCCTGCCTAGGTCCAATCTGCTGCTTCCCCAGTATTGCTCCCCAACCCAGCCTCCTACCCATGAAATCCATACTACAGAAGATCTGGAAGGAATGGACCTTGATCCTCAGCAACTTCCTCCTCCATCTTCCCCTTCCATCCCATCCCTACCCTTCCATCTTAAGTCCTTTCCCATGGACCACAAGGGAGTCCTATCTAGTGCTAAAGCACATATACAGTGGCTTATGCAGCAGAAAGAGGTCTCTTGGGTCTCTGAGAATCGAGCTCTGCACCTACAGCCTGAACGGCTCTCCAGACCCTCCAAGCTCTCCCCCTTATCTGAGGTCTGGTGGGATGTGCCACAGGACCCCAGCCTCCAACAACGCATTCTAGATTCTCTCTCTGCCTCTCTGCTGTATCCTTCTAGCCTTCTGGGAGTCCTGACAAGGTCTGAGGCCCCATGGAGGACTATGGGGCAAAATGAGGACCCCAAGACCTCTGAGCCTGTAATGCCAGCTCCCAGCCCAAACCTGGCCTCCCTTTCAGAACTCCAGGAAGTCAGCCCTATAGAAGGCCTGCCTGGATCTAAGGCCCTCTGGAAAACCACAAGGCAAAGAGAGTATCCTCAAATCTCTGAGCCTTCAATCCTGGTCCCTTGCCGATCTGAAGACCCCATGACAGAGATACCAGGAAGTAGCCCCCTGGGAGTTTCACCTGGATATAAAACTCAGTGGAGAACAACAGGACATAAAGAGAGTTCTCAAGCCTTTGAGACTCCAATGCCAGCTCCCTGCCAACACCCAGATGCTCTGTCAGAACGCCAGAAAATCATCCCTGAAGGAGGACTTTCTGCACCGAAGGACTTCTGGGAAACCATGAGTCACAGAGAGAGCCCTCAGACCTCTAGGTCTCCAATGCCACACTCTTGCCCTCCCCTAGGTCCCCTGCAAGAACTCCAGGGAGGAAGATCTCTGGGAGATCCATCTAGGTATAAGCCCCAGTGGGGACACAGAGAAAATTCAGGAAACCTGTGGGCCTTTAAGCCCCCAGCCCTGGACCTCAACCCAGGGCTCTATGGAACCAGCCCTGAATGTGTCCCACCAAGATCTGAGACTCCATGGAAGGGCAGGCAGAGTAGAGGAAATCTTTGGGTCTCTGCAGACCCAATTTCTTCTCCCAGGCTTCCCTCATCTCTGCGGGTGTCCCTAGAAATGAGTTCCCAGAGAATCTTGCCTGAGTCCAAAGCTTTGGAGGGGCAGAGAGAACACCTCTGGACCTCTGAGTCCCCAGCCCCTGCCCACAGCCCATCTCTAGCTTCCGCTCTAGAAATCCACAGAATCAATCCTATGGGAGGCCTCACTAGATCAGAAGCTGCATGGAGGGACGTTAAGCATTCCAGGAATTCCTGGGCTTCTGAGCCCCCATCTCTGGCCCTAAGCCCACCCCCAGCTCTTACACTGGAGCCCCTCAGAGCTAGCCCCATGGGGGTCCTGTTTGATTCTGAGACTAGATGTGGGGACATAAAAATAAGAAAGAACTCCTGGGCTTCTGAGCTCCCAGCTTGCAGCTTACACCAAGACCCACACGGAGCCAGATCCTTGGGAGCCTTGTCTGACACTGAACCTATTGGGGGGAACAACAAGCAGAAAGAAACCTGTTGTGTTTCTGGGTCCCAACTGTGGGGCCCTAGCCCATCTCCAAATTCTAAGTCAAAGTCTCACATAAGTGAGTCTCCTGGAGACCAATGTACCTATAAGCCTAAGGGGGAAGCAGTGGAATGGAGAGACAAGTGCCGGGCCAATGAGCCCCTAGCCCCAACCCCCAGCTCTCTCTCTGCTCCTCTACCAGAGCCACATATTGACCTTGAGTTTGTGTGGAGGAATGTGCAACCAAGAGGGATCCCCCAGGGCTCCAGTCTCCCAGCAGTGGATCCCCTGTGGCCAATACCCTGGCCTGCCACCTTAGCTAAAGCTCTGAAGATTGAGCCCAACCAGCCTGACCTACCCAAGAGAGAACTGTTCCCAGGGGCTAAGGCAGAGATTCCACCCTCCCAGGGAGAGGCTGTCCCAGAGGTGCCCCCCAACTCCGGGATCCAGGCCTGGCACTGGAGTAGAGAGTTGGAACTTAGGCTGAAAAAACTACAGCAGAGCCCTGCTTCCAGATCCCCTGACCCAAGTCAATCATTTGGCAGCTCCCCTACCCTGAGCTCCGCAACTCCAGCCTCCTGGAGACTCTCTTCCTGCCCCCCACAGCAGAATCATCCCTCTAATTTGTGCCCCCACTCTTCAAGCTGTCATCCCCCAAAAGTTCACAGCACAGTAGCTCAGCCTGTACAGATCTCCCACTGTTATCACTCCCACTCTTCTTCCCAGCCTTGGCCACGAGGGTCTGGGAGGGCTGAACAAGGGTCTCAGAGAGAGCAAAGAATGAAGGTGAAGATGGTAGCCCAGGTCTCATCCCAGGGGCTGTGTGCTCACATGGAGACTGGTGAGAACTGCTCAGACTTGAGCGAGCCCTCAAACCCTGAGGTTCTGGCCTCAGGCAAGAGACAGAACAAGGCTTCAGCCCTATCTTCAGCCAAAAAGAGAGAGAGCCCCAGGAAACCCAAAGCAGGAGACCACAGAAGAGGGGATCCAAGATTGGTGTCATCCACAGTTATAGGGAAGAGCCACCCAGCCAAGGTCAGAAGACCGGTGGAAGCCCCTTATTTAAGCAGACTTTCCCAAAGACCTCAGCATGAAGACCAGAGCTCTCGACACACTGCTCTCCCTCAGCAGCTTCACTCTAAGGCTGCAGGGCCCCAAATTCAGCAAGGGGCAGGGCTGGGAGCTGGCGACATCATGACCCCTCAACGCTCTAAGCACTGCCCTTGGGACCACATGGAAAAGCATTTCTCCTCCCCCACACCTCAGGTTCCCCTTACCAGGGGTCTCCAAAGAATGTTAGCCAAGTTTCTGGGTACCCATGGCCCCTGCCAACCAAAACCAGTAAGAGGAAAGGCTGGTAGTACTGGTACCCAATACCCCAAGACTTAAAGCCAAACCAGTTGTGGGGTGGGGAGACAGAGAAATCCTAATAAACTAGGTGAACTAGACAAATCCCTCTCATGTCATCTTTGGAGTCTGGGGTATTGGAAATGTCAGTTCCCTACTAATTCCTGCTATAGCTGTATTCCCTCAGGATCAGAGAAGTAGAGAGCTCAGGACTTTGCAGGTGTAACTTTTTAAACCCTTCACAGATGATCAGCATGGAGTCCACACATCCCTATTCTACAGGGGGAGGCTGTAAGGACAGAACAGAGTCCAATGCTACCCTGGAGAAAAACTTCACAGCAAGTGAACAGAAGAAAAATACATCCATTCACATGAACACAGTATGAGTCTAGGCAGCTGTTTTTGGTCCTCGGTATAGTCCCTTTCTTCACCCACTTGATCCACAAGTTCTCTACACTTCTGACCATTTCTTCTCAGCCCTGTGCTCTTTCTGAGTCAGTTCATCCATCCGCAAGACCACAAAAACAAGTGCCTTTTCATGTTTAGTGGCCATGTGGATTTCTTCTATAATTGCCTGTTCATATCCTTTACCCATTATTCTACTGTTGCCCTAACAAATTTACCACAAAACAACATAGATTTGTCAGAAGTCTGACATGAATCGTGGAGCTGAAATCAAGGTTGGCAGGGCTGCATTTGTTTCTGTAGGCACTGAGAATTCATTCCTTGTCTTTCCCAGCTTCTAGAGGCTTCCCACATTCCTTGGCTACTGACTGTCTTCCTCCATCTTCAAAGGTAGCAAAGGCAAGGCAAGTTCTTACCACATCACTCTGCTCTCTTCTGCCTCCCTCTTCACCTTTTAAGGACACCTGTAATTACATTGGATCCATCTGGATAATCTGAGATACTCTTCCTATCTTTAAGTCTAACTATCTTAAGGTCAGCAATCTTAATTTCAACTGCAAAGTCTAATTCCTTTGCCATGTAAAATAATATATTCACAGGTTCCAGGAATTAGGATGTGGACCTCTTGGAAGGGCCTACCTACCACAGATATTATCCTATTATGTAGCCTGCAAATATTTTCTCCCTATCTATAGCTTAATTTCTAATTTTGTTTAAGGTGACTTTTACTGTACCAAACTTTAAAAGTTTTATGTAATTAAATTGACCAACATTTTTCTTTTGGCTTAAAAAATACTTTCTTCTGGCACTTTTACAGTTTCATATATTTGTTTAGATTGTTACTTTTTGAGTATGGTATGATGTGAGAACTACACCTCCACCTTAAAATAAGTCCACTTTTACCAATACCACTAAAAAAAATATCTTGAACTCATCCCATTAAGTGCCATATTTCAAAATATGGGTCATTTTAAAAGCATCACTATCTAGGCTTCAGATCCACATATCCAATAGCCTACTAGGTATCTCATATTCAACTTGTCCAAACCTCATTTTCCCTTTAACTTTCTCCAATTGCCCATTCCTGTTGAAGGGTATCACATCCATCCCAATACTGAAGTCAGAGCCTGTCATCCCTGACTCCTCCATTCCTCTCACTTCCTAATCTAATGTGGTCCTGTCAGTTTTACTTATGAAATGTATTGCAAATCCATCTTTACCTCTCCATCTCCACCATCACTGTCTTAGTTCAGTCATTTCTCACCAGACTGGTTGCCCTATTCTAATCCATCCTCCACATGACTACAATTCTCTGGAGGTTAACTAACCCAATCTCTTCAACAAGTGTCATAAAAGTTTGAATAAAGGAACATAACAGATGTAACCTGTGGTCCTAGACTGGATAATGGTTTGATCAAAACCTGTGAATAACAAAACCCACTGATAAAGGTCCTTAAAAGAGATTAAATTCCTTTCGTACACACACAAGAAATAAAAATAAAAAATTGTGAATGACATATTCTGATCGCTTGGGAAGCTGAATATGGTATGAGCATTAGATTTAATAGAAATTTACTAAAAGGAAAACAGAGATTGACATAAAAAAGATATAAAGCAGTATCATCTCATTTTGATTTAAAAATACCTCATGTAGACCATAAGGGTATAATGGACAAAGGCCACTTGGCCAAGTGGGACCAACTTCTTCCTGTAGCAGAATAGTATGCATGCCTCATCTGTTGTAAATGAATGTCCTATGCCATCCCTAACTTCAAAATTTTTTTTACAAGGATTGCTCTAATTAACAGCAGAGACTGTTAACAGTGAAGACTAAGTATTATAACAAAGTATATTTGTTTCAGGATATATATCTGAGATTCTATTTGTTACATAAATTTGCTTGTTCTGTCAAAGTATAATTACCAAACCCTTTCTTGAAATATGATTCAATGATTCCATGACATGTAAGCATGTGATTCCATGAACATTTTAAAGAAAGTATTAAAAGACTCTTATAAATCATTCTCATACAAAAAACAATACCACATATATAAACACACATGTACATACATGCACAGAAAGATACGAACTAAAATTATGATGATTATGATCTCTGGGAATATTAATTCAAAAAATGTGCTTACATAGGTATTTTTAAAGATTTATTTATTGTAGAGAGAGAGAGAACACAGGGAGAGGGAGAGTCTTAAGCAGACTCTGCACTGAGCGCAGAGCCTGATGCAGGGCTCCATCTCATGACCCTGAGATCACAACCTGAGCTGAAACCCGAGTCAGACGCTCAACCAACTACACCACCCCAGTACCCCATAAAATTTGCTTATATTTTTCTAAAATTCTACAATATACATTAATGCTTCTACAAAAATAAAAGGTTTTTAAAACGTGAATTGTCAGGGCACCGGGCTGGCTCAGTTGGTAGTGGGTGTAACTCTTGACCTCTGGGTGGAGAGTTTGAGGCCCACATTAGGCATGATTACTTTAAAAAAATAAAGTGAATTGTCTATACACAATGCACATATGGCTGACAATATTATGTACACTTGGAAATTGCTCGGTGAATTTTTTTTTTTTGGTCACAGTTAAAAAAGGGGGGGAGTGAATTGTCTAGCACTGAAATCTATCACTTCCTGCCTAAATTGCCCAGAAAACCCACAGCTTTAAAATAAACTTCGCTTGGGGAGGCACCTGGGTGACTCAGTCGATGGAAGCGTCTGACTCTTAATTTTGGCTCAGGTCATGATCTCAAGGTCATGGGATCGATGCTCTGCAATCAGCAGGGAGTCTGCTTGAGTTATTCTCCCTCTCTCTCTGCCCCTCCCCCATTGCACATGTGCACACGTACACATACTCTAAAACAAATAAATCTTTAAAAAAAAAAAAGTAGCAGGAAAAATAAAATTTAAAAAAATAAATTTCACTTGGGGCACCTGGCTGGCTCAGTAAGTAGAGCATGCGACTCTTGACCTCGGTGTTTTAAGTTCAAGCCCCGTGTTGGGTGTAGAGAGTACTTAAAAGTAAAATTAAAAAAAAAAACAAACTTCACTCCTAGAATTTAAAGTTCTTCATGACATGGTTGACCTCTCCAAATACACTCCCTTGCTAGTCAACCTGATGCTTCTTAAGCATGCTCTGTATTTTCTGACTTTTGTGCCTTCTGCTTAAACTGCTCTCCCCTACTTCTACAGGTCAAGTCTCCCACCTTCCTTTAATGCCCAGCTCAGACTACCTCCAGAGCCTTCTGATTCTCCTGTCTTGGTATGGTTTCCCATTCATTGCAGCAACGTAATGTGTACCTTTTTGACAGCACTTATAGTATGGCTATCAAGCCCCTCAAAAAGAAGTTGAGGTTCCAGGAGATTGAATCCACATTCCCAATCCAGTGCTCTTTTCATTAGATAATATTCCCTCTACTCCATATATACAGTTGAGAAAAACAGAAGGTACATGCTTCTACCTCTACCTCCTCTGTCACTCTTCTGTTCCAAAACTTTATTTTAGCCCAAATCTGTTTAGAGGGTCTTAGCCCAAAATTCACCACCTTCTGGCCAGGAGTGGAACTGAAGGTATTTTCCCTCTTCCCAACTACCTCCCCCCCCCCCACTCCCCCCCAAATAATCTCAAAGACAGTGCAATTCTTTTTTTGTTAATTTTAGGTAGGTTCCATGCTCACTATGGGACTTGAACTCACAATCCTGAGGCCAAGAGTTGCATGCTCCACCAAGTAAGCCAGTCAGGTGCCTCAAACACAATTCTAAAATTCTACTTGACACAAGAACATTTCATGAGTCGATGCATATCTTTTTAAGCCCTCAGTGGAAAAGAGTAACAAACCATTTAACATTTGCCTCAGTTCAGTTGAATTATTGACTGGCAGACCTGTGTTCTCACGGGCATTGTGTGACTAGACTCTCAGGGCAACTTGTAGGATCAGTATCTTGGATCCAAATATATCTTGGGGTGCCTGGGTAGTTCAGTCGGTTAAGTCTGACTCTTGATCTCAGCTCAGGTCTTGATCTCAGGGTCATGAGTTCAAGCCCTATGTTGGGCTCCATGCTGGGTGTGGAGCCACTTAAAAAAAAAAAACACAAATACATCTTAAGATGTTAGGTTTATAGTTCCATCTTTGCTTTTGCATCTGCGGTATACTGCTGATCCCCTATAATCTGTTTCATGCCATATTCTTGGTTAGAAATCCATCTCCAAATTGTAGCGCCTATCCTATGGAAGAAGTGATTAGCTACAGTAAAATTAAAAAATCCAATTTCTTTCTGGGAACACTGGAAGGGAAAAAATGGGATGGCCTATATGACTTGCCTCTTGGTTTAGGTATGCAGGTGTCTGCAGGTGTTGACAGTTTCTCACACTGTTTTCTACAGTTTACAAAGCACTATCAACTACTTCATCTATCAGATGCCCCAAAAGAACTAAGTGCCTTGTTCAAAGCTACACTGCTATAAGCTCAAGTGCCAGAACTAGAACCGGGCCTCTCACTGTAAGTCTGTTTCTTGGTTTTTTCCTGAAGATCTATAGAGCTCAACTGTCTTCTACAGACACACTTTGTGTGACATATAAAAGCAAAACAATCATTCCAACACAAATTTCTCATGTATCAAACAGTATGTCTACATATTTTGGAGGAAAATACCACTTGTCTTCTAACCTGTTCCTATAGCTTGATGCAGAGGCACCAACCAAATGTCTTTCCCCCAAAAGATCTTGTCTTTGGCCCACAGTGAAGTTAGGTTGCCAACCCACAGGGATGAGCCATATGGATGACAGAATGGCAATGTTCAAAGTGGAAACAAGACTGAAGGCTAGCCATCAGGACACCTAAATGGTGGGAAAACCAGAAGAGGATGAAAGACAGAATGTGGTAGAGAAAGTATCATGGAAGATGAGGGAGAGTCAACTCCAATCTCCAATGTGCAAAAATCTCTATTTCACAGCACATGAATTCAAAATGCCCCAGTTTCATCAGTCAATATAATTATCTCGTGTCCCTGTAGATTATCTATCTTTTTAATCCATACCAGCGACTGGTACAAGTACTAGGAAGACCAATAAAAATTTGACTGGGGATTATTTTCTCTGCACCTTACTCCTCCCTGGCTAAGGCATCACAGTACTGATCCCCAAAGCACTAAGCGATTATGTTGGTACCTGCTGAACAAAAAGGATATTCTATACCTGAACATGGACAAAACTATGCAAGCAATCATCTGAAAATAGGTGAGCAGGGGAGGATGTTAAGTTTAGAAAAAAACACATCCAATACTAGAATTTTATATTAGAAAAAAACTATTTTTTTATAATACAAATTACATAAAGGGGGACATAATTATAAGTGATCCTTAACCAGAGCATGAATGTTTAGGACTTTTAGATGCATGTAAAGAACATCGACCTCAGACAGAGATTCTCTTTTTACAACCCTTAAGATTTTTGGAGGGCACCCCAATTCAGTCCTTGGTCAGGAAAAGAGAGCTCTGCAGCCTTAACCTTACCATCCACATCAAACACAACTAGAGCTCCATCAGGCAGGCTGCACCCCCTCCCCAGCAGTCCTATTCAGTGATAATACAGACATGGGGCAAAGTGGCAGTTCATACCGCTGTCAATCAGAAGGGGAAGAGGGTGCAATCTTACTTTAATTTTTCACATTTGAAGAGTGCCTTGACAGTAAGGGGTAGAACAAGGCCCTTCCCAGGAAAAGAAGCAGGCACAGGGGCCAGGACTCAGGCTCCATTTTGACCCAACGTTTATTGTCCTTTTACAACATGTCATTTTTGGTTTAGAAACTGCTTGTGATTAGTTTTCCAACATTAACTCAAAAGCATGTAAAATAAAATCAACCTACTTTCTATATAAACACCCAGCAACTGTGGCCCTTCATCCTCCTGCCCAGGTTGGGTAGAGGGAAGAAGGGAGGGCTTGGGTAGCACTGAGTGAAGTGCAGATGCTTTACTGTGGGGAGTGGTGGTGGTGCCTTGGTTCACGCCCACACACGTCTCCTGCACTGCCCCCAAATGCAACAGAAATGGCGTAGGCCCAAGGCCCAATTCCCTGTTGGTAATTCACTCTCTGCCTCCCAAATGAAAATCGCTTTTATTTTATCTCTTTTGTTTTGTATTTTTTTGCAACAGAAACCCCCTGTCCAGAGTCTGACTGTAGCTGAACTGTTCAGACTGAGGAATGGAGCAGGCCATGGGCACACCCCTGGTCCCTCCTGGGCGAGCGCCCCCACCCTCAGGGAACAAGGTCCAGCCAGGCCAGCTCGCTGTATGCTGGCCACCACCACTTAGCCATACAAGTCATCATCATTGTCTTCCGTGTACACACTGCCACCTGTGCCGCCTCCACTGCCCTGACTGGGGCCAGCTCCACCCTGATTTCCTGAAGGGAATCTGTATGCACAAAAGCAGAGACAAAAAAGAGAGTTAGGATAGGGCCTGTGTAGAATTTTCCAACTAACCCGTGAGACTCCTTAGGACTCCCCACAACCTTGGTTGTACAGTTACCCAAAACAACTTAAGTACTGCCCACTGTAACGTGATTACCTGAAGCTGCCAAAGCCCCGACTCTGCTGAAGGGTCTGAGCAAACATCTCATACTTCCGGATGTCATTGTCACTGACAGAACGGCGGGCAAAGCGCATGGCTTCCTCAAAGTGATCTCGGCGGATCTCAGGCACTGGATCATCTTCTTCTACCTCCTATAGGATTAGTAAACACAGACCACCAGGGCTAAAGTCCAGCCTGGATTCCTTCCCTGGCCCTCCTGCCCCCCCCCCTTTTACTGTCTCCTCTCTCTAAGCCAACCTGAATAAGTTACAAGGCCAATCTTCCTAAAACTGAGTCACTGCCCTATTTAAAAACCAGTCAGTGCATTCTAGAAAAAGCCAAACTGTACAGACAAAATCACATTAGTGGTTGCCAAGGGCTTAGAGTGGAAAGAAGCTGACTAAAGCGGCATTAGAGAACTTTCTGGGATGACACAAATTTATCTAAACTGTGGTTAATAGCTACAGAACTTAAATACATTTGTCAAGTTGCATGGAGACAGTATACATCAAAAGGGTGAATTTTACATGTGAATTATATCTCAAAAAAGCTAAATTTTAAAAATAGTTTCTAAAAAAAAAATACAAACCAAAAACCCAAACCACCTAAATTTTAAAAAGATTAGGTAAATAACTTTCAGTGCCTACCACATTCAGATTACACCTTACCTAGTGGCCTCACTTCCAGTAACATATGCCCTCTTAAATCTACTCAGGTTTTCCCCCAATTCCCACAATCCTATTTCTTGAGCCAGTTATTTGGGCTGCTTATTTCCTTAGCCTTTATAGTCTCCCTTCATAACCCAACTCAAACTCTCTTTCTTCCACTAAGAAGCCACTCCGATTGCTGTGACTTAAGAAACTGCTCCATAGGATTAAGTATATCAATAGTTACAAAGCTTTCACAGGGGAGAGAAGGAATATCTCAGAACTCCTACAAAAAATAAAGCCTTTCATTCATTTATTTATTCATTCATGAAGTCTCTAACATGGTGCCAAGATACACTAGGAAACATGCAAGATGATACAGACTTCTGTCTTTATGAAGCTTACATACACAGCCCAAATTCTGCATTTATTTATTTTTTTTTGAAGATTTTATTTATTTATTTGACAGAGAGAGAAAGACCGCGAGAGAGGGAACACAAGCAGGCTTCCCACTGAGCAGGGAGCCCGCTGCGGGGCTCGATCCCAGGATCATGATCTGAGCCGAAGGCAGACGCTTAATGACTGAGCCACCCAGGCGTCCCCAAATTCTGCATTTAATTTCAGGAGGTCCATGTCCCACCAAAGGACAGGCCCATAGATCCTAGGTTCTAAACCCTATTTGTTTATGTTACAATTATACTTTGATTTCCCTAACAGAGCCTCCTTCAGGCTGAGCATATAGACTACCCATCTCTTCTCAGCCTTTAAAATTCCAGACTGAAGAGATTAATACTCAGTATTCTTTTTGATGCCCAACTAACAGGGCATCTATGAGGTATCTTTCGAAACCCTTATACTACAGCATGGTAGAGATTGCCCCTGGCTCCCCACAACTGACACATATGGGGGAAAAGATGCAGACTCACCATGGCAGATGGGTTGGTCTGCCTCTCCCGTTCCCGCCTAATTTCACTCTCGATGGATTCACGGATGGCCAGCTTGCAAGCGCGTTGGCAAATCTCTGTCAGGTCAGCTCCAGAGAAGCCGTTAGTCATCTTAGCCAGGAACTCCAAATCCACATCCTAAAAGAAGCAATAGAGCTACCTTAGCATTTAGCCTTTCCTTCCCTGTAATACACTGATCTCTGAGCCACCCACACACTCCTAATTTCAGTTTGTGCCATCTTTCGCCACTGTTCTACTCCTGATTCTGGATTATATTAACACCTTCAAATCGTCCATCTTTCCTTTACCACCCTAACCCCAGATATCCCCAGTGGAATCTTTTCCGGGAACCAAATGCCACATTAAGCTGAGCACTCATAGAAGTCCATATCACCAATGCCCTTGCACCTGCCTTGGCAACTGGGGACTTGCGCAGGTTGGCCTTGAGGATGGCAACACGGGACTTCTCATCAGGAAGTGGGATATAGATGAGCTGATCAAGGCGGCCAGGTCGCAGGATAGCAGGATCAATGATGTCAGGCCGATTGGTAGCGCCGATAATAAACACATTCTTTTTTGTAGACATGCCATCCATTTCTGTCAGGATCTGGTTGATGACTCTGTCTGCAGCCCCGCCACCATCTCCAATGTTACCACCACGGGCCTTGGCAATTGAATCCAGCTCATCAAAGAACAGTACACAGGGGGCAGCTTGGCGGGCCTATGGGAGGGACACATGGACTCAAGCATTAACACAACTGGGTCTCTCAGACCTGAGAAGGAAAGGAAATTAAAGTGACCTTCACTGCTCCAGCTGAGCTGCCAGAACAAGATGGTTTCAATTCTCCCAAGAAAACAGCTACCTTGCTGCCAAACAAGTGAATAGGTAGCTCAGCTGCTTGTAGCTCACCTTGTCAAAGATTTCCCTGACATTGGCTTCAGACTCTCCAAACCACATGGTGAGCAGCTCAGGACCCTTGATAGAGATGAAGTTGGCCTGGCACTCATTAGCGATGGCTTTGGCCAGCAAGGTTTTCCCACAGCCAGGAGGTCCATAGAAGAGTACTCCTTTGGAGGGTGTCATGCCAAACTTGAGGAATTTGTCTGGGTGCTCCACAGGGTACTAGGAAGAAAAGAAAAGAGGATTCGACATACCTCCATAGTTTGAAACAAACCTAACCAAACAGCAGCATCCCTCCCAAACATCCCATGGTGTAAAATCAGGTTCTCTAGGGGCAGGGTCCTTCATGCCTCCAAACTGAGAACAGCAGGTTCATGAATTATGCTCTCACAATTCTTGTACTCAACTGTCAACACCCCAAGCCACCTACAACATACTGAAGCAGTGACTTACTCTGGACCAAGTTACCCTACCTGGACGAGCTCCTGAAGCTCACGTTTGACATCCTCCAGGCCCCCGATGTCCTCCCAGGTCACCTGTGGTACCTCCACCACAGTTTCCCGCAGTGCTGATGGATTGCTTTGGCTCAGGGCCCACTAAAAAGAAAAACTGGGGATGAGATTTGCCAAGGGAAAGGTCAAAATGCATGTGTGTGTACCTGAGATGAGGGTGCGGTCCTTACCCGGAAGTCATCCATAGTAACTGCGAGAGAGTTCATGACTTCAGCATCGATAGTCTCATCCTCTAAGTCAATGAGGTCCATCTTCTTGCGGATAGCTTGAAGAGCAGCCTCCGAGCACAGGGCTGCTAAGTCGGCGCCCACGTGCCCATGAGTCTCATTGGCGACCTGCAGAGAAAAGATCTACTTTCTACTCTGTCTCTAAGACCTAGCTGCCTTAGGAGGCTCAGAAACTACAGAATCCTGGCCTCTTCCCATGACTCCTATCTCTGGGTCCTCCCATTTCCCAGTACAGATACTAGCAGTTCTTTCATTGGCTGGGTTTTAAGTAGTTAAGCCTAGACATGGGGCCTGGAAATAAAGCTGACCCCAAAGTTCTGGTTTACTCTAATGTGGTGTCAACAGAGAAACATGCCAACTCCAGTTCCCTGGATTCAAACTCAGATCACTTCCTTTCCCCTGCCCAAGAATCAAAATCAGTCTCTACATCTTAAGCTTGTGTCCCTAGCCAGTTCACTTTAACTGCCTGGAAACAGATATCCTAACTCAGGGCCAGCCTTCAACATCACTCCACCTGTTCCAGGTCCACATCGTCTGCCAGCTTCATGTTCTTGGTATGGATCTGAAGAATTTCCAAGCGTCCTGTAGCATCAGGGATTCCAATATCTACCTCCCTGTCAAAGCGACCTGCAGGACAGTGTGTGAACACAGAAAGGGCTCATTTCTGGTCCAGAGGGAAGAAGGGACAGGTCTCAGGTGACCAACCGCCTCTGTCTGTCCAGGACTGTCCTGGTGTTAGCACTGAAAGTTCCATGCCCCGGGAAACCCCTCAGTCTCAGGCAAACCAGGATGGCTGGTCACCCTAGACAGGACATAGGATAAGGGAAAGGACCCCTGGGCCCTATCACTGCAAGGAGCTTCAAGAAAACCTCAAATTAGGTGACTTAAATGAAGGACAGGCATGGGATCAAAGAAGCTCAGTTAAGCTATAGTCTCCCTATGAGCAAGAACAGGGCTGAAAGAAATTTGGGGTCCTTACCAAATCGCCGAAGGGCTGGGTCAATGCTATTGGGTCTGTTTGTTGCTGCCATGACAATCACATGTGCTCTCTGCTTTAGGCCATCCATGAGGGTCAACAACTGTGATACAATACGCCGTTCCACCTCCCCGTGGGTCTGTCAGGACAGGATGTCTGGTCAGAAGTGAAGTGAGGACCTTTCAACCCCCACTATCCCCTCGGGTAAGTTCCTACTTTCTCTCTTTTGGGAGCGATGGCATCAAGCTCATCAATGAAGATGATAGCAGGAGCATTCTTCTCAGCCTCCTCAAAGGCTTTACGAAGATTACTCTCAGACTCACCAGCCAACTTGCTCATGATCTCAGGACCTGCAAGGATACAGAACAGAAACAATGACAATACAATATCCTTCCTCAATCACAAAAGAAACCAGAACTCTTATCTGCCCAGCCCAGAGACAGGTGCTGTATGAAAATGTGGTAACCTCTGCCTACTTTCTCACAGACTCTATCAGACACTATCCCAGGACAGCCACCAAACTAGGCTGGAGAGAAGCCAAGGAACTCACAACACCTATCTCACAGTCAAGCTCTAAATGGCAAGATGACAGCACATGCTCTGGGACCTCTGGTCAGAGCAGGAGAAGCAACGCACCAATTGTACCTCTATCATTTTCAAGGAGCCAGCTGCTCTCAACCAGTCTTCCCCTAAACCCTCTCAAATAAATTAGCAGACAAAATTTGAGCTCTCATTCTAACTTGCTCCCCCTAAATGTCTTCAGCCTTTCTACAATCTTTCTCAAGGGGGGACAGATCAGGGGGCACCAGAGTACAATACCTTCCCCGTGTTGCTTATCTGTTCGTAATGTACCCCAGCAGAAGAAAGATGATGAAATATACACAAGGGCATGTGTGCAAATAAACATGTCCATGAGTTCTCCAGCTCATGACACTGGATCGTGCTCAGCTCAGAGTAAGGTCCAGCCAAACATGAGGTGAACCAAGTCTCCTACCATTGATCAAGAAGAAGAAAGCTCCAGTCTCATTTGCCACAGCTCGGGCAATTAGGGTCTTCCCAGTCCCAGGAGGTCCATAGAGCAGGATTCCCCGAGGAGGCTGAGGACCAATACAGAGGATATGATTAGGTTCAGAGTCCTACCTTCTCCCAACCCCACCCACTCTAAGATGGTCTGACTGTGGCTCTATCTAGAGAGGGTGAGAATCAGAGCTTGACCCTGACATCAGTTAAGAATAAGCTCTCAGCGTTAACTGCTAGGAAAACAGTTTACTTCAGACCATACTCACTCCTCTTATTAGCAGAGAAAATAACGATCAGAAAACTGACATTTATGATTATACACTGCATAGAAGACTAAGAGCACAGAAACCACCCTAAGAAACTCTAATGTGGCTAAGTCTGAAGATCCTGGGACTACAAAAAAGCAAGAGGCCACTAGGCCAAGGGCTTGACTTTGGACAGAAAGGCCAGGACTAGCTTAGCCATCTAAGAAAGAGTATTGCCAGAGGCTCACTCATTCCAGTAATCACAACCCTCTAGGATTTATTATCCTATCGGAATGCTTTTCCTTACCACCAACCACAACTTTTCCTCTTTGAAGCTGTCTTTTCTGTGGCCTCGTCCACAGGCTGCACATGGGAAATGCCCACAAAGAAGATAAAATTATTTGCATGGTACATACTAGTGAAAGGGGTAATTTCATCTTCAGTGTGCCCCATGATATGTAAACAGTTAGGAAGTTACATTGTAGATCTGCAGTTCTCAAATGTTTTGGATTCAGGACCCTTCACATTGCAAATTTCCTGAAACTTCTACTTCTATCAGGCTGTACTATTATAGACAAGTTGGCGAACTACGATGAGATTTGTTTTTATAGGGTCCATGAGATAAGAATGGTTTTTACATTTTTAAAGGACTATTAAAAAAAAAAAAAGATATGCAGTAAAGAATGAACCTGAGTCTTCATTAATCACCAGCCGAGATTATGTCCCACAGGGCCCAGGATGCTCACCTTAACACCAATTGCCTTAAAGAGGGCAGGATGTCTGAGGGGTAGCTCTACCATCTCCTTTATCTGAGCCAGCTGTTTCCTGCAGCCACCAATGTCATCATAGCCTACTTCATTCAAGGATTCTTCCTCATCCTGAATATGGGGAGACAAAGAAAAAATGAAGGCAGGAATATTAATATCAGCAAAAATTGAGTTTCTCCGAACCCTTCTACAATCTGGTGTAGAGAAATCTGTTCTATGATTTCCTCTAAGGGGATCCTGACTCAAAGAACAACTCTA
Source organism: Ursus maritimus (assembly GCF_017311325.1). NCBI lineage: Eukaryota > Metazoa > Chordata > Mammalia > Carnivora > Ursidae > Ursus > Ursus maritimus. The sequence continues at coordinate 24,541,530 of NW_024424119.1, forward strand.
AAAATCCCAAAGCAAAGATTTCTATCACAGCCTTTCCCTTTCACGCTGTCCTTAGTATTATTACTGGGAAGGGCTCCCCTAAGACCTAACGTTGGAAACTCTGGGAAACGGGAAGAAGTCTGGAGGCCATCATCGTCATTTCTACAAAAATTATTCCAACCACTTAAGATCTTTTGCCTTCAATCTAGATTTTTTTTTTTTTTTTAAGATTTTATTTATCAGAGAGAGAGAGCGCATGCCTGCATGCACGCACAAGCAGGGGGAGTGGCAGGCAGAGGGAGAAGCAGGCTCCCTGCTGAGCGAGGAGCCCGATGCGGAACTTGATCCCAGAACCCTGAGATCATGACCAGAGCTGAATGCATCCCAACAATCTAGATTTTAAAAATCACTGATATCACATACTTCTAAGAAACACATAGGTCTGAAAATGAATAGTTGAGAGATTTTTCCACCTCTGGAAAGGAGCTTAGTTCCAAAGAACACCCAGCTTTATTTTATTTTTATTTTTTAGAGAGGTGGGGAGGGGCAGAGAGAGAAGGAGAGAGGAAATCTTAAGCAGGCTCCATGCCTAGCACAGAGCCCGAAGTGATGCTCGACCTCACAACCCTGAGATCATGACCTGAGTCAGAATCAAGAGTCAGACGCGTAATCAATTAAGCCACCCAGGGGCCCCATAGAGCACCCACCCAATTTTAGGAGTTATCACATGACTGCCCCACTTTGTAATCTTGAAATTGGGTACTGGTATGAAGGAGAGAACTCACCTCTCGTTTGATAGGCTCCCCTTCACAGTGGATCACTGTGTCTGGAGCAACAATGCAGTAAGGGCTGGGATCTGTCTCTACTACTTTGAACTCTACAGCACGCATTCCACCCCGGACAAGGAAAATGTCTCCTGTGAGAGCAATTAGCACAAGTGCAGTCAGAGAGGTCAAATACCAGAGCAAGTGAGAATTCCTCATCAGTACCTGGAGTCTAAAATGCCAAATTCACTAGATATTGCTCTTTTTCCCTTCCCACCTCCACTTTATTAAGCATCAGGCAAGAGGAGAAAGCTAAGCTGTGAAGAGTCCCTCTGCCATTCAGGAGGGCTTCTGGTACATCAGGTTTTGGCCTCTGGCCTGAAGCCCATAAGGTTTTGCCCATTTTGGATTGTGACACAGTCAAAAGTGCCCAAGTTCTCCTTCTGGGACAAAAGAGAAGATAGCTTACTCTACTGAAGCAGGTAGTGGGAGTAGGGAAACAGAGGGAATGGGAGGCAGGAAGAGGGAGAGAGAGTACACGTGAGCACGTGTGCAGAATATATGTGTAAGCACACATACATGAGAATGAGATAAAGACATTCCAAGGTTTACTCCCAAGTAGCTCTACAAACAACCAACCTTAACCTCAGTCCCTAGAATTATCTCTCACCTTTCCGGATGGGTCGATAAGCTTCCAGGAAGTATGGCTTAAGGTATACCTCGAAGAGATTGCCAGTGATGCCTTCCACCGTGTCATCGATGGGTAGCACATGAATACGTTTGCCGTACTTCACATCAGGGCACGGCTGGATGCTGAGGATGACAAGCAGACTCCACATTACCAACCACACTGCAGCCCCAAGCACTGGGCGTCCGAAAGGGCCTGGCACAGAGAGCTGATGGCGAGTGAAAGAGAAAAGGTAGGGATGGCTTTAGGTGAAGAGAGGCAGGAGGGTAGTGTGGGAGTGAGGACAAAGGAGCAGCCAAGCAGAACTAAGACAAGTCATACTCAGGTGGGGTAGTAGCAGGACCCATTAGAAGAAGCTATTGAGGCTGCTCACTCTTTATCAGTGAGCCAAAAGGAAGACCCACTCACGTAAAGCCCCAAAATAAAGAAACAGGAGGAAGGGTCTTCAGTGAGAGATATCCAAAGATGACCCATTCTGTATCAGTAACACAGTATTACAAAGGGAGGCCTTAGTCAGACAAGTGTCAGAATCAAAGAAATAGAACTGAAAAAAAATCATCTCAGCCAGGTGATCAGAGCACCCTGACAAAGTGACTAAGCACCTCCAGGAAGAAGCCTACATGAAACCTAGAATCCACGAAACATAATCAGAAGTCTGAGATGTTCCTGGCCAGGTGACAAGTGGCTGAATAGCAGTGGCTAGTGATGACTCCCAGATGGGGAAGCCTCTTGCCTAAAGTTAAGTCCAAAATCACTCAGAGTGAAGCTATTCAGGGGTCTGACTCAAACTATGCCTCTCCTACATTAACTCAAATCCTTAAAAAAAACCTATTTGGAGTCCACCTTCTATGCCCACACTTCCACCTCATTCTGGCCCCAAAACAAGCCATTATTTCAATGTAACAGTGAGATCATTTCGTAGACAAACACCCTCAAATGGCATCCTAAACCAGTGTCTAGCACGCGATAAATTATACCTCTGGCTAAATAAATAAATAAATAAATAAAGGCATCACTAAAGTTATAGAAATCCAACTTGTTCCAAGGGTCATGCAGAAGTAAATTCTGAAGTCCCAGGGAGGCAGAATCAAAACCTAAAGACAGTCCTACTGTATTAAGTCTTCCCATTCCTAGGAGGCTTCTGCTATGTGTAGCTGCCAAGAACTTCACTGGGGTCCTGTCTATAATTCAGGCTGTCTCTGGCCTCCCATCCCTGAGGGGCCAAGAACCCCCCACACACCTGATGACATCCCCTAGGTGTACGCGAAGGTTGTTCCGAACAACTCTATTCATTCGAATCTTCTCATCGGAACATGTGTCATCAGAAAGCACAATGCACACAGCTTCCCGCCTCTTCTTTCCTTTCAGCAACACTGTGTCACCTCGGAACAACTGTAGCTCATCCATCTTGGGCTGAGAAAAGAAGGTTAAGGCCTTTAGGTCACTGGGCCAGGGGGTAAGCAGCAGCCCTGGAGGCTAGAATACCCAGTAAACCCCACTCTACCTGTGGTTACTGAAAAAAAAAAAAAAAATGAGGAAAGAAACCTGGGAAAAGCCCTCAGGCTAACAGCATTAAGGAAAGATTGGACCTTAGACCCAATTTACCTGAGACAAAGACACCACACTGTTGTCCTCATTGATGGCTTCATCGACAATTAACCGATTAGGACGGTTCTTCTGTTTAAGAATGGCTGTTGATAAGTCATCACCTTTCGAACTAGAAAGAGAAAATGAAGTTAGTCCCAGTACATACTCCAGTCCCAGGGGCCCCACCAGTCTTTAAAAAACTCACACTTAGGAAAGAAATAGTGGATAAATGAAGCTGTCCCTACACCAGAGAGGTGAGATAAAGGATATTCAGTCAAGGTCATATAGAGTAACATTCAACACATACAGTTCCCATTCCAGCAGCTCTTGGTATTCTGAGCACTGGCATCCTAGCTGTACAGGCCCCAAGTGATCTTGCCCCAGAGTCAGGAAACTATCACCTGAGAAGACTAAACAGAAGTAGAGGCTGAGTAACAATTAGAGAAATAACAACAGTCTTATTATGAGACAGCAATTAGGAGAAGGGGCTCTGCAGTCAGACCTGCTGGGTCTGAATCCCAACCCTGCCACTGCTTAATTGTGATCTTGGACAAGTTACTTAACCTCTCTGGATGTTGATGTCCTCATCCGTAAAGAGGCGAATACAATAATACCTACCTATCTTGGAGGATTATTGTCTTAACTGAGATAATGAATGAAAAATGCTCAACACAATGTCTGGCACATGGTATTAATGGTCACAATGATTAGCACTGCAGAACAAAGCATAAGCTCTTTCTTTGCTTAACGTTCTTGGAGAATGAAGTGAGCAAGACAACTTGCTGTAGGGCTCAGCGAGGCCCCCCAAGTCCCACCAAGCAAGCCTGGGGACAATGAAGCAAAATCATTGGCACTACCATCCTTACTGGCTAAACTAGCTGAATGCCAGAGCATTCTATACACCACAGAAATGCCAAGCATAAAGACCATGATATATGGGGAAAACAAAACAACTACACTAACAGATCTGAAACCATCAAAAAGATGCTCAAGCTCAAAAACAGCTTTACAAATCTCTGCGAAGACATGTAATTCCACCACAGTGTTGGTTCAAAAAGTCAAAACCAAGAAATGCTGAGACATGGAGCAAATCCAAATCGCTCACCCAAACCAAGGCTGCCTGAGTCTACGCTCCGTTTAAAACCCCTAAATAGTTTCAATCGTATCCTAGAAAATCATTCACCTTACACCAACTTCTTACCTAGCTCATCTTCAACCTTCAGTAACTAGACTCAGTGGGCTCTCCCTCTGAAAAGCTACCTTCTCTTACTAAGGCTCAGAAAAGCCTAACATTAACCAAAACAGGGAGACCGGACAATGGAGGAAATGAAGAAATAAAAAGGAATCTTTTCCATTAATTATTCCTTCACTTAACAAATTGGCAAGTATACATTACAGGCCAGGCACCATCCTATGATCTGGAAATACATCAGTCAACAAAACAAGACAAAACAATATTCTTGTTGGATATATCTTCACAACTTACAAGAAAAAAAGATTCCTATACTCCAGAATACCAGCTAGGGAGTTGTGGGGTTTCTCCATCTTTTGGTCCTGATATACTCAACAGAAATACAAATCCCATTCATCTAACAAAATTGTAAGCTTTCTGCTGATCCTCTCACGTAGGCTGCATCTTTAATCATCACCTTAAAGCTAATTTCCCAGAGTGGAGTTTCCTCAGCCTAAACTTGTCTCCTCAACCTAAAAGTGTAGCATTCTGGGCACAATGCTGCATAGCAGGCAGACTCTTACAGAGCTTATCAACACCCTGGAGAACAAGCATGGTCAATATAGCAACTGAAGGCCATTTAAACCCATCAACTCTCCCTCTCTCCCACACATCATAATACCCTCCAAGGACTGCCCACCTTCCTGTTTAATCTATGGGACTGGGGCTAGAGAAAAATAAAATGCCAGATGCCTCTAGTCATCATAGTTTGTATTTTAATCCCAAAGCTGCATTCTACGAAAACTTCCTAGCTGCCTACCATTCCTGACCCTGGCAATGGAGATGAGTAGTATGCCCTTCTCTTAAGGTAAACACCTTCACTTCCGGATCTATCTACTAAGATCAAAGGAAGTAACCTCTAAAAGAGAGCTTCAGCCTGATCGTGGGCCAACAGCAGTCCTGGAGGCTCTTTGGGGACATTCCCCATTGTCTTCTGCATGAGCCAGGCCCTTTCCAGAACTCCAATGGGCCACAGGGGACTTGAAGGGAGTTCAGGTAAGAGTCATCAAGATGACCTAGAGGTTAGAAACCATCTGTGATGCCAGGTTCCAAGAATTTTGAATTTTTATTTTTAGTCTTGAAAACAAATGACTGAATAACTTAAGAGAGTAAGTATTAATAAGTAATGGTCCTTTTAAACAGACACCCAAGTAATACTTTATTTCGGTTTAGAGACTTAAAAAAAAAAAAAGGGAACACCTCAAAAAATTCTCAAGTCAGGAAAGTGATTTGCATAGAAGAGTTTCCACAGGACGGCTTTTTTTTTTTCCCCAGTATCTAATGCTCTTGATTCTAAATATAAAGGGCAGATGGGCAGAGGTGGTCAGCTTTTATCTGATGCTTTCCTGAGGGATGGAGGGCCCAAGATTTCTCAACATAGCAGTTTGGAGAAAGGAGCGTGTGTGTGTGTGTGTGTGTGTGTGTGTTCAGAGTTAGAGCAACTACAACCTTCTCACCACAAAGGCTGAAATCGAGGAAGGCCCGCAAATTACCAACTGAGATTCGAACTTTAGCAAAAGCCCAAAACAGAGAGAAAGGCTCCCACTCCCCACCCCCATTTCGTAACATTAAGAAAAACTGACTAAAGCTTTCCCATGCGAACAACCAACCTAAAGTACGAAGAAGGCCAGAAACGAAACGCTGGGCCCGCCCTTTCCCTAACAGCCCCTTACTACTCAGGTCGTAAGGATGTCAACCAAGGGTCAGGCCCATCCAGCTCCAAAAAAGCGGTCGTGAGCTTCCCGGAGCTCGCCAAGTCTTCCCCGCTCCGGCCTCCGCCTGTCTCCCGGCTCCCAAGGCCTTCACGTGGCCCAAAGTCCACGCCCACCGGGCCCAGATAGGGCGTCGGGCCCGCGGGGCCTGCTCCCTCCGGGGACCAAAGGCCTTCGGCGGATAGTACACCTCATCGCAGGTGGGCGCCCAAAGCCCTGGGGCTACACGCCGGCAATGTGGGCCCGCAGACCTCACAAGAACCCGACAGCGGTTCCCTGGAAGCCAATCAGGCCGGCCGGGCCTGCATGACACAGCACGATCTGGCCCAGGCCCCGACCCAGGCCCAACGCAAGCCCGGCCTAGGGGGCGCGCGGCTGCGCAGCCAGGCCCAGACCGGACCGCGGCCCCTCATCCCCCTCCTTCTTCCCCCTTCCCTCTCTCCCTCCTTCCGTCTCCACCTCTTAGACGCGCCCACGGCCAGGCCCGGCGGGGCCTACCCAGCGCGGCGAGTCCCCAGGTGCGCGCACCCGCAGCGGGCGGGCGGGCGCGCGCACACACTCACTCAGCTCCAGAGGCCATGGCGCGCGCCTCTCCCGGCCGGCGGCTGTGGCGGCCCGCGGGTAACGGCTACGAGGGGTGGCAGGCGACCGACTGGGCCGGGGCTCTGCTTTCCCGGACAGGGGGCGAGCAGCGGCGACAAACCCGCAGGCGGCCTCCTTCTCGCTTCCTCCTAGCGGCACCGAGGTGGTGGGCGGGCGGTATACACTGGCTCCTGATCCGGGAGGGGGCAGCGGCAGCGCCGACTCAAACGACGGCTGCAGACGCTGCGCTGAGACTGAACCGAGAAGAGCCGAATCATCGGAAGGAGAGGTGCTCTCACCTCAGCCAATCAGCGCCTGCCCTGGGGACTCCCGCCCGCCTCTCCGCGCCTCTCCCCAGCAACCCGCGGACTAGAGCCAATCAGAAAATTTGCTTGCGGCCTGGCTCCCGCCTCAAGGATGCAACACGCCTAGTAACGCCACGTCAATTGGCCGCGGCGCTACGCTTCCTCGACGGATCGGGATTCGCGACCAATCAACGAAAAGGATGGGGCCAGATCGACCGGCGATAGAAGAGCCTTTAATCCCTGGGAGGCGGACTCTCCCACTTGGCTCCAGTTCATTGGCTCCTGATCTTATCCTGCTGAAGAACCTGGCACAATGGATTGAACCCTTGTATTAGTCTAGTCCTGTTGCAGTGATAACCTACACACCCATTTTCTTCCCAAACCCAAGGATCCACCCTAACCCCTCGCCTGGCTCCTTTCAAAACGCTGGCTCCAGCCATCGCTATTCTGAACCCTTTGACTAGCACCCCAGCTCTTAATCCACTCCACCCTATTGTTGTGGCACCCTCTGGTAACCCTAATCCCATAGGCTTTCCAGTTCCTCAGGGCTTGGAGGTACATGCTTCCTCTTACCACTGGGTATTTATATTAATGGCTAGAGGAGGGAGGGCACTCGAGTCCAAAAAGGGATCTAAAGGCAACCACAGAACACAGTAGATTCAACAAAACCCAAAGCAGCAAGAAAATTGCATGCTGAGACTTGAAGTCCTTGGGCCCCAAATTCCAGCTAGCCCTGATTAAATTTAATAAGCTGCTCTGGTATCATTATAATGATAATGACTAAATTATTTCACCCTTCACCCCCTATCCACACAGACATGGTTGACTGAGACAGTCAAATCCCAAATTTCTAGAATTTGGGATTGGGGTAAGGAGTCACTCAGAGACTCAGAGGTCTGCTTGTCCCTCCCCTTTAAGAATCAAATACCACAATTGTTGGAGAGGATGTGGAGAAAGGGGATCCCTCCTACATTGTTGGTGGGAATGCAAGTTGGTACAGCCACTCTGGAAAACAGTGTGGAGGTCCCTTAAAAAGTTAAAAATTGAGCTACCCTATGATCCAGCCATTGCACTACTGGGTATTTACCCCAAAGATACAGACGTAGTGAAGAGAAGGGCCATATGCACCCCAATGTTCATAGCAGCAATGTCCACAATAGCTAAATCGTGGAAGGAGCCGAGATGCCCTTCAACAGATGACTGGATTAAGAAGTTGTGGTCCATATATACAATGGAATATTACTCAGCTATCAGAAAGAACGAGTTCTCAACATTTGCTACAACATGGACAGCACTGGAGGAGATAATGCTAAGTGAAATAAGTCAAGCAGAGAAAGACAACTATCATATGATTTCTCTCATCTATGGAACATAAGAACTAGGATGATCGGTAGGGGAAGAAAGGGATAAAGAAAGGGGGGGTAATCAGAAGGGGGAATGAAACATGAGAGACTATGGACTATGAGAAACAAACTGAGGACTTCAGAGGGGAGGAGGGTGGGGGAATGGGATAGACCGGTGATGGGTAGTAAGGAGGGCACGTATTGCATGGTGCACTGGGTGTTAGACACAACTAATGAATCATCGAGCCTTACATCGGAAACCGGGGATGTACTGTATGGTGACTAACATAATATAATAAAAAATCATTTCAAAAAAAAAAAAAAAAAGAATCAAATACCTGCCCTTGTCCTGAGAGGCCCGCCCAGACCACCTTCCAGACCCACCCCCACTCATTCTGTGACCTTGCACAGGATCCTGGGCTTTGAGACTCTGGCTTTTAGGCAACAGAAAGAACCAAAGCCACTGCAAGGATTCCTGTGGCCCTTTCTTCTACCCAGAACTCAATCTCATAAGGTAGATGATGTTGGGAGAGGGCATCTTAGATAACCAGCCCTCAACTGAATCAGACAGCTGTGAGCCTTCCCACTCAAGTATACGTAGTAGGCAAACAAGAGATAAATATGAGATTTTACTCAACACGATTAAAGGGAAAACAGGAAAAAGGTGTCATAAGAAAAGTTAATGCCTTTTTGGTGGCAACAGGGTTTCCTCTGGAACCAGAATGGCAGTAACTAGGCCAAATTTTGCAGGACTACTACCAACTTCTCCAATGCCAGACTTATATAGGAATGATTAGTTTCACCCACATTCCCCAAGAATGGTAAAGCAGAAAGCCCTCCCCACAGAGAAATGGGCCACTGAAGCCCTAGCTCAGGCTCCTTAAAATGTGGCAGCTACAGATCACAAGGCTCCGGCAGAGATGTCTGAAACTCCTCAAGAAGGGTTTCACGGTCAGGGAAACAAATCCAGCCCAAATAGGTTTCTAGGTACAGGGGGAGAGACCTGGAGAGCAAAAAGAGTGACATCTAAGGGTGAAGGACAGGCAGAAGGTTGGGCAGCCATTCCCTTTCATTCATCACCACCCCCAACAGACTCAAGGACTCCAGGATGCCAACTGCCCTCAGCCGCAAGCCCACAGGCCTCAGCCTTACCATGCAGCATTCTCCTGTGGCAACTTAGTTTGGGCCTCTAGCCTCCACCAGAGAGCAGTGGCCTCATCCCTCCGATCCATCCTCCTCAGAGTCTGAAGCAGGTGAAAGGAAGCATCCTGATGACCTGCAGCCCCACCCCAGAGTAGAAAGGCTTAGAACCTGACACAGCCTTAAGCATCATTTTATAAAAGGAGAAACTGAGGACTAGAGCAGGAAAGTATCTTTTCTACAGTCACACATGGAACCAGGAGGTAGATCATTTCCAACCATTCCTATCCCTGGGTACTGCCTGCCTAAGACAAAGGGCTCAGCTAACTCTGCTTCTCCCCAACATACTCCCAGCACAGTTATAGTCTTTTTGTCTGAGGACATTGGGAAGACTGAGGAACTCCAGAGAGCCTTCACACACACTTGCAAATGTCTTCAAACCTGGGTATATCCCTAGGTATATATGGTACAACCCCATTCATCCCCTTCTATCTGGAACATCACTCTTCCACTGATCACCAAGTACCTCCCCCATGGGCCTCTCTGTCCTTGTGCATCTGGGCATAGCTGGTATCATGCAAATATACATACCTGGGCACATTTGCACACTGAGGAGGAAGTCCTGTAGGGCTTTGGTATCTTGGCCACTGGCCACCCACTGCAGTCCACGACTAATCAGGGCAGCTGCCCGAAGCTGTTGTAGTGCCACATCTGATACACATCCCTTCTTACCACTGGACGCAGGCCCTGGGGACCACCCCAAAGTCAAAAAGTGTGTCCCTGCTACACACTCACCGAAAACCCAAGTATTCCTCTTTCTCTTCTTATGTCTGAAGTCCCTTTTTTTTTTTAAGTCTCCTGGTGGGCTAGGACACATGGAAAGGCAACACATTCACCACACCCACTTCCAGGAGGGAAGAGGAAAACTGAGAGTCTAGATCACCTTGTTCTTTGTCCTTAGGTGTGGCCCGGAACAGCAGCTCAAGGCACCTAAAGTGGGACACAGAACAGGGGTGAGGAGGAGTCAATCTCAGAAACTCTGGGGTGAGTCGGTAAGAATGGAGCTTATCAACTCAGGTCCCAATCAGCAAAGTACCCCTCCACACTTCCCCTAGGATCCTGGTTGGCTTCCTGGGCTCACCGGCTAAATTCACTAATTGCTTCTTTTTGGGCCCCCAGCTGCACCCAGGCTTGACCCTGAAGCAGGTAGGTGGCAGAGACCCAGGATGGGCAGTGTGGTGACTCCTTGGTTCCTTTTCTGGCATCTTCCCACAGCTGGGGCATCTTGGGAAGCAGAGATGACGTGCGGCTGAGCAGCTCCTCACAAACAGTCAAGGCATCCTGGGCTCGGCCTGCCTGGATCAGCGCTGCTGCTGCCTCTAAGAACACCTCGGGTATACAAGGGCCTGGGGGGGGCGGGGGTGGGAAGAACTGGGGTGGGAGGAGGATGCAGTGTCTTAAAGAGACATTAGCCACCATCTCCAACCTCTTCACCGCGCTCTGGTACCACACAGAGACCACCCATTGCTTGCTACCCTGGACCCTTTGCTCTGGGAACCTTCCTGGTCTGGTCTTCCAGCTTGGACAGACAGAATAGCAGAATAAAAAAGAGAAAACAGCAGTCCTGCTCTACTCCAGAGGAAACTCCAACCCTCCCACCCCATTATAGAGAATCTTGAAGACATACCCACCTTCGGCTCTGAGCCATCCAGCATCAGAGCCAGCAGGTCCAAGTAATGCTCTGCAGCATCCTCTGCCCTGAGAAGTCATAGCCCATGAGCTTCACTTTAGGCCCTTAGCAGGGTTCTCCATCACTAACAAAGGGATGCTGAAGGGCCCTGGGGAGTGGGGAGAGTGGAGTATTGGGGCTCCAATCCTAGCTCAGTATGGATCTACCCTCCTTACAGAATGGATCTGGGAGGAGATTTCAGAGTTTTAAAGTACAAGAGCTTAGTGTCTGGGTGAAGAGTCTTAAGTTCGGGTCCAGCAAAAAGGCAGGAGGTCGAGGAGTGGAAACCTATGTCCTACCACTGACTCGTCCATACAGCTGACTTGCAAGAACAGAAGCAGAGTCACACCCCAGGGAAGGCATCAGAAATGGGAAGAGGAGCGTAGATAAGCAAGGCAGTAGAACCTCACCTTCCCACCTCTAAGCATCGGCTTGCTAACAAGTACTTGGCCTGGCTCTGTGTGCCACAGTGAAGGGGTGAGGCCGGGTGAGGTCTGGGGAGTAGTAACTCTACTTCAATGAGAAGCTGGGGGGCTTCAGAACTGTGAGTGACATTCAAGGCCTAAAAGGGACAAAAAGAAAAAAACTACATCTATAATCTTTGGGAGCCCTATTTCTTTCTATTTACAATTTGATTAGTCTCCCTAACACAAGCACTTCAGCAATCTCTGTATCTTCAGTTCCTTACCTCAACCAACAGCTCCAGACTCTCCAGCTCTGCTGCTGTGTTCCCAAGTTGCCGATACAGCCTGGAGGCCTCCAGGAGTGGGGGACCCCAGGTTGATCCCCCTTTGAGGGCTGCCACCAAGTACAGCAGAGCTCTTTGTGGATTGCCCTACAGCGTTGAGAGGACACAAGCCTCAGCTACCCTCACAAAGCAGAAAGCTGTCTATAACACCCATGGTTTCCCCAACCCACCCTAGGACTGTCTTTACCATTTTACGGAGACAGGTCCCCAGAGCCGTGTACACCTGGGCCAACACAGGCCGTGGGCACAGACCTGAGGCTGCTTCTTGCAGGCTGCTCAGTGCCCTGGGCAGGCTTCCTGTGATCAGCTCCTGGAGGCCTGAGGTCAATCAGGATTTAAACTTAAAGAAGCCCATAGGACAGGGGGATGATAGGGAACAAGAGTACAGAGAAGCTCCACTGAGCTGAATGGAACATGACAGGGAAAGTATGAGCCAAAAGAGCCCCTAAGAAAGGGAGTGGGGAGGAGGTGAAAAGTAAGATTGTTAGCTGACCTTGGCGATAGGCAGAAGCTGTAAGAAGGACATCCCTTAAGCCCCGGGCATCCTGCAGGGTCAGTGGAGCATCTGACTCCTCAGCTGGGGGGCTCCAAGTTTTCAGAAGCAGCAGCAGATTCTCGGAGGCCTCACTCTGAGGAAAGAAGGGTGATCAGAGGCTCCAAGCCAATAACCATCTCTTCTTCTCCTATCTCAGTCTGTCCTGGCTGGACCTTGAAATTAAGGGTCCTCCTGATTCCTGTTCCCTCAATTCTAAGATATAGATAGCTGTGGGGCGAGGATAAAGGGAGGAAGAAAAACTTGGGGGCACTGATGACCCATTCTAGTGCGCCTCCTCATTCAGTATAATCCCAGAGGACACAGGGCAAGGACCATGTGCGGGTTACTGATGAGAAGACTGAAGCTGGGAGATGACTTCAGCAAGGTCAATAACAGCCCTAACCCTATCCAAGATCATTAAGCTATTTTAAAAAACACTCAAGGGGTGCTAGGGTGGCTGGGCTGGTTAAGTGACAGATTCTTGATTTTGGCTCAGATTATGATCTCAGGGTCGTGAGGTCGAGCCCCACATCCAGCTCTGTGCGTGAGACTCCTTGAGATTCTCTCCCTCTCCCTACGCCCCTCCCCCCCATGCACGCATTCCCTCTCTCTTTCTCACAAATAAATAAATAAATCTTAAAAAAACAAAAACAAAAACAACCCCCCAATGAGGGACCAACCAGAGCAAGGTCACCAAGAGTCCTGGAGATAACCCAGGTCTTCTGACCACCAACCCATCAGCCTTTTTAGCACAAAATGATGCTACTGCAGCTGGGACAGATGAGAGATAGGAAGAGACCCTTAGGTCCAGGTTACTTCCCACATTACCTGGTTGCCATTCAAGGTCTGCAGCAGGAAGGTCAAGTCCCCAAGACTGTCAGTGCTGAGCCAGAGGGCAGCCTGCAGGCCAGCCAGGAGGTGAAGGGCAGGGAGTAGCTCCAGCAGAAGGGAGGAATAACCGAGAATGGAGTCCCACAGCCCCCTGAGCCCACATTCCAGTCTGGGCCCCAGCTGCTCCTGGGTCTCCAGCACTGTAGAGAACACACACAGAGCTGACGTTGGGACCTCATCTCTGGTTTTCTCTTTCTGCAGGAGCCCAAAGGTCACAAAAGTGCTCCTGATCTGAGAAGCACCTGGAGGATAAGAGAATGGCAACTCTCTCCACAGAGGTGACAAATTTTATTGCTCCCCTTATCCGCTTTGCAAGGACTTAAACCCAGACAGTCTGGCAGGGAAATGGAAAGCAATCTCTGGCCCTCACCTCTCTCCAGACCCTGTTGGATATCCTGTGCCTGGTCCTCAGTGAAACCCTGTGCCAGGCTTGCCCTCAGGGTAATGAAATTGCAGGTAACAGTCAATTCTAACGGGAGAACAGGAACAGCGGCAGGGAGTCCTGGAGCAACACAAGCAGATCTCACAGACCACTCCCCCCAGAAAGATTCCCCAAATAAGATCCAAACTCAAAGATCCCTCACCCCCACCAAAATGGCCTCAATAAAGAATCACCATCTGCACACAGTTTGGAAAGGGCAGAAAGTTCTCCAGATTGGACCATCTCCGAAACCACTTCTTCAAAATGGGGGGGGGGGGGCACGGCTGCTCGTGGCAGCGGGAGGGCGTGGCGTGGCGTAGCATAAAGATTCACCGGCACCAAAGAGAATTCCACTCCAGTCCTGTCCGTGGCTTAAATAGGATCCCCTGCCCCGTGAGTAATTTTCTCAACCCCAGAAATGCAGAAGAGGAACTGGTCTCTGGCTGTGTGTGGAGGAAGGTAACTGACCATCCTGAGGAGGATCCTGCTTACCCCGCAGACTATGGAGGAGTCCCCTGAACCCTTCCAGTGCATCTTGGGCCAACTGCTGTCGCCTTAGAGACAGACGCGAGTCCTGAGCCACCTAACAAACGTGGGATAAGGTATCACTGAGGATCAATCCTTATTTCTCCACTTGCAACAGTGGCAAGAGATGTCATTCTCCAGTCATTTCTGGCTCCTGATGGGGGAAGTCAAACTCAATCCCTCCCCATCAGCTGCGGTAAATCCACCGGAAACCCTCTTTCCGATATTTTGGGATTGCAAAGCGAGGGTCCCAGCAACCGTGTTACCTTGGCCTGTCGAACTAGCTGATCATTCTTTTCCCTCCACAGGTCTAGGCAGCTGGCGTGTGGCACTGAGGAGCCCAGAGGAGTCTGGTGAGACATGGTGGCCGAGGCTGGGCCCGGACACCTGGAGGGGGCTGTTGCAGGGTAAGCCCGGCCCCGCCGCGGTCCCCATCCGAGCGGGGAAGGGTCCCTGCGCTTCCGCACCCCCCCGCAGCTCCTTTGCTCCCCTCGGGGCCCCAGTAGGGGCGACTCGCCCTTTACAGGAGAAATGGATTCTCTCCTGGACCCTGTGGCGGCTCCCAACCCCGCCTCTTCCATCTCGCCTCTGGTTGGCCCGGCGGGCAAAACTCTCGGCTGCGGTTGGTCGTCTTCAAGGGTTAGTCCCCGCGGGAAACTCGAGGAAGAAACGAGTCAGGTCCAGTTCCGAGAGGGAGGCTACGGCGGACCGGCGGACGGGGCTGTGTCTGAGTGGGGAGGTGGTATTTCTCACGGTTGGGCTTGCTAGTCCCTCGCGCAGGCCAAAACCTTGAGAAATCGATCTCGGTACCAGAAACCGTGTCCCAGCCCTTCCCGCGCAGCCACACTTCCAGGTCTGTCTAGCTTTGCCCCTCCGCATAGGGCAGGCCCGCGCAGTGCATGCTGGGAATGGTAGTACGGCCCAGATCGCCACAGAAAACCCAGCCCTGGCACAAACTATCTCCAAAAGGAACTGAGACCAGGCCAAGGCCCTTGGTAATCCGCCCATCCTTTCTTTGCTCCCCATGGAGCACCAGCACGCTACCACATTCTGCTCAACCCCCATGCAGTCTGACTGCTGGCAGAACGGCCCTGGGCTTGTGCAGCCTGCACTGCTCAAAGGTACCTGCCCCTTTCAACAAACGGACCCAGGAGAATTGGGATAGCCATATGCAAAAACAAAACAAAAGTGACCCTTACCATAGATAAAATAAACTCAATGTGGATAAGTTGAACTTCATTAACATTAAAAACTCTTTTGCTACAAAGGCAAGATCAAGGAAATTTAAAGTAAAAAATGGAGAAATTATTTCAGATTGATATACCTCACAACAGACCAGTATCCACGATATGTAACTCTCAAAGCTCAATAATGAAAAGAATTTAAGCCATTTAAAGACTAACAGGAAAATATGAATAGGCATTTTACAGAAAAAAGATACATGAATGGCTAAGCAACACATAAAAAAATGATCATTAGCCATCAGGGAAATGCAAATTAAAGCCACGAGATAACCTGGCTGGCTCAGTTAGTAGACTGTGCGACTCTTGATCTTGGGGTTATAAGTTCAAGCCCCATGTTGGGTGTAGAGATTACTTAAAAAAATAAAATATTTTTTAAAAAAATCTTAAAAAAAATAATAAAACCATGAGATATCATTACACATGTACACAGAGAATGGCTACAACTTAAAAAATGCAGATAATGCCAGGGATGCCTGGCTGGCTCAGTCCGTAGGGTGTGCGACTCTTGATCTCAGGGTTGTGAGCTCTAGCTCCACATTAGGTGGAGCCTACTTAAAAAAAATAAATAAACAAAAACATAGATGATACCAAATGTTGGTGAGGATGTGAAAAAACTAGAATGCTCATACATAGTGGGAAAGTAAAATGTTATAGTTACCTTGGAAAATAGTTTGGCAATTTCTTAAAAAGTAAATCATAAGCTTACCGTATGACCCAGCAATTCCACGTAGGGAATCCTCTCAAGAAAAACAAGAACATATGTCTACACCAAGATTGGTATGCAAATGCTCATAGCAGCTCCAAAAATATTCATAATAGCTAAAAATAACTAAAAACAATCCAAGTGTCCATTAGCCGATCATAGCCATACAATGGACTACGACTCAGCAATAAAAAGAGGCAAAAACTGATACATGCTTCCACATGAATGAAACTCAAAAAATTCTAAGTCAAAGAAGCCAGACCAAAAGACCACATATTCGATGATCCCATTTGTATGAAATGTCCAGAAAAGACAAATTTAGAAAAACAGAAAACAGATCAGTGGCCTACGGTGAAATTGGGGATCAATTGTAAACAAAATAGAGGGACTTTGCAGGAGTGATGAAAATTTTCTAAAACTAAATTGTGGCATTAGACAAGGTTTCTTACATATGAACACCAAAAGCACAAGCAACAAAAGAAAAATAGGATGAATTGGACTTCATCAAAATTTTAAAATTTTGTACTACAAAGAACACTATCAAGAAAATGAAAAGACTAGGGCAGCTGGCTGAGTCAGTAGAGCATGTGTCCCTTGACCTCAGCATCCAGAGTTCAAGCCCCACCTTGGGTATGGAGCCTACTTTAAAAAAAAAGGGGTGGGGGTGGGGGTGGCTTGTCAGTTAAGCATCCAACTCTTGGTTTCAGCTCAGGTCATGATCTCAGGGTCCTGGGATTGAGTCCTGCCTTGGGTTCCACGCTCAGTGTGTCTGATGGAGATGATGTCTCTCCCTCTACCCCTCCCCCCACTTGCACACACGCTTTCTCAAATAAATAAATAAATTTAAAAAAAAGAAAAGACAACCCGCAGAATGAATAAAATATTTGCAAATCATATACCTGACAAGGTACTTATATCTAGAATGTATAAATAATGCCTGTAACTAAAAAATTAGAAGAAAACCCCAGTAGTAAACAGAGAAAGGCTCTGAATGGACAGTTCTCCAAAACGCACAAGAAAAATGCTCGGAGGGGCGCCTGGGTGGCACAGCGGTTAAGCGTCTGCCTTCGGCTCAGGGCGTGATCCCGGCGTTCTGGGATCGAGCCCCACATCAGGCTCCTCTGCTATGAGCCTGCTTCTTCCTCTCCCACTCCCCCTGCTGTGTTCCCTCTCTCGCTGGCTGTCTCTATCTCTGTCAAATAAATAAATAAAATCTTAAAAAAAAAAAAGAAAAATGCTCGTTATCTTTAGTCATCAAGGACATGCAAACCAAACCCATGAGATACCACTTCACACCCACTAGGATGGTTAGAATCAAAAACAAGTAATTTTAAATAAAGGCATGGATATGCAGAAATTTGTACCCGACACTAATTGAGAATATTAAGTGGTGCAGCAGCCTTGGAAAACAAACTGGCAGTTCCTCAAAAAGTTAAACATAGATGTACCATATGACCTAGCAATTCCACAATATATCACTAGGTATAAACCAAAAAGAAATGAAACGTATGTCCAAACAAAACTTGTACATAGATGTTCATAGCAACATTACTTGGAAAAACCAAAAGGTGTAAAAAACCCAAATGGCCATAAATGGATGAATGGATAAACAAAATGTGATATAACCATGCAATGGAATATTATTTGGCCATAAAAAATAAATGAAATACTGATATGTGAGGCAACATGGATGAACCTTGAAAACACTAGGCTGAGTAAAAGAAGCCAGACAGAAAAGGACACATATTGTAGGATTCCATTTATATAAAATGTCCAGAATAGAAAATACAGTCAGAAAGCAGATTAGTGGTTGCCTAAGGTTAGGGATGGAGGTGGGGAGGTTTGGAGGGTGATAGGAAAATGTACTGAGTTTTTTTTTGGGGGGGGGGTGATGAAAATGTTTCTGAAATTGTGGCACAGTCATACAACTCTGAATTTTACCAAAAATTATGGAATTGTGCACTTTAAATGGCTGAATTTTATGTGAATTGTACCTCAATAAAGTTCTTTTAAAAAAACAATGAGTTAATGTGGAATGGGTGCTTTGATGTCAATTAAGAGGCAGGGACAGAATTTTTAATAATATATCTTTCTCCAAAAGTTTCCTGGATTTAGATCAGAAGAAAAGGAAATAGCCAATGGTTGGCAGATCAGCATTATTTCCCTTAGGCTTCAGGAAAGGAGGCTCCCTACCAAAAAAAAAAAAAAAAAAAAAAAAAAAAGAGGGGGTCGTACCTGACTAGGACAGGGTGAGGGACTAGAGTCTTGAAATCCTTCCCATGGGTGCTAGGGATGGAATAGGGTCTTTTCTTCTCACAGAGATACTGTGTGCTTATTAAAAGATGCTTGGGAATGGTGTCCACCAGACTGAGAGAGGCAAAATGATTTTTTTCTAATTCATCTTTTAGTCTTAGCTGGCGCCTAACTTCTCTCAAATTATTAGCCTATTCCTGCCAGGGTTACCAATGTCCTATTCTCTAATTACCTGAACAGTATACACTTCTTATCATCTTTCTGTTTCACCTATGTAGCACTACAGACTATTAGCCATTAATTCCAACTCTTCCTTTAGCTACAGCAGGGAACACCTTTTCTTCACAATCACTGCTATGCAGCTTGTCTTCTTTCTGACAAGTAAAAGTGCTCTTCCACAATTTTACATCTGTTCTTTCAGTTTTTTCATCTCCTCCTGTCCTGGGCATTCTCAAACATCAAATCCCAGGCCTGACCCTTCTCCTCAGAGCCTCTCCCACCCTCCTTTGATGGACATTTCCATGAGAATTTCATGCCAGCACTTCAATAGGACACAGTAGTTGAGTTGGATGGACAGCACAAGAGACATGCATTAAATTTATAATTTTGGCTTCAAGTCGGGAACAATCAATGGGACAAGATGGAATGCTATGTAAGATGGGCAATTAGGTCTGATAAATAACAGCAAATGTTGGAAAACTAGGATGGCCTCCACAGAAGAGAAGGGCAAAGGGTGTTCTGGAGTGAAAGAACCCAACAGAGGAGAGAATACAGCACTGTTTGGGGTTTTAGACAATGAGTCTGTGTACTCCACAATGCCTGGGCTTGTCTTTCCAGCCGTCTCTGCTATCAGCCAAAGCATAAGAATTTAATAAAATACGTTACGTGGCAAAGAAAAATGGCACGTGGGATATCAGGAGTGATTTGGGAAGACGTAGGGGAAGTGAATTCAGACAACTTCAACCACTTCCCAAAGGTTTTCAGGTGTAGCCAAGTCTGCATAAGATGGCCGATGTTATCTGTGCCTCATGGGAGGTGAGAGTGACCCTCCCCCTAGTCCCTGTAGGTCAGTGGGGACTCCCCCACCTCTCAGACACACATATTCACATTATTATTTTATTCTTCTTTGGAGGCTACCCTCCAAAGCAGGAGTGAGAGAGCAGGCCCCACTATGATTTTGAATTCTAGAATAATGAAGTCCCAGATGTCTAGCTCCTGGCTGCATGGTGTTAAGAAGTGTAGATAAGCGTCTCTTGCAGATGATCCGGTACCTATACAGGCCAGGCTAGATTGTTCTCCAGCTCTCCCTGTGGCCACAAGCCAGCATTAGCAGCCTAGGCTACCTCTGCTGGGCCAGAACTAGCTGCCTGAACCAGGAGCTCACAGCACCATCCACTCGCATCACCAAAGCTATGCCCAGGAAAAGTCCCACGCTGCTCACAATAAAGCCCACGGCTTCAAAAATGAACCTGTAAATAAAGGTGAAGAATTCTCAGGGGACACTGAGAGTAGGTCTAGAGCCTTTTCCTTGATGAAACAAAACCTGTCCACCCTGATGTTCATTCTTTCCTCCAAGCTTCACCCTCCCCAACACCAATACTTCTCAAGCAAATCCACTCACTTGGGGGCAAACACCTTCCAGACCATGAGATGCCTGCGGAGGATGGAGGCTGCCAAGGCACAGGCCAGAATCTAGGGAGGACAGGAAAGGCCAAGTTACTTGGGAAGGAGGAAACAGGTCAAAGGGAGAGTTGCCATAGGCCCCTATGAAGAATGGGAGGAGTAGGAAAATAGTGCATGTCAGTGGAAAAAAACCTGGGTGAGGAGTTAGGAGATCTAATTCTTTTCCTGGCCCCACCATGACTCACTGTGTGACCCTGGGCAAGCACTATCCATCTGTGCCGATTACACTCAGGCTCTGCCTCCCAAGTTGGGAGGCAGATGTCAGTCACACCTTCTGCCTCTGAAGGGAAGGAGGATCCTTGACCACAGCCTGGGAAAGAATCCTGGCCATCACCTCAGTTTTTCCAGTCTGTTCACTAATGGAGGAATCCCCAAATGCAACCAGCAGGGTCCAGATCTAGCTTATAGAGAGGAAACGATCCAAGACTAAGATTAAGGAGACCCAGGTTTAATTCTCAATATAGCCACTGGAGGCCATGGCCTTGGGCAACCATTTTGCTTATCTGTACTTTAGTCAAGGCTCTCTCCCAGGGTTTTGGCCAAGTATGAAAGAAAGAACGTGATGTACACACATGAGAAAAGGTCACTAACTCCTGCACCCACCTGAATACCAAGGACAAAGAGGTACTTGAGGCCCAGCTGCAGCAGCGCTGCATTGAAGTGATGAGGTGCCTCCCGGAGCCGCATCTCCATCAGTGGCTCCTCCTCCTCCTCAGGCCTGACTCTGGCTTCAGCTTCATTCCCTAGGGGCTGCCACCTCTTCCGGGGCCCTTGACTCTCACAGAGGAAGGGCCAGAGCAGAAGCAATGGGCAACCTACTGCCTCAGAGGAAGGCAGGGCTAGAATCAGTGGAGGACCTAGGGACCAGGCCACCCTGGCCCCCAACCACCTTAGTTGACTGAGGCTCCACTTAGTATTGGCCAAAGGGTGCCAAAGAGCCAGCAAAACCACATCTCCCCACTCAAATCCAGGAGCTCCCTTTCCTTCCAGAAAGTCAGAGTAAACAATGGAAGCAAGGGAGGAATGAGGTACCTGCAAAGAGGAGATGGGAGGCAAAGGTGTTGGCTCCCACCAGCAGAGCAGGCAGCCAGGTGGAGGAACCATGACCCTCTGGGAATCCCACGAAGGCTGCATGCCAATGAATGGCTGGAAAGACAGGCTGGTGGCCCATGGAGTAGAAGGTCTGCGTGGCCATGAGGGCCCAAGCAGAGACTGCCTGCCATGGCACAGTAAAAGGACCTGGGGGGAAAAAAGGACCTCTTCACAGTCACATCCACTCCCTAATTCATAGCCTACTGCTCATGGTCATATACTCCTACTACTTCAGTGCTACATACACACACACGCCCCTCACCCCAACCTCCTTACATTCAACACTCTGCTATTCTATTTCCTCTTTGGCTCTAAGCCTCCATTTTTCTAATCTGAACTGCGGTCCATCTCTTTCTCTCACATACACACAGCTCACTGTGACATTACATACTCATAGTTCACCACTCCCATTACTGGAAAATCAGGAAATGCACTCCATGAAGATGTAGCATTGCCATTAAGAAATGAGGCTTGGAGTACTCCTGTCTCCCTCCTTCATGAACCTTGCTGGCCTTGAGAGCCAGTGGCAGGGATCAATTAGCTTGGCTACATCAGGAAGACCCTCCCCAACTGTGTGAAGGATCTGAGGAGCAACACCTCCCTGAAAACAAGAGGGGCCGAAGTCACATCACTACTGTCCTTGGATGAATCAAGGCTGAGAAATGTATTTACCAGGGGTGGTGATGGGTATCCCAGCAGCAAGCAGATGCAGGAGAAGGAAGCTCTGCAGAAACAGAAGCAGGAACACAAGGCTAATGCGCTCTGCATGCAATAGCAGAAGTGGGAAGGCCAAGAGGGTGAGAGCCGTGACCATAGCAGCTGAGTAGACACTCCCCAACTGGTAGGCCGCCACAGTCAGGGGGCCTTGGGATTTGGTCCTCTCTAGACGGCCCCGGAACTCCTCCTGCATATGTCGGTAGATTTGAGGTACCACATAATCCAGGTCAGCCCGAGAAGTGGGGGGGCCTGCGAAGGGAGTGAGGACAGTCCTGGGCCTTGGGGCACCCGTCGTAGCCTTCACTATCACTGTCACAGGCCTCCAGAGCAGCAGCACGAGCCCTGAAGCGGCCAACCCTGCCACAGCCCTAGGCAGCACAACTGATGCCCCAGCTACCAAGGCCCGGAGACGTGGGGGTGCTTCATCTGCCCCTGACGCCAGTGCCCAGTAGGCAGCAGTGCCCAGTACCATCAGGGGCAGCCCCCAGCGCACAAACAGCACAGAGGGCTCAGGGCTCTTGAGATTGCTATAGCGGCGAAGCCACAGGCGCACGGCAGCTAATAGGGCTACCAAAGCCCCCACACAAGCTCCATACCACAAATTCTTGGCTCGACCACCCACCACGGATGCCAAGGGACTCAGCCAGGGAGAGGAATGGCAAGCAGGTGTCTCTTCAGGGCAGCGATGAAAGAGCCCAGCTAGCCTTATACATAAAAGCAACCCGACTCCAAGTCCCAGGGCATGGGTGCCATTGCGCCGTGGTGGGCCTGCCGAAGCCGAAAAGCAAAGGCGGGGTATTGTGAGCAGCTTAGATGGCAGCAGCTTACCCTCCCAGTGAAGCTGGGCAACCAGGAGCAAGATGAGTGAGCCCAAAAGGAAGGGGGTGGCCCTGGCCTCAGCTACAACAAAGCTATCAGAGAAGAAAGCAGCAAAGCGAATGAGCAGGAATAACAGGACAGGCCCAGGGATAGGAAGCAGGGCTACCAGGGGCCTCTTGGACCCCCAGCCAGCCCAGGCTTTCCACAGAAAAGGCAGGAGTGAGCCCACTGCAGCCATGGCCCCTAGAACCACTGGATCCAGCTTCAGCCCAGTAGTTGTCAAGAGTCCAGCACACACTATGGTACCAGCCAGACCACAGGCCATGGGTGTTAGGAGGAGGGGGCGGAAGCAGAAGCCTGGGGATATTGCCCACTGGGATACCAGCAGGCAAAGAAAGCAGGCAGCAGCCATGAGAGCAGCACCCCCTGCCATGCGACCCAGAGAGAAACGAGCCCAAGACTGAATGCACATGGCCCGAACTCCCCGCAGGAACTGCTGCAGCTCAGTAATCACAGTCTGTAGTGCTGCCTCAGCCCCCTGGGGGCTCTGCAGAAGCCGCTGGTAGTCAGCAGAGGCCTTGGAGAAAAGGTTCTGCAGCCGATGAAGCTCCTTAACTTGAAGGTCCTGAGTCGCAGCTGAGTAGGTGTGAAGAAATCGGGATACCTGGCAAAAGTGGTCAGAGACCAAGGCAAGACATCAGAGATATAAACCAGGACAGAGGCAAGGATAGGTGTTACCAAAAGGGGTTTCTGGAAATCAGGGACCCCCTGTCCAGGACAGGGAGGAAAGGAGGGATAATGGAAGGAGGACATGGCTATGGAAAGTGGGATTAAGACCGAACAAATGACAATGGAGTGATCATTATGCTTCTCTTATGCCCACCCTAGGTCTGTCACCTGAAAGCCCTGCCCATCACCTACCTGCTGGGCATTGAGATGGAGAGCTGAGGCTTGGGCCAGAGCAGAGGAATGAGGCTGGGAATCTTCAATCTCTGAGAACAGCTCAGCCATCACCTCCCCGATGTTCCCAAATGGAATGGGCAGGCCCAGCAACAGGGCCAGCGTAGGCACAAGGCTGATTTGAGGAACTACCTCCGGCTCCTAGAGGAAAAGGAGAGGGGCCAATGGGTTCACCACAGAGCTGAGCTCAGGATTTGGGATGGAAGACATATGGACCTAGGTAGGAAATGAGTGGGGGATGCCCAGGGTCATGAATTTCGGGGCCTAAAATGGAGGGATCCACAAGAATGCTGTGATCATGATTTGGTTGAATACCAAGAGATGAGACAAAGCACACCCCAGGACTCACCTCTGGTGGGGCACCAGGAAAGAGGGCTTTGGGACTGTACAGAAAAAGTGCAGCCGAGATCTCTAGCTCACTGTCTCCTCCATGATCCCCAGTCACGGTCATCCCATGGTCCCCAATCACGACCAGCAGTGTGTCATTCTCCAGGCGCTCCACAAGTCCCCTGAGGGCCAAGAAATATGTCAGGAGGTAGGAATGGATAAAGATTTTCCTGGGAGACCCATTCACCCCCAGCCATAACTTCCATTAGGAGGCTCTAGACATTTGGCAAAGAGATGACCTCTTCAGTCATGACCTTACTGCCCAAAGCCACATGCTGAGTTACTCAAGATGGATGAGGCCCCTAGCTTCAGAAAAATGCCTAGAAAAGACAGAATTCAGCAAGGAAAGAGGCTCCAAGATAAACACTTTTTCTCTTGGGCCAATATATCCTAAGATTCTCAGACACAAACCCACTCCCCCAGCCAATATCCCACACTCACTGGATCACCTGGTCCATTTGGCTAAGTTTCTTGGCCATTTCAGGGTGGTGAGGGCCATACTTGTGGCCACAGTGATCCACACCCAGGAAGTGAGCAATCAGCATATCCCATTCACCACTGTCCACTGTGAAAGGAAGAACATGGAGCACAGGGGACTAAGGCCCACTCCTCAACCCCAGCCAGGCTCTGACACTATCTGAAGAGACACAATCTGAGGCCAATGCACCCATGGGAGGTTCAGAATTTGTGACCTGAAGCAGCCCTCCCCAGCTCCCAGTCTTAGTCAGGCCTGCCTCTGGTCCCATGCTCACTGGTTGGATAGAGATGTTCCAGTATGCCATTGTCCACTGTGTGCAGGTCTCTGACATTGAAGGATGGGAAGAAGAAAGCTTGGGAAAAAGCTCCAGGAAAAAGATCTTTCCAGGTATCATCTCCCATGAAGACCACACGCCTTCCTGCAGGGACATGAGAGTGGGTCACAGCCTGAGAAGGAGTCAAGGCAGAGGNNAAGAGAAGAGGAGGCCCTTTAAAAACTTTTCAGAAACCTCAACCATGCACTCAAAGGCACAGCAATTCCATCCAGCAACTCTTCATCCTTCAAAGCCTAAAATTTTCGGCCAGGAAGCTTTCCCTGATAATCATACGTTCTCTAATAACCAGATTTCTCACTCCTCTTCCTACAAAAGGCTCTGCTAGCTCTCAGTCCCTGGCTATCTCTGCAACTCTGTTTTTCCTGGGTATATGCTGCTTTTTTCAAGTCAGTGAGTGAACAGGGCATGGACCCTCTACACTCTCCTCCACACCTGTGAGGATATCAGACTCACACCTTCTCTTCTTCATTGCTCTACTGCCCCTTGCTGAGAGCTCCCCAGAAGTAAAACCAACACTCCATGCAGATTAGAAATTCCAGAAGGACAAAGCTCACACCTGCACTTATTAAATGCGGGGCCCTGGTCTCTTTCTCTTCCTCTGTCCTCCCACAGCAGCAGTTGAACACCCAAAGTTCTGGCTCTCTAGCATCTAAAGAGAAAATATGCTCAAGTATTCCTGGCTTCCAAAGGGGCCCAAACTAACCTGCGCTGGCGAGCTGTTTAATGAGATTGTCTTCCACTATGGCATGGCTGGCAAAGTTACTACCAGCATCGATAAAGGTAGGCAGTGAGCCTGTGGTGAGGGCCTTGAGGCGCTGCATGGTGGTGGTGGGGGGATCAGCCTTAGATTGGTAGAGCTTGGCATGGTGGGGCTGAATCTCCAGGATCCTTTGCAAGGAGTCCAGTTTGCCCAGGAAGGGCAGAGAGACAGGAGGCTCTCCAGGACCGTGTGAGGGCTGAGGCTGGGCAAAGTCAAATCGCAGAGCATCTATCAGCACCAACACAACCCGAGAAAATCGAGAAGCCATCCAGCAGGCCCCAGGCTTCCCTTGGCTCCCCCACGGCTGGGACCCAGGGCCTGGAAGCTCTTGGCAGCTGCTATGGTTGGTGAGTTCCAAACGGGTGAGCAGGAAGCCACTGGTGAAGAGGGCAATGCCGGCGTAGAAGAGGAAGCAGACCCAGGCCAGGAAGAGCAGCACTGAGATCTTCTGCATCCTGCTGGTAGCGGGGAGGGGAATTCATCACTGTGGGGTAAAAAACCAATGGATATTCTGGTCCCTCAATACAAAGCCCAGCTAGAATCACTTCCTCTTGGAAGCCTTCCGGAAGATAAACAGCCCCATAGCCAACCCAATGCAATGTTCCTCTCCACCAGTTATACCAGTGTTTCTGAAGATGCGGTCCGCAGACTATGGGCATCAACCTGGAGCAGCTGTTTAAAATGCTGATTTCCAGGCCCCACCCCAGATCTACTCAATCAGGATCTTTGGGGGTGGAGCATAGGGATTTGCACATGTACTCCGGGAGATTCTAATGATGAAAAGCACAGTCCACGAGGGAAGCTTATTCCTAGTGGTAGAATGCTCTCTGACAGCTCATTTCTCCACCTCTCTCCTTGCCAATCTCAACACCCCTGGGGTGGCCAGGGCTCGCAGCCGCAGGAGAACCCGGGCCGGAATGACGGCGCCGCCTGGTGGGGACCAAGAGGACCAAGGGGAGGAGTCACGCTCCGCTTCCGGATGGCCAGGATCGCCAGGAGACCGGAGTCGCGACCTACCCCACTCAGCAAAGCAGAGTCGCAGGGTCTTGAGCCTGTTGGGCCTCGCCGGGACCCACAAGTCCGGACGGCTCTGCTTCCTCTGGTGGGTACCCGGCCTTCTCCTGGGCACCCTGGCTTCGGTACTTGGCACGCTAGGCTGCGAGCTGAGGGGGATAGGTCTCTTCGGGAAAGGGAAGTAAAGAGCAGGGAGTACGAGTAGATTCTCGCAGACCGCGGCTCACCTTGAACGGCGCCCGGAAGCGCAGCGGCGACGCCTGCACACTGACACCACAGACAAGTATATGCCGGACAGAGCGGCCCGCGGGGGCCTCAGCGCCATCTGCCGGCGCCTCCGAAGAAGTTCGGCAAGGAGCGCAGGGCTGGCCACAGACGGAGAGTTTGACGAGAGGTCATATAGTTCAGCCGAATTAGGGGCAAGGAACTAAGAAGAGCTCGGGGAAGCACTGGTCATTCTTGGTTAAGACTAAGAGCTGTCCTTTTGGAATCAAACTTAGCTTGAATCCTAGCTCTGCCCCTCACTGGCATTATTGGGCATTACCTCATCTGTAAAGTGGGGATAAATAATACTATAATACTTACTTTCTCCTTTTTGCTTAGCTGACACCAACTGATAGATTTTATTATTCTCCCTCTTCATGCCTTTCACTGTATCTTCCAACTTAGTAATTTAAAAAATAATCCAATTTAAAAACGGGCAAAGGTCCGGCAGCAGGCTGGCTCAGTTGCTAGAGCATGGAACTCTTGATCTTGAGGTCATGAGTTCAAGCCCCACATCCGGCATAGAGCCTACTTTAAATAAAATAAAATAAAATAAAATTTTTAAATGGGCAAAGGAGGGGCGCCTGGTTGGCTCAGTCAGAAGAGCAGGAGACTTTTGATCTTGGGGTTGTGAGTTTGAGCCACCTTGGGGTAGAGATTACTTAAATAAAACTTGAAAACACAAACATGTCTTTTTTTTTTTTAAAGATTGTATTTATTTATTTGACAGAAAGAGAGCACAAGCAGGGGGAGCGGCAGGCAGAGGGAGAGGGAGAAGCAGGCTCCCTGCTGAGCAAGGAGCCGGAAGTGAGGCTCGATCCCAGGATTCTGGGATCATAACCCCAGTGGAAGGCAGCCGCTTAACCGACTGAGCCACCCAGGCACCCCTCACAAATGTGTTTTAAAAAAATAAAAAAATAAAAATGGGCAAAGGATCCGAATAGACCTTTCTCCAAAGAAAATATACACATGACTGATTAACACAGGAAAAGATGCTCAACATCATTAGCCATCAGGGGAATACTAGAAATACCACTTCATACTTACTAGGATGGCTATAATAGAAAAGACAAATAACGTATTGGCATGGATGCGGAGAAATTTGAACCCTCATACACTGCTTTTGGGATTGTAAAATGGTGCTTTGGAAAACAGTCTAGCAGTTCTTCAAAAGGTTAAATATAGAGTTACCATATGCCCCAGCAATTTCACTCCTAGACATATATCCAAGAGAAATGAAAAGCATATGTCCACACAGAAACTTGCACATAACAGTTCATAGCAGCAAAACAACCCAAATTGCCTTCACTGATAGATAAACAAAATATAGTATATCATACAATAGAATATTGTTCAGCCATAAAAAGGAATAAAGTACTGCTACATTCTATTACATGGATGAAACTTATTGAGGGAAAGAAGCCAATCACAAAATAGTATTTTATATTATTCCATTTACATGAATACATAAAGCTACAGAGACAGTTAAGTTAGTGATTTCCTAGGACAGGAGAAAGAGAAGAGTGACTGGAATGGGTACAGGGTTTTGGTGGTGGGGTAGGGATGGAGGAAAGATGATGAAAATGTTCTAAAATTGTGATGATTGCACAACTCTGAATATAAGTTACTGAATTTACACTTTATAATGGGTGAATTGTATGTGAATTACATCTCAGGAAAGCTACTATGTTTTTTAAAATATTGTATTTATTTATTTGAGAGACAGAGATAGAGCACGAGCGGGGAGGAGACGGAGAAGCAGGCTCCCCACAGGGCTTAATGCAGGGCTTGATGTAGGGCTCGATGCAGGCCTCAATCCCAGGACCCTAGGATCATGACCTGAGCCAAAGGCAACATCTGACTGACTGAGACGCCCAGGTGCCTCTCAGTAAAGTTACTATTAAAAAAAACCAAAAAACAAAAAAGCCTCTCCACTGGTTCACATTTCACAGTAAAGCCCAAGTTCTTGCAGTAATCCTACAGGGCCCTACAAGTCTATACACCAGCTCTGGCTTCTGCCTCTGACTTATCTAGCTGCCACTTCTTCGCTTAACTATTCCAGCTATTGCATCGTTCCTTCACTCTTCCAGTTACACTGGCCTCAAGGCCATAGCATTTAGAATCTCCCGTCAGCTTTACTCCCAAGGTACCCAAACGGGTCTTCCCCTCATCTCCATATCTAGCTCAAATGTAACATCCAGAGGCTTCCTGGAACGCTGACTTAATGTTACAGATTACAGCCTCCTCCCCAATTCCCCACCTCCCTTCCTTTCTTCTATAGCACAACTCACCAGCATGTGAAATACTAAACGTCTTATTATATGTCCCTTCCAAATAGAACTTAAAACTCATTGAGGGGTACCTGGCTCAGTGGGTGAGTATGGGACTTGATCTCGCAGTTTTAAGTTTGAGCCCCAAGTTGCGTGTAGACATCACTTAAAAATTGAATCTTAAAAAAATAAAAATAAAATCTTAAAGGAAAAAAAAAACCCTTAAACTCATTGAGAGCAGGGAATTTAGTTCATTATTATATCTTTAGTGCCTGGCATGTATTTGGGGTTCAACAGTTATCAAATGGATACATGAGTAAGTTCTAATTCAGACATATGTTGAAAAATGTCATCCCTCCACCACCATCCCGATGTCTCCTTACTTTCAGGCCTCATCACCTGCTCCAGGATAGTTGAGGCTGCCTTCTTTACTGTCCTTTAGCCTCCTATCTCTCCTTCAAATACCCTGTCCACTTCGTACCAGGACAGCTGTATCTAAAATACTAATAGGACTACCTTCATCTTCCTAAGAATTCATGGCAAGGGGAAAAAAAAACCCTTCATTGATCCCTCCTTACCCTAAGGCTGAAGTCCAAATTCTTCAGTACTCTATCTCCCTGTGCTGTAGGCCTTGCCATACAGTTACACACTCTAACATCCCACCCTTCAGCCTTAGCAAACTCTGAATGTTCCAACTTCTCTGGAACAGTGGGCCTTTGCATATTCTAGTCCCAAACCTTCTAACCTGGTGAAGGCATTAATTTTTCCAACCTGAGCTCAACGGCAGAGTTGGCAGCTTTATTGCCCACACCAGAACTTTCTTCCATCATAGCACTTACCACTTTGTCTGTTTTCCCTGCCCAACCTGAGTCTGTGAAAGCAGAACCACTGGGTCTAAACTGGTTTTGTAACCTACGTCTAGCACTGAGCTTGGCACACGGTAGACATCATGACATTTTTGACGGAGTACTATCCTGCCAGGGTAGTTTTAAGCATTCAACAGTACTATCCTGCCAGGGTAGTTCTGTTTCCCATAAAAAATCCCCCCAGGGGTGCCTGCTAGATGGCTCAGTTGGTGGAGCAGGTGACTTTTTTTTTTTTAACCTTTTATTTGAGAGAGAGAACAGGCGCGCTAACGCAAGCAGGGGGAGGGACAGAAGGAGAAGGAGAAGCAGACACCCTGCTGAGCAGGGAGCCCAATGCAGAGCTCCATCCCAGGACCCTGGGATCATGAACTGAGCTGAAGGCAGACGCTTGAAAGACTGAGCCATCCAGGTGCCTCGAGCAGGTGACTTTTTATCTTGGGGCTGTGAGTTCAGGTCCCACATTGGCCATAGAGGTTACTTAAAACCAATCCCCCCAAATACCTGCTCAAATTCATGTCCCCATACTTAGTAGAAGGGGGAACTACACTCCCCTGCTGGCAGTTCAGCAGACCTGGGGCTTAATCCTTCCACCCTATCCCAAAGCTTCTCCTGAAGACAGAAAGGATGATTTTATTTACACGAGGTTTATTCTTACTCTTGGAGGAATCAGCTTCCCAGACCCGAGAGGACTGGAGGATGGAAGTAGACATCCAAGAAAAACACTGGTGACTTTCCCAACTTCATTCCCCAATCAAAGAGGACAGTTTCTGGTTTGCCACCGGCAAGTTTATTACATGATTAAAGTTCAAATAAAAAAATAATAACAAAATCTTGGCAGGGAAGCTAGAGCCAGAGTCTGGGAGTGCTGTTTCCCTGTCCCCAGTCTCCCTGGCCAAGCCCAGCTCCATTAACTCAGTTTGACTCGATCAAATTCCTCATCAAGACTTGCATCTGAGCCCTGGACATCTCTGCTGCTCCCACTGGAGACGGAGTCCTGGGCCCCTGGCACTGGGGCTTTGGTGAGGGCCCCATACACACCCATGGCCTAAGAAGAGGGACAGAGAAAGAGCCATGAGGACACATGGCAGAAGACACAGCCCAACCCACCAATGACTAAAAAGAAAGTGGGGCTGGGCCCAATAAGGTTGTTTTTCCTCTCTCTCTCTCAAGACTCAAACTTTAGAGTTGATTCTAGGAATCTTATAAACTATTAGAACAGGGTCACCCTCAGAATACCAGTACAGATATCTGCCAAAAAAAGAGACGTCTCAAGAACTCCCCTATCTCCGGGGGGGGGGGGGGGGGAGTGTCTCATTCTTAGAGATTTAGTCTCTACAGAGACTAACAGGAGGTCTAAGTCTCACTCTGAAGGCCTCTATGGTGTATAAGTTGTGACAGTGGTGGTGGGGTCTCAGTTTCTGGCATTGGTGTTCTGTGCTGGGTCCTCAGGGCACTCTAACCTGAGCCACCATACTGGTGACGTCACCGGGGTTGGAGGGCAGCAGGATAGTGTTGGAGTCCTTGGCCAGCTTGGAGAACGCACTGACATACTGCTCAGCCACCGTCAGTGAGGCTGCCGCATCTCCATTCTGTGGCCACAGAAGGGAAAAAAATCACAGATCACAGACTTGGAGAAGGGGGTGGGGGCAGGGGGTAGATAGAGGGGACGGGAGTAAAAAGAAGTCAGATTCCTGGAAAAAGGATCAGATCACAATGCAGATCACAATACAAGAGATCATGTAATCTGGCTCAACGGAACCCACAAAGGCAGGAACTTCTCCCAAGAATAGATGAGAAACCTCTTCCACTGTCAACTCCTGTCCCTGACTCCCACCCAGGGGCCTCTCACATGTTGTGTCAGAGCTGCAGCCAAGATCCGAATAGCTTCAGCCTTAGCTTTGGCCTTGGCCAGAACTGCACTGGCCTCTCCTGGAAGAAAAGAGACAAAGCTTTACTCATGAGGTCAGGGTATCTTAAAGCTCCTGTCGCAGCACCGACCCTCAAAGATCCATGCCCTGCTCCTCCCTCAGCCTCTACCCTCTGTGGACCTGCTGCCTGATTGATTTGTTCAGCCTTTTCCGCCTCGGAGGCCAGGATCTGTGCCTGCTTCTTCCCCTCTGCCACGTTGATGGCTGACTCTCGGGTCCCCTCAGACTCTAGAACTGTGGCCCGTTTCCGCCTCTCTGCCTCCACCTAGAAGCCCCCAACAAGCCCCATCAACAAGAAGCCAGAGTAAACTCTTACACAGACCTGCAACTGTACCCGTCATGATAGGGAAGGGAGTCCAGGTCCCCATGAGACTGGAGCATCCTGAAGTCCTCTTCCCTATCCCTCCCTGGCCCCCACCTGCATCTGCATGGACTCTTTCACCCGGGGTGGTACGTGGATATCCTTGATCTCATAACGGAGGCAGCGAATGCCCCAGCAGTCAGCAGCCTGATTGATGGCATCCACAATGCTAGCATTCAGGGACTCCCGCTCCTGGAAAAAGAGAGGTATAAATTCCATGGCTTCAACCCATTCATCAAGGGTCTAAGCTGAGAAGTGCCTCTGATTGATTCGTCTTGACCCCCAGAAAGGACTGAGAGTGCAAGGTGTGTGTCTTCCAAAACTAACCCTGGCCCAGATCTCCTTACCCGGAAGACTTTGTCCAGAGAGAGTTTGCCAAGCTCTGATCTCATGGTTGTCTGAGCTAGCTGTGTGACAGCATACTCAGGGTCCTCCACACCATAGCTTGCCTGAAAAGGGCATGGGTAGTGTAATAAGCTTGAGTGCAGAATTTTAGTGGGAAAAGCAACTCAGAAGCTGAATAAAGCAAGTAGCAGATACCTTGTAAGGGTCCATGATTCGTAGATAAAGGACTCCATCGATCTGCAGAGTTACATTGTCTACAAGTACAGCAGTGGGAGAGAAAAGGAAGAAAATCAGGCTTCTAATTTCCAATCAACTCTTTCTTCTGAGCTCTGGATCTCCTGCAACCACATCGTAATGGCCTCAGAGCACCCGTGTCACCCTAGACCCCTCACCGAGAGTCACAGCCGACTGCTCAGGCACGTTGATGACAATTTCCTTGAGACTCTGCACGTATCGGATCCGGTCTAACACAGGGATGAGGATGTTCAAGCCCTGGGAAGAGGAGTCATGGGTCCTCAGAAGAATGAGGATTTTAAGGTTAGGATCCAAGCTAGGCCTGGAGTGGGTATGGAATCAACATGTGGAACATTCCAAGTAAAGCAGAAAGCTGGGGGTGTCAATGGTAGGAAAGCCCAAGAGGATAGGAATACAAGGCTGCACATCTGAATGGAGGGGAGAGTGAAGGGAATAGGAACCAGCAGAGTAGAAGACAGGTGAAGCTGAGAGAGTGCACAGGGGAGATACCCAAGAACGGGGCCTGTGGGATGCTAAAGCGAATAGGAAAAGATGGTAACAGGGGTATAAGTATAAAGTTCAGCAGCCTGGGGCCTGCTAGGTCTGGCTGGGGGAGTTGGAAGCCAAAGGTGGATGCAGGATCGAAGGAGATCCCACCACATTCGACCATGTCATGAGGGAATTCGGCATCAGGCTGGCCCTGAGTGGGCAGAAGAGGTTCTCACAGGCTCCAGGATCCGATGGAATCGGCCCATTCGCTCCACCACCCAGGCCTCCTGCTGCGGCACAAACAGTACCACGGTGTTTCGGGGCAATCCAGAGGAGGCGCGACGCGGAGCACGGCCAGAAGCCTCTACGGAGCCCTGAAGAGAAGACAAGGATTAGCTGAGACACCAGCCGGCGGCGCACCCCGCCCCTGTCGGCGCCTATCCAGGGGGTATCTCCCCAACCCGCGACCCTAAAGAGTCCTCGGAGAGGAACTCACGTGGGTACCATGACCTCTGACCCCAGTTCTCTCACCAAACTTAGAATCCCACTTCTTCCCAGGTAAGGACCCAGGTGATCTCTGGCCTGACCCTTGGAGAAGGTTCCCCCGCACTCACCCTCAGCAAAAGGGCCCCAGTCCCCCGCGCCGCGCGCGCCAGCATTTCCCACGGCCGAAGGACCTCCGGAACCAACGAGACGAGGAGCAGAGAGGTCGCTCTAGAAACCCGGACCAGAGCCTTTCCTCCTTTATTTCCACTCCCCCAGACGTACTTCCGGCCGCCTGCTCCCCGCCCCCAACCTCAGCCAATCAGCGTTACTTGGCTGAAGTGTGTATCAAAAGGTTTCCTTGGATATGCAGACCTAGAGAAGGCCCGAGGCTGGAACTTGTTCTGGTTCTCGTTGATCGAGCCTGAGATCCCGGACATGGTGACTAAGGAAGCTATTTTCCACGTGCAACTGGCCCAGAAACACCTCCCACCGAGTTCTTTACCTCCATCCGAGACTCAGTTTACCCTTCCGAGCATATAAAACGCCCCTGTCACCGTAACGACCGGGAGATTTCGAGCTCTTTGCCACGGTTGCCATAGTGACATTGTCAGGTAGTCCTGCTGCGTTGTACGCAGCCCTCCCACTAGGGACTGACCCCATTCCCGTTGCCATGGTGACTGGGCCTAACAATGCCCAGTGATTGGACTGAGATTTCCCGTTCCCCTCTTTTCCCAAAGCACCATAGCTTTTTCTACCTCTTTCGACCTCTTCCCAGTCAAAGTCTATAAGGCCTAGTCCCATTGCAGAGTCCAGCACACAGCCCCTACATTCAGCCTTCTCTGGATCATGTCACTCTGCACACATCCCTGATGCTCTGGCACATCTTTTAAGAGACTTGCATAATCACTCTCATTTTACATTTCAGGGCACTTAAGTTCAAGAGGGGCTAAAATCAGTTAACAATAGAACCAATATAGGAATGCAGGCCTACATTCAGAGAATTCAGCTTTTGTGGCTGAACCTTCCCCACCACCCCAACCCATTTATCTGGAAAGAGCAAGACCAGATCCTAAGAATCATTAAGGGCCTTGCCTAAGATTTCATGGCCTTGGGCCTCAGGCCTCCTCTTTGGGAGAACAGGCAGAGTCTGAGCTCCAGTTAGGCCTTCCATCCCCATTTCCATACACTCCCCAACAGAAAAACTAGGGTTTAGCTCAAGTTTCCAAACAAGAATTTATTCTTTCTTCTGTTTTTTTTTTTTTTCTTGAAAAAAGTACCAGGTACAGTTTTTTCTTTTTTTCCTTTTTTTTCTTTTTGTTCAAGTTTCAAGCAATTGCTTGTTCCCCTCAGCCCAGCCCCAGGAGTTAGAGCTAAGGCTGGGTCAGAGTCTGGTGTGGGGAGTGGGACAGGTGGGAATCACATGACTGAGTGTGAGGGGTGCCCCTCACCCCAGCTGAGGTAGGTGGGTCAGAGTCTGGCCAGGTGAGAGGAGACACCTCGGTCCTTGGCCCTGACTCTGCCCCCTGAACACCTTCCTCAGTCAGGACCCCAAAGCAAGGAGACACAGGCAGGAGGAGAAGGACAAGTGGAATCTGGAGACTTAGAAGTGGGGGGGGGGAGTTAACCAGTGTGTGTGTATGCATGCAATCTCTCTTTCTCACACACACCACACAAATATAAGCTTGTATGTGCAAACACGTGTGCACATACATACACACACACACACGCACACACACAAAGTTGGCTTTCAGAGAAGGGTCAGAGGGTAGGGGAAGTGAAAGGTATAGGGAAGGACAGGGGAAGCTGAGTCTTTGGCTAGTGACTCAGTCCTTCTGGGATAACCTCTCTGCCCTCAGCTGAGGAAAAACAGTTCTTCCCCAACCCCCACATCAGCTTCTTCAACTCCTGAGCTTGGAGCAATATCTGAGAGTGGGAATGGAGGAGGGGCAATGCCAATTATCAGGTTTGGGAGGTTACCAAGGCAATCCAATTTGAATAAATTATAAATTAAAAATAAATAAAATAATAAGTGGCCCCTGCCCAGGACAGGGAGGCAACGCTGGCATAACTTGCCTGGGAACTTGGGACAACCTCAGGGTAGCTCCGGTGTCTTCCCACTACCTAAGCTGGCCTGGGAAGTCCAAGGGGGTAGGGAGGCACGTGGAGTACCCAGAGTAGAGCAGAGTGTGGTAAGGATCAGAAGCTTTAAACACCCAAATAATCAATTTGGGCATGAGCATGGTGAGGGCTTTAATTCAAGCCTGAAGGGTCTTTCGCCACCTTTCCACGTATTTGCTCTGTCCAGGATGGAGCAGGATGGGCTGGTACTTGGCCCACATGGGTTCAGGGCACTGACAATCAGGGCAAAGGTGAATAACGTGGATTGTGAGGGGACTCAGTCACTGCCTGCAGTTCGTAGGGGAGCCCTGTGTCCAGTTCCAGGCTCCGGCGGGAAAAAAGCAGGCGGATGTCTCCATGCAGGCTTAAGCGGCCTGAGCGGGAGCTCCGGAACCTGGGGGAGGACAGTGTGATCAAAGAAAGAATCCAGACAGTAGAGAAGCCAGGAGGGATCTTATTCGGGGAAGAGACAACCTGGGGTGGGGAAAATCCTTTCCCTGGGCCTTCCTAACCGCCCTGGGGCCCTGTCCTTACCTGAGGTGCAGCAAGTAGCAGAGGAGGCGGCAGGTGGGGCTAGCATTTCCCTCCTCGCCCACGGGCACCAGAAAGAGGCGATGGCGCAGGAAGGTCATATGGGCAGCAGGCATGTCCGAGAAGTCAAAAGTCACGAGGAACATCTTCACCACAGTCTGGTTGGGGTTAAATAAGGTCTGGGGGTAGGACAGAACAAAGTTGGTAGGGTCTAGGGGCTGTTTTCCTCTCCCTACTCCCACTCCCCCTCAGGGAAAACTTACCACTTGGATGGTGCCCACCTTGGGCACGCTGTAACCCTTCCTCCCCAGGGGGTTCAGGTCCACGACACCCTAGGAAGACCATAGAGCCATCAGCTAAGGTGGGGTCTTTGAATACTCTTCCATCTCCTTAATCTTTCACTCTGGGCCTGGCCCATGCCCCACACAAGAGTTCTCCCCACCTGGCCCTGAACCCTCTCCTTAGGGGAGAATACCTAAAGAATCCCTCCTGCCACCAACCCCTCATCCTCCTCACAAGCTAACTTAGAGCTGAGGTCAGGTCATACCAGGAAGGGGGCCGGGGCATTTTGCTCAGAAACATCAAAGAAGGTGACAGTGACAGGCAGCGTGACATGCTGGGGGCAGTAGGATCCACTAGCTCCAATCTCTGCCGTGAAGCCCTCAATGTGGCCAGATGGTGCAAAGCGTCCTCGCAGCAATGATTCCTGGGGTGGAGATGGGGAAAGCATATTATGAGACAGACGCCGGCTGCTTTCTTTACCCATCCAAGCCACATTCCACCATCTCACTTCCCCCAAGGCCCCCAATCACAGAATCCAAGGGGAACTACCTCAAAGTTGCCCAACAGGGTACGGCTGACGGCAGGGGTAGGAACAGGGGAGGCACTGGGGGGGCTCAGCAGGCCTGGCCCCTTCCGGAGGCTTCGAAGGGAGCTCCTGGTAGGGGAGGGGACACACAGTGTGTTGGCTTAAAGCATTCTGGTATGCTTACTCATGTCCTTGGGCTCACCCTTTGCCACTATCTAGGGCTCCTGCCCTGGGGTCCCCTATCCTGATGTTGGAAAAAGAATTACAGACTTTTGCCCCATCTGAAGGGACAGAGCAATGGGAGAAGCTGATCACTCACAGCTTCAGGCGACGGGCACCTTTCAGCCTCCGCCCCATGGGACTGCAGTCTGTTGGGTCCTATGGAGAGGAAAGATTACAAAAAGAGATTGGGTGAAGGTCAAGTATGTTTGTGAGCAGGAGCTCATTACAAGCTCACATAGGAATATCCACACACACCCCCGCCCCCCAGCCCAGGCCTTCACCTTTTCTCACACACATATCTACTTAAGAATAGACCATCTCCTCTCCTGGCTTACCAGCACAGGCTCCTTGGGCCCAGGCAGCAGATGGCTCCAGAAGGGTGTGGCTTTGGCATCAGAACTGTTGGCAGCAGGAGGGTGGCCCACGGTTCCCCGGCGCCTCCGAGGGGCTGGCCCCTCATCCTCAGAGCTGACATCCAGGGCTTCTCCAGCAGGAAGCAGCCTTCGCTTGGTGGGGCAGGGGCCTGGAGGTCCAGGGCCAGGGGGTGTGTGCTCGGGACTATGCCCATTGGCAGTGCCAGGGGACTCCCTAGGCCAAGGGCTGCCCCCGTTGCCCACCCCAGCCACTGGGCTCTTACCCCCTATTTGTGCAAGACTGTGCAAATCAGTGTCAAATGTGTGCAGCTGACCCAGAGGGGCTGGCCCTGGGGAATCCCCCAGGGACCCCTGTCCCCCTGGATCTGGGGAAGCCCAGTCTCTGGTGTGCAAACTATTGCAGGAAGCATTTGATGGGGGACAGGGGGGACTCTGGGCCCCTGAAGTCCAAGGCGAGGTGGAGCTACCTCCCTGTTCCACAACGCAGAGGCCATGATGGCAGAAATGCTGGCTGGTCACACCCAGTCCCAGCCCCAGTCCCTCTGGGCCTAATAGCCTCACAGTAGATGGTTCTTCAGGGGGTAGTCCCTCTCTGGACCCCAGCCCAGGGCCTCTCTTCAGCTCCCTGGGAACCTCAGTGGGCGGGGCCGGCCGTTTCAGGGCCCTATGAGGCTCGGAGGCACCAGCTGGAGGGGAAAAGATGGATACCTGGTAAACCCCAGGGGATGTCGCCCCCCCTGCTGGGCTGTAGCCCATGAGCAGGCCACCCTGGAGGGCCCCCTGCCTGACTGCAGGCTGCGAAGGGCCAGCCTCTGGTTCTGAGGATGGAGACGGCTCCGCCTGCACGTGGCGCATGAAGCCCCCCCTTGGGTCAGGGGGGCCCCCCCACACAGCCTTTATGCTGGGCCTGGGCTGGGGGGCCTGGGGACATCTGTGCAAGAGAAGAGAAGAAAAGGTGGTCAGAGGAATCAATGAGTCTTCTCCCTTCCACCTGAGTTTCAGATCCTCCCCCAGCCTGAAGAGGTAGCCTTATGGAGCTCCTGGGGGTGAAGGTGTCCAAATCCCCAGAAAGATTAATGGAATATTAATCCCATTAATAACAGAGACCAGTCCAAGAACTTCTAAGAGGGTACCATGATTACTTCGGGTTTCTTACTGGACCTGCTTCCCCTCCCTTTCCCTAGCACTCACCCCGATGAAGAGGCCTTAAGCCTAGCTGTGTGTTCCCTCTTCCTGACTGATGCCTTGCTCTCCTAGCTTGCAGTCTGGTCCATTCCCGCTGCACTGGCAAGGTGACTGCCACCATTCCGTGCAGCTCCTGGGCTCAGCCGGACCCTGAGGAAAGAAGAACAGACATAAGCCAGGATCCCTGGAGCCGGTGGTAAGGCTCCTCTCCAAATGTGGGTTACCAGAGTACCCTCCAGGATATCCTTCTTCCATATGAAAAGCTCTTCAGAAACGGATGGCACGGTCTTGGGATCCAGCGCCCAGAGGGCAGAGCTGGGCTACCTAAGGAGTCAGAGAGAGGCAGGTCTCCGTTCAATGTAATAATGATGTGAGAAGTAAGTTGTGGCAGGATGACCAGTTATCAGGGCCATGAGCAAAGGGGCTTTTTGCCCTGAATGTGAGGGGGGATGCAACACCCCAGGATCCAAGCGATCATGCCTCCCGAGAGTTGGTCAGGATAAGAATTCAGCCCTCCTAGTCAGGGCCACCGAGTTGTATAACTCCTTCCCATAAGTCTATCTCCAAAGGGATAGTGCTACCCCAAATCCCTAAGGGCAGAGGTCTTGCAGAAACTCACACCCCACTAGCATTCCTCAGAGTATACAAACCTCAGGTCAGCTCAAAGGTAGCCCTTTGGACTTAAACTCCCAATTGCCCCCAGCAGTCTATCCCTTTAACAGGCCGCAACAAATCTAATCAAAAACAAGTGGGGGGGATGGAAGAGGCACTGCCAGAAGGCACTTTCCAGGACCTACCCTCCCCCTAGGCCCTGCACACTAGAGATAAGGCAGGGGCAGTCAGACAGCTGGAAGCAACTAGGACTACCTCTCCACTTCGCCACAACATGTTCCACAAACAAAAATCCAAACCACTGTTTTTCTGCCAGGGCACAAGATGGTCTTTACTGACTAGTTCGCCCCCAGGAACCCACACTGGGTGAGGGCAATGTCAAATTAAAGGCCATCTTCCTTTTTGTGGAAGGAAATACTGCCTCCAGAATCAAGCTTCTCTTTTGAGCAGTAGCCTGTGCTGCCTGCCATCCACAATGTCTTTTCCCCTTCAAGGAATGTCCCCTGTATGTCTACCTAAGCCCTGTCCTTACTCCTTGGCTAGCCCAAATGCCATTCCCTCCAGAAAGCCTATTCTGGCCACCCTAAACCATAAATCTCTCCCTCTCTCCTCTGAGACTCCACCTAAGGCAGTCTCACTATCTACTGTACCCCAGTGACAGTTTTGCTTGCTCTTGTAGGTAAGACATCTCCTAGACAGGAGTGCCTGGGTGGCCCAGTCAGTTAAGCGGCTGACTTGGTTTCCGCTCAGGTCGTGATCTCAGTGTCATGAGATGGAGCCCGTCTGTGGGCTCCACACTCAATGTGTAGTCCGCTTGAGATTCTCTCTCCCTCTCCCTCTGCCCCTCCCACCTGTGCTCTCTCGATCTCTAAAATAAATAAATAAATCTTAAAAATAAAAAATAAAAGAAATCTCCTAGACAGACCACGGGGTTCTTGAGAATAGGTCTGTGCTCTGTCCCTCCACCAAACTCCAAGTATAGGGATTAAGCACATAGCAGCATACTTTAAAAAGTAGAACGGAAGCCCCAGAGATCTCAGCATTGTTCCTGGCAATGCAGAGAAAAACTCCCAGAATGAGAGAAGCAGAGAGATTACTTGTATAGACAGGGTCAGCAACAAAAGAGGTGGAAGTGGGGGGCAGGGAGAAAGGGAGAGAGTTGCACCCCAGAGACTGAAAAGCTTTCCTACACCAAGTTCCCATCATTGCACCCAACCCTACCATATTTCACCACGTTCTCAGTAGAAGTGAGACCACTAAGAAAATTCTGGTTCCCTGTGGTGGCTCGGGTACCTGGAAAGGGCAGAACTCCAATGACAGCACTGTAAGAGGTACAACCTGTATTCATCTCTACCCCTCCTTTCCTCTACCCAAGCCATACAGATTCAGAAAGGGCCTTTCCCTTAGCACTTCACCCCCTGGTCATCCAAGTTGGCCTCTTCAGTCCTTGCCTTGGGGAAGCCAGATGATGACATGATTCCCTACTTGACCCCAGCATGCCTGGCATCTGCTCATTCTCCCAAAGCCCTCTCAGTTCCTGCTTTCTCAATGAGAAGCTCTAAGACTCACTTCCCTGCTACCCAGCCTGTCTGGCTCTAGACCATGGCTTCAAGCTGACTCATGGGGCAGGACTGTGGAGGAGGGGGGCAGGGTAGGGCAAACCTCACTCTGTGCAGGGGGTGGGCAGAAGCTGGCATCAAACAGCTGTGCCAGGCTCTGGCTGGCAAGGACTACAGTTCCCAACATGCCCAGCGAGCAAGGCCAGCAAAAACAACAAGTCCCAGAATACCATGGTTCTGTACCTCAGACACCTGCTAGGCCTGGGAGGTGGGGTAGGTGGGTGTTGGTATAGGTACAAGCTACCAGGCTCACTCTCCCCTTCCCTTCAGTATTAAAGATATCCATTTCTACACTGATCAAGGAGGGTGACAGGAAGGAGAATTCCTCTCCATGTGCTTTCTACCCTCATCCTGTTCAGAGAGAACTGCCAGCTGCTCTGCATTTTGTCCCTATACATGTCCACACAAGCTAGGGCAGCTACTCCCATGGACCACCACTGTGAGTACGAAGGTCAACCTCTGGTCTCTCACCAACCCCTTGACCACTGGCCTAAAACCTCTACCCTCAGTGGAGAAGGAGCAGATGTCAGCACCTCCTCCAAACTGAGCCCGGCAGACTCACCCCTTCTCCTGGACTCTGTTCTGGACGATTCCCCCACCCCCTGCTTAGTCTCCCAGGTCCATTCTCACCCCTTTCCTCCCCAGAGCCTGGGACAGGCCCCATTCCCTACTGGAGCTTCGGAGATTTGCTCTTTCCCCCTAGCACACACTCACCCCGCTCTTAAATTGGCTCCGCCGCGGCGGCCGCTGCTCCGGGCCCTTCCGTCCCGTCCCGGTCCCTCCCCTCGAATCCTGGGTCCTCCCCGCCACGGGCCCCCAACCCAGACAAAGGGTGGCTCAGGCAGAGCCCTGCTTTGCTAGGCTGTTCTCTGTTCAGCTTCGTGCAACACTAGCGGGCTCTGGAGCCCGCAGCCCCCCAACCACTGCCGCACCCCTCCCCGCGACTGTCCCTCCCCTTGGCCGCCCCGGCTCCGCGCTGCCGACTCCGCTGCCCCTCTGACTCACAGGCCATTTCCTACCAGCTGATGGGGCCGCCCGCCCCGCCCAATGCCCCAACACCCCCGCCGCTGCGAACGCGGCCGCCACGCCCCCCTAAGACCACGCCCTCCATGGGCAGCTATCATGCTGATTGGCCCAGAGGAGTCCAGCCTCTCCACGACCTCAAGAGTGAGGCACGCCCCCTCCAAGAGACGCACGCCCATTGGTCCAAAAGGGGGCAGGCCTACCCGGGACCACCCCGCCCATCCCTTAACCCTTCATCTGCCGGAATCCAAAGGAGCTCCCTGCCCTGCCATTTAACCCTTTCAAAGGCTTAGGCCTCCTACTTCTCACCTCCGCCCTTCCTCTTCCGACGGTGTTTAATAGGACGCCCTAGGGCTTTCATAGACACGGTTCGACAATCTCCAAAGTCAGCCTGCTCTTCCCACACCAAACCCCAAATATCCCCACTCCCATTCATCTCTCCCTTCCTTGCAAACCAGAGCTTCAGAAACCAGAGGACTGTTGAAATCTAGAAAGCTTCCTTCATGTCAGAGCAGATGAAATAGTCCAGTAGTGGGACCTTATCTCCTTCCATCGAGAAATGGTATTCTTTCTTTCCTTACTCTACATTGACGCTCTTTTGCTTTCATTAGAGGGCCCCCAAGGACTCCTGAGATAGGGATATATTTTAATTCAGGGACCTACACACCCCTTTTGGTTTCTCTGAACTAACTACCATTCTGAGATCAGGCTGTTTCATCCCTTCTACCGGTACTCTCTCTTCATAGGAGACAGAGCACCCAGAGGAAGTGGGATAGGAAGGCTTCTGCCTTTAGTGGGGGAGATGTGCCCAACTCTTGCGATGAAGCTCACTCCCATGACTCACAGCTCCCTCGAAACTCTCCACCCTCCCCCTGAGTCACTGGGCTCCAGGCTCAGGCCAGAATGTGCCAAATTAAGTGGCAGCAGAATCAGCATTCTTAATTCCTGTCCTCCTATTCTTTAAATGACCAGGATGGAAACCTCTGCAAGGATGGGGCATTAAAAGATACTTTTTAGAGGGGCTGCTTTAGGGGCAAGCTAAGAAAATACGTAGCCCTGACTACCTTTCCCTCTGCACTTGTTGACAAGTCAGTTTCCAAACTTAGGAAGCTTTTTCCGTCAGTCTTCCAGAGAAGCAAGCAAATACCAGAGTCAAAAGAGGAAAGACTCGGGCCATATGCGCCCCAATGTTCATAGCAGCAATGTCCACAATAGCTAAATCGTGAAAGGAGCCGAGATGCCCTTCAACAGATGACTGGATTAAGAAGTTGTGGTCCATATATACGATGGAATATTACTCAGCTATCAGAAAGAACGAGTTCTCAACATTTGCTACAACATGGACGTCACTGGAGGAGATAATGCTAAGTGAAATAAGTCAAGCAGAGAAAGACAACTATCATATGATTTCTCTCATCTATGGAACATAAGAACTAGGATGATCAGTAGGGGAAGAAAGGGATAAAGAAAGGGGGGGTAATCAGAAGGGGGAATGAAACATGAGAGACTATGGACTATGAGAAACAAACTGAGGACTTCAGAGGGGA
This sequence comes from Ursus maritimus, assembly GCF_017311325.1. Lineage (NCBI taxonomy): Eukaryota > Metazoa > Chordata > Mammalia > Carnivora > Ursidae > Ursus > Ursus maritimus. The sequence continues at coordinate 24,585,436 of NW_024424119.1, forward strand.
GGGGGGTGGGGGAATGGGATAGACCGGTGATGGGTAGTAAAGAGGGCACGTATTGCATGGTGCACTGGGTGTTATACAGAACTAATGAATCATTGAGCCTTACATTGGAAACCGGGGATGTACTGTATGGTGACTAACATAATATAATAAAAAATCATTAAAAAAAAAATAAAATAAAATAAAAAATAAAAAGAGGAAAGGCATGCACGGAAAAAAAAAAAAAGAGGAAAGACTCAGGACACTAGCCTGGATCAGTCAGCAGAACATGGGACTCTTGATCTTGGGGTTGTGAGTTCAAACCCCACGCTGGGTGTAGGGATTACTTAAAAATAAAATCTTAAATCAACAACAACAAAAAACAAAGAGGGAAGACTCGAACTAACTGGAGAACTGGCTGTGCCTCCAGAAGAGGGGGAGTCCATTCTTCCATAGTTCAGAGCCCACAGAAGGCCCAAGGTCCTTGTTTCTACCTTGCCTGTGCTGCAGGCCCCAAAGGCCCTGAGGTTGTCAGTAGACAGTAAAAAAAGGCTCCCCTCCCCCTACTTCCTCCTTGTGCCCTAGACTTAGAAAGAAAAAGTAAGTAACCTTTCCCCTAAGCTCCCTTCTCCTCACCTCAGACCAGGAGAAAAACCCTGAAAAAAAATCCAGTTGCCATGGACTGACTTGTTCATTGGTTCCCTAATGGCAAGGAACAGGACTCTGGCAATTTTCAAAATCCTGAACAAAATGGCAGAGTACCAAATTAAGAACCTACTTGCCTTAGTAAAAGTTTACTAGGAAGACAAATAGACACAGAACACTATAGGAAATTAACAGTCCCTTGGTGATGCCACAGAACAAGCAGTAAGTTCTGTTTTACTGCCACTAACATAGGCCCAGGCCTTAGTTACTTGCAAAGGTCAGGGGGGCAATAGTTCAGTGGGAAGGATCAAAGATGTTCTAGGCCTCCAGGTGCCCTAGGAAAGCAGCATGGTGCAATCAAGACGCCTTACCTAGCTGCCCCAAACTCTTACCCTCCTTTTTTTTTTTTTTTTTACAGCAGTTATCACCACCTGGCCTCCTCTGCCACACACACACACACACAATTTCTTTCTCCCCGTGTTAGAATGGAAGCTCTGTGAGAGCAGCAATGTTGCTTTGTTCACGCTAGTATTCCCAGAATCAATATCAGTGCCTGGCACATAATAAGCACTCAATAAACATTGGCTGAAAGAAATGATGAGCCCTGGACTGAGTGAACAGCAATCAGAAGACCTGGGTCCTAATTCCTGCTCTTTCACTATGAGACCTAGAGAAAGTCACAGTCTCTGGCTGTAAAGTTTCAACTCTTTAAGGTGAGGGGTTTGTATAGATGTCGGCCACTGAGGGCCTCTGCAACTCTGGCCTTATATTGCTATGATTCTAATAGCTATTGTTCACGCAAATCCATTTTCAGAGAATGGTCCCAAATGTCTGAACGCCCTCCTCCACATAGTGAAGCAGAGAGGCTATATACTCCAGCCTCAGCACAGCAAACTGATGCCCTTTCTCTTCACGCCCCACCCACTCACACAAATGCCTCAGTCCTGAGGAAGCTGGAGTGTTTGCCCTAGGCCTGCCTCTCTGAGAGACAGTCTGGGAAGCTGTGTTGCCATAGCAATCAGCTCCTCCTCAAAAGCCTTCAGCCTGCCCTCCCTTACCCCACCCTACCCCACGGCTTTGTCTAGTCTCAGCACCCCCTCCCTCCCCAGCCAGTCACAGCTAGAAGGAGGTTGGCTAGGGGCCCCTTTCAGTAACACTGTCACACTCATCCAGCCCCTGTGTGGAAGGCAGGCCTTTTTTCACCCTCTCCCAGCTAGCCCAGGGGCAAATAGGACTTTGGTACTATATCAAGGCCCCTCAGGGAACTTGAGGAGCTCCTTGGAGGACTAGGCCCTAGTCCCTTTCTGACCATCCGCTTCCAAGCCAGGAGTGTGGGAGCCATTCTCTCTTCCTCTTCCAGCTGAGGCTGGATCATACCCTTTCTGGAGTTCAGCCTGCCATAGTAGCCTATCTCTCAAAATATACATCAAAGACTCAGTAATTTTCACCCTTCCTACAGAAGCCCATTTTTTAGGATCCTAGGGTTCCCCACTGGGGAGAAGGAAAAGGGTGGGAAAAATAAGTCTGTGGCAAGTGGTAAAAAAACTACCAGTCACTTGTGGGGGCTGTTGGGAGAGATCTTGGTAGGAGTAGGGTGAGGTCTGGGCCTTGCTGTTGGTAACTAGGGTCTGTGGCCATTGAGCACAAAGTTCCGGGCAGGGTACAGCTCCTAAACCGGCAAGTCCCAGGCCAGGCCCCAGGGCGAGGAAGGAAGTGGGAAATGAGCACACCCAGAGCATAGGGCAGGGCAAAGTGGGGGAGGGGGAAGACAGGGACCAAGGCAAGCTTCTGGGAGGAACAGGAACTAGAATGGGGGTTAACAGGAACACCAGCTGGGGTAAGAAACTCCAGTCTCAGCCAGACAGATCCAAAGCCAGACTAAGGAGACAGCCACAGAAGACCTAGTAGCACGTGGGGCCTGATCTTCCCTAAGAATGGTCAGACCTGAAGGTGTTATTAGGAGCCAAGGAGCCAGGAGCACTACGGACTGGCTTCTTTAACCCACCAATTCCATCATGCCATTCCTAGAACACAGTACACAAGCCTCTTTCTGAGTTTCTATAAAGCCCCAAGTCTTTCTCAAAGGACTAGGGGTTCTTCCCCCCTCAGTTGGGGCCTACAACCCTTTCCCCTCACACAGTGCCCACAACCCCATCCCTTCTTTCTGTACACAGTCCCTCTGTCCCTCCATCTCTCCCACACTCTGGACCACCAGCTCTTCTCCATCATACAGCACCTGCTTTCCCCAAAGCAACTTCAGATCCCCTCCCCCTCAAGTATAGCCAGCCTCCAACCCTCCACATCAGACAGAGACCTAGCCCCCTCACACAGTACCTCTAGCCTGCGCAAAGCACTCCCGTCTCTCCCCCACAAGGGCCCCTGGAGAATGCACCTGCTTACCCACACGTTGAGCCCCCAAGTCCTCCCCCAACTCTGTCTTCCTCCCCCCCACAGCAGTCCTCAGATTCTCTCCTACTCTAACGTGCCCCCACCTCCTCATGTTTGCCCAAGCGCACCCCCATCCTAGTCCCTTCTTTCACGCGCACCCCACCCCACACCTGTAGTTCCGTGAGTCCCGTTGCACCTGAGGAGGTAGTGGGTTGGGGCAGTTACAGAAAGGCCCTAGCAGCAGCCTCGGCCTGCAAACCTCATCCCTTCTGTCCGAGCCCCGCCCCCGCAACGCCGAGGCCCACCCCCTCCCTTGTCCCACCTCCCACCTTCTCGGGGTTCGTCCCCTTTCCTAGTTTCTTTAATTCCTTTGGCTCCTCCCCTGTAACACAGGCCCCGCCCCTATGACTCCGCCCCTTCTCGTCTTCTCTGCGTTTCCCAGGGAACATCCGCTTGTCCCTAACCTCTTCCCTGATCCCCGCCCTTTTCTGGTCTCTCCGCCTTTCGCTGGGACCCGCCCCTCGGATTCCAGCCTGGCAGAACCCAGACCAGCCCCTCTTCCACCGCGAGCCCGGGTCGGTCTCAGAGACTCTCCTACCCCCACCCCTTCTCCCGCTCGCCTCACCCGGGCGCTAGCGCTTCAGCCCGGATCCGCTGGCTCTGATTGGCGGCGGCGGCCCCAATGGATGGCGGAGGAGACAAAGTGATGGCCGCAGGTTGCCTCAGGTCCCACCCGGCCACGTGCGGCTTCTGTGATGACAGGTCTAGAGGGGCGGGGCTTTGGCCCGCAGGGTGCGGGCCTAGGCTGACCGGATTGGGCTGGGGGTGGGGGAGACGAAGCTGGCATCAAAGCGCTAGCCTGAGGGCACGGAGCCTGACTGGGGCTCTCCGGGGCTTTCGAGTTAGTGTGAGCTGCCTGCGGAACTTGAGTCTTTTTCTGGAGATGTGTGGGTTAGCGCGCGCATTTGCCTTAATGGGGAGGTCTGTGGGGTTTGCAAGGTAGTGCAAGGAGTCTCAGGGGTATGTGAAGATGGGAGAATCTGGATGGTGGGGTTTCAAGTCTGTGAGGTTGAGCAAGTGCCTGCAGCCTACGCTGTGCGGGAGAATCTCAGTTCTGGGAGATGGGCAGTAACAATCAGATCTGTACCTGTGGAAGGTGGTTCAGCAAAGAGTTCTGTGAATTTTAGGAGCCTAAGTGTTAATACGAAGTTAGAAGAGTCTGCAGTAGCCGGAGAGAAGTAGGGCCTTTGCTTTGTATAAGTGTCAAGTGACTATGTGACAGTTACATATGTTCTTAGTTTAATTAGCGCTTGAGTCTTCTCTCCAATTTACGCTCGCCCTGCTATCCCGAGATATAGCAGGGGGAAGTCCTGCTGGTAGCTGGTAAGCTACCTGTAGATGGCAAGCTACCTGTAGATGGCAGCACAGGACCCTTGCAGAACTGAAGGGGCTCGGCCTCTCCGTAGAGCTGGTGGTATCGATTGTGGGTCAAACCTGACGAAGTTCTCTGAAAGTCGCAGATTCTTTAAGTTTCTGGGACTTTCTGTGAGTAGTTAACTTAAGTTGGTTTACTGAACACCAATTGCATGCAAAGAAAAAAAAAGTTTTTTCTCTATCCTCAAGGAACTTGTTTAGGTCGTCGTACAAATACCTAGATAATCCTACAGACAGTGAAGTTGGAAGGGTTTTGGGTAGTGGAAAAAGCATAGGGTTTGTAGTCATTTGTGTTGGCCTCTGAATTTTGGGTATTGGGTATTTCCTAGCTGTATGAATTTGGCTAAATTACTTGACTTTAAAAAATGAACTTAATTTTAGAACAATTTTAGATTTTAGAAAATTTATGAAGGTAACTCAGATTTTCCATATACCCCACCCAATTTCCCTTCTTGTTAACATTTAAATTAGTACGGTTCATCTGTTACAATTAATTAACCAATATTGATACATTATCATTAACTAAAGCCCATACCTTATTTAGATTTCCTTGGTTTTTCCTTATGCTCTTTTTCTGTTCCAGGATCCCATCCAGGGTAGCAATTGCATTTAGTTACCATGTCTCCTTAAACTTATCTTGGCTGTGACATTTTCTCAGACTTCCTTGTTTTTGAAGACCTTGATGGTTTTACCATCAGATATTTTATAGAATGTCTTTCAGTGGTATTTGTCTGATGTGTTTCTCATGATTAGGCTGAGGTTATGGGTTCGGGGAAGAAAGACTCCTGAGTTAAAGTGTCAGGTTCACCTGACAGCTGTCCCATCCAAAGCCCCTGATCAGTAGGAAGTACTTATGATTGGTCCTCACCCTTTTTCCCTAAGAGCAGTTAGGGTTACCTCTTCAGAGGGAGTAATGATGAAGGATAGTTGGAAGGCAGGCAAGCAGGAACAAGGCACACCTCCCCCGCCCCAAGAGGAAAACCATCCTTAAAAGGATTTTACACGACCCTGGAAGGAGCCCTCCACCCTTTGCCATGTGATAGATAGATGACAAAAACCTGATTGGATGACAGGTGCAGGGAGGGTTAATCAGATTAAAACAGCCCGCCAACAAGACCATAAAAACCTCTAGACTTAGAAATTCTGGTGGCAACCCTCTCAGGTCCCCTCCTTCCTCGGGAGTTTTGTACTATAACTTTGCTATCACTCAATAAATCTTGCTTTGCTGCCCACCAAAAAAAAAAAAAAAGTGCCAGTTTCATCACATCATATCATATCAATCTACGTGTGTGTGTATGTGGTATGTTTATATACACAATACTGGCATTATACTGTTTATTCATATTACAGATTTTTATTTTAAATCAATGGCTCTTAAACATTCTCTGAATATACTACAAGATTTTAAAAAATTTCTTTATGAGGGGCCCTTGGATGGTTCAGTTGGTAGAGCATGTGACTCTTGATCTCAGGGTCAGGAATTCGAGCCCAATGTTGGGTGTAGAGGTTATATTAAAAAAATAATAATAAAATTAAAGAAAATAAATAAAAAAGATTTCTTTATGAAATATTTTATTTGTTTTTTAAAGATTTTATTTATTTATTCGACAGAGAGAGAGACAGCCAGCGAGAGAGGGAACACAAGCAGGGGGAGTGGGAGAGGAAGAAGCAGACTCATAGCGGAGGAGCCTGATGTGGGGCTCGATCCCATAACGCCGGGATCACGCCCTGAGCCGAAGGCAGACGCTTAACCGCTGTGCCACCCAGGCGCCCCCTTTATGAAATATTTTAGACACAGAGAAAGTTATAAAGAATACTATAACAAACATCCACATTCTTCTCACAGAGCGTTATCAAATCTTGGTATTTTACCACATTTGCTTCGAATTCTCTCTTAAGGAAATTAATATTTCAGGTAAGTTGAGCTTTTATATACTCCTTCCTAATCTCATTCCATTCTCTAGCTTGCTCCTCATCTTCTCTCCCCAGAAGTAACCACTATTCCAAACTGGTATTTATTTTTCCTCTACATTTAAAAAAAATAAATTTATTGACTGATGTACATGTATTTCTATTGGCTATATACTTAGAAGTAGAACTGCTGAGTAATAGGGCGTGTATATGTTCAGCTTCAGTAGATATTGCCAATATTTTTTTTCCAAAGAGATTGTAGCAGTTCACATTCCCACAATACATGAGAAATCTAGTTTCTCCACTTTCTGGCCAACTCTTGATGTTGTCAGTCTTTTTAATTTTAGCTATTCTAGTGTATTTACAGTGGTATCTCACTGTGGCCTTAGTTTGCATTTCTCTGATATCCAGTAAATTTGGGCACCTTTTTGTATGTCTCTTGGTTATCTTTCGTGACTTGCCTGGTCAAGTCCTTAGCCTATTTTTCTATTTGGTTGTCTTTTTTCTATTTGTAGGAGCTCTTTGTATATTCTGGATATGATTCTTTTGTTAGAGAAATCTATTGCAAATATCTTTTCCCAGTCTGCAGCTTGCATTTTTATTTTCTAAGTGGTGTTTTTCAATGAACAGAAGTTCTTAACTTTAATAGAGTCCAATTTATTTCATTGTTTGTGAATAATGCATTTTTTGCCTATTTAGGAAGTTTTTGCCCAGCAGTGCTTCCAGCCCACGGAGCCTGTACCTGTGCTTTAATAAAAAACCACCTTAAAAAGAAAAAGAAGTCTTTGCCTATCCCAAGGTAATGAATATATTCTCTTATGTCATTGTCTAGAAGCTTTATTATTTTACCTTTTATAAGTCATCTGCAATAGATTTTGTGTATGGTGTGAGGTAGGAGACAAGATTCATTTTCCCCCCATATGGTTATAGAATTAATCCAGTACTTTTTGTTGAAAACATTGTCAAAGTACAATTTCCAAAAAGTTAAAAGCAAGATTCTTATAGGAATACAGAATGAAAACCTGACAGAGATTCATTTAACTCATTATTGAGGGGATAAGGAGGATGGTAAAGCATGTTCAATGAGTGTTCAAGGAAATTAGGTATTGTATTAAAGTTGTGGTGGGGTGATATGTTTATATATATGCATACATGTGCACATACATGTGTATGTATATATACATGTGTTTTTATATATATGCATATCTATGCATACACACACGTACACATAGATAGGGATAGAGACAGAGAAATTTTATTATAAGGAATTGGCTCACGGGATTATGGAGGCTAACAAGTCCCAAGATCTTTAGCTGGCAATCTGGAGACCCAGAGAGGTGATGGTATAGTTCCAGTCCCAGTCCAAAGGCCTGATAAAAAAGCTGACAGCGTGGTTCCAGCCTGAAAGCCAGCAGGCTCAAGACCCAGGAAGAGCTGATGTTTCAGCCTGAGTCTAAAGGCAGGATAAAGGACCAATGTCCCAGTTCAGAGAACTGGCCAGTCAGAGAGAAATTTTCTCTCTCTCTCTCTCTTTTAAAGATTTTATTTTTAAATAATCTCTACACTCAACATGGAGCTCAAACTCACAACCCTGAGATCAAGACTCTCTACAGACTAAGCCAGCCAGGCACTTGGAGAAATTTTCTCCTACTCAGCCTTTTTGATCTAGTGAGGGCTTCAGCTGATTGGATGAGGCCCACCCACAGTAGGAAGAGCAATCTGCTTTACTCAGTCTATTCAAATATTAATCTCATCCAGAAACATCCACCCAGAATAATGTTTGACCAAATATTTGGGCACCTTGTGGCCCAGTCAAGTGGACACATAAAATTAACCATCACAGGGGCGCCTGGGTGGCGCAGTCATTAAGCGTCTGCCTTTGGCTCAGGGCGTGATCCCAGTGTTCTGGGATCGAGCCCCACATCAGGCTTCTCTGGTAGGAGCCTGCTTCTTCCTCTTCCAGTCCCCTGCTTGTGTTCCCTCTCTCGCTGGCTGTCTCTCTCTGTCAAATTAATAAATAAAATCTTAAAAAAAAAATTAACCATCACAGGTATTTATAGGCATTTGAAAAAAGAATGTTAGATAAAAGTTAGTTAAAACTGGTTAATGTCTACAGGATAATAACACCATAACATTTTCTTTTCTTTTTTCCTCCCTCCCTTCCTCCCTTCCTCCCTTCCTCCCTTCCTTCCTTCCTTCCTTCCTTCCTTCCTTTTTTTTTTGGTTTATTTATTTATTTTACAGAGAGAGAGAGTGCATGCAAGCATAAGTGGGAGGAGGGGCAGGGAGAGGGAGAGAGAGGGAAAGAAGCGGACTCCCTACTGAGCATGGAGCCCAATGTGGGGCTCAATTTCGTGACCCTGAGATCCAGACCTGAGCCAAAATCAAGACTTGGATGCTTAACTGGCTGAGCCACCCAGGCGCCCCTCCTATTTTTTTTTTTTTTTAAAGATTTTATTTATTTATTCGACAGAGAGAGAGACAGCCAGCGAGAGAGGGAACACAAGCAGGGGGAGTGGGAGAGGAAGAAGCAGGCTCCCAGCGGAGGAGCCTGATGTGAGGCTCGATCCCAGAATGCCAGGATCACGCCCTGAGCCGAACGCAGAAGCTTAATGGCTTAATGACTGAGCCACCCAGGCGCCCTCTTTTTTTCTTTATTTCAGTAATCTCTCCACCCGACTTAGGGCTCAACCTCACAACCGACCTCGAGATCAAGAGCTGCATGCTCTTCTGACTGAGCCATCCAGGTTCCCCTATAACCTTTTCTACTAATCAGAAATCCTTTACATCATTACCAGTCAAAAATATGTAAGTTAACACATGACTTCACAGAGTTTTAGCCTTTAATCAATAATAAATAGAGAACGAGTTAAGCACAAGTATATTGCCTTCAGAGTTCATCTTTGGCTAGCCCTACTTCCTTTTCTTTGCAGCATTTCCAAGTTGTGGATGATTTTTGTCAACAAAATAATTTTTACTTCCACTGCTCTACATTGTCTCTTTTTTCATAAAACAAGTGTTCATCACAAGTGTTCTTCATTGCTATAATTTTGTAATAAATTTTGATATCTGGTAGTCCATGTCTTCCAACTTTAAGATTGTAAGGTTATATTAACTATTCTTGGCCATTCCATTTTCATATAATTTTTTTTAAAGTAAACTCTACACCCAGTGTGGGGCCAAACTCATGACCCTGAGATCAAGGGCTATATGCTTTACAGACTGAGCCAGCCAGGCACCCCCCTGTATAAATTTTAAGATCAGCTTATCACTTTGTATACACTCATACACACACAAACCTACCTACTAGGATTTTCATTAGGATTGTGTTAAATCTATAGACAAAACATTTAGATTGTTTCTAGTTTTTTGCTGCTACAAATAAATTAACTTTCCTTTATTTAATAAAGAGGTTATAGAACTTTATGGGAATCCTTTCACTTTAGGCCCAAAGGAAAAATAATAATTTAGTGACTCTTTTTTTTTTTTAAAGATTTTATTTATTTATTCGACAGAGATAGAGAAAGCCAGCGAGAGAGGGAACACAAGCAGGGGGAGTGGGAGAGGAAGAAGCAGGCTCACAGCAGAGGAGCCCGATGTGGGACTCGATGCCACAACGCCAGGATCACGCCCTGAGCCGAAGGCAGACGCTTAACCGCTGTGCCACCCAGGTGCCCCATAATTTAGTGACTCTAAGCACACTGATCTTTTAAAACAAATATTGAGGGAGATTTTATTTTGCCAAGAGGAATTTGTGGGTCAACAAGTTGAATATATATTTTAACATATTTTAGTGATTTTAACTTTTTACATGTTGAGTTTGAGGTACTAGAATAGTCTTCAGGTAGAAATCTAGCAGGTTATTGGATGTATGGGTCTGTAGCTGATGAGAAGAGTCTGAACTAAAGATACAGATTTGGAATCTATTGACATATATAGACAGCAGATATCTGTGAGCAAGGTTAGAGTTTGTGAAGGAAAAAAATGGGCTCTACACGGAGACTTGGGGCTCTACTTCATGTCTATATTAACTAATTTGAGGAGGAAAATGAGCCTCAGTAACAGTAGATTAAGGAGCAAGGGCGCCCTAGATCTTGTGTGTATATGTGTTGGGAGTGTGGGCAGGCCTTGCTCTGTGCCATAGAGCTTTTCATGGTTCCTTGACCGCTGGGCAGGGCTATGTTAGTTCTGAGTTCCTTTTCTCTACCACATCTCCCACTAATCCCCCAACTCCCAAACCTTATTTTTTTTCCTGGCCCTTTGTGTGTTTTGGATCTTGGAAACAGTAACTCTCCTCTTTTTGCCAGTAGGGTTGACTTCCTCTAGTCACCTGGATTCAACCATCTGTCCAGGTTCATAGAGATAGGAATTGATCTCCAGCAGCCCAGGACCAGGCAAGAGAGGCACAGCATAGCAGCAGTGAGAGCTGGGGAGAGCACCCAGTGGGCCATGGGCAAGTCAGCTTCCAAACAGTTTAATAATGAGGTCCTGAACAACAAGTGCTAGCAGCAGCATGGCATCCCCCCACACTGAGGAGGCTCAGCATTATGCAGAAGTCCTGGCCAGCCCAAGGATGCTCAAGCCCAGCCCAGAGTCCAGTCATGGCCAGTTCGGAGAGAACCTGGCATGGGCCTCCTATGATCAGACAGGAAAGGAGATGGCCAATAGATGGTACAGTGAGATCAAGAAGTACAACTTCCAGCAGCCTGACTTCACCTCCAGGACTGGACACTTCATAGCCATGGTATGGAAGATGGGAATGGGGAAGGCACCTGCAAGTGAGGGGTCTTCCTTCATGGTGGCCCGATACTTGCCAGCAGGGAATGTCGTCAACTAGGCTACTTTGAAGAAAATGTCTTGCCTCCAAAGAAGACATTCATTAAATGTAATGGGAAGATGGCTGACTTAAGGTGGATACGAAGTGCCTAGAACAATAAAAACTCAGCTGTGTGTGTCCCTGTGGGTGTATGTGCTTGTATTTGTGATGCATGTGAGTGTGTCTTGCACACACACTTGGATATACAGTTCTGCATGAACTTTTCTTTTCTTTTTTTTTTTTAGAAAGAGAGAGAGTGCAGGTATGGGGGTGGGGGATAGAGGGGCAGAGGCAGAGGGAGAATCTTCAGCAGGCTCCACACCTAGCACCAAAGCCTGACGCAGGGCTCCATCTTATGACCCTGAGATCATGACCTGAGCCAAAATCAAGAGTCAGATGCTTAACAGACTGAACTACCCAGGCACCCCTGCATAAACTTATTCTTATCAAAGGAAGGAGCAGATAAAGCCTTTACTGGTTACCTAGACCACAATTATTTGGACTTTGGGGGAAAATCAATTTTAAAATTTTTTGTTATTTTTTAAGCAAATTTCTTTTGTACATTTCTTAAAATATCCATCTTTGGATTTTTTGTATTCTAATGTTTGTGATGCTTAGAAGTGAAGTTCATTTTATGTGATCATGCATTGTAGTCTACTTTTGGTAGATTTAAGAATTTAAAATTTAAGAATGTCTTTTTTTCCTTAAAGATTTTATTTTTAGGGGCACCTGGCTGGCTCAGTTGGAAGAGCACATGACTTTTTTTTTTTTTAAAGATTTTATTTATTTATTTATTTGAGAAAGAAAGAGAGAGAGAGTGAGCATGAGCAGGGAGGGAGGGACAAGCAGACTCCCGGCTGAGCAGGGAGCCTGGCATGGGACTTGATCCCAGGATCCCAGGATCCCAGGATCATGACCTAAGCCAAAGAAAGATGCTTAACCGGCTGAGTCACCCAGGCGCCCCAGCACATGACCCTTGATCTCAGAGTTGTGAGGTCAAGCCCCACGTTGGGTGTAGAGATTAACAAAATAAAAAACCAAAGCAAATTATTTTAAGTAGTTTTCCTTGGCTCCTGATGAGTACACAGTTGTCAGGACTGTTCAGTTGTTTTTTGACAAGTCAATGCTGAATTTGAAGTGACTGAAGAATTAGCCTCGATGAATAGTCTGCTTGAAACAATTACAGGTGAAAATGTTTTCAAGGAAGTTGAGAAAACACTAATTCAGCACAACCTGAAGTGGAATCTGCTAAACTGTGTCACAACCAACGGTGGCAAAAATATATGTGGAGGGGCACCTGGTTGGCACAGCGGTTGGGCGTCTGCCTTCGGCTCAGGGCGTGATCCCGGCGTTGTGGGATCGAGCCCCACATCAGGCTCCTCCGCTATGAGCCTGCTTCTTCCTCTCCCACTCCCCCTGCTTGTGTTCCCTCTCTCGCTGGCTGTCTCTATCCTGTCGAATAAATAAATAAAATCTTTAAAAAAAATATATATATATATGTGGAGCAGAAAAAAGGCTTAGTTCAACAAAGTTACAAACCTTGTGAAAATGTAATGCATTTAAAGTGTATGGTTATTCATGGGGCGCCTGGGTGGCTCAGTTGGTTGAGCATCCGACTCTTGGTTTCTGCGCAAGCCATGATCTCATGGGTCGTGAAATCCAGCCACATTGGGCTCCGTGCTCAGTGGGGAGTCTGCTTGAAGATTCTATCCTTCTGCCCCTCCCCCATGCTTTAAAAAAAGATTTTTAAAAGATTTTTTAAAAGAATTTTTAAATTTATTTGACACAGAGAGAGAGAGAGCACAGCAAGGGGAGCGGCAGGCAGAAGGAGAGGGGGAAGCAGGCTCTCTGCTGAGCAGGGACTCAATCCCAGGATCCTGGGCCAAAGGCAGGCGCTCACCAACCGAGTCAACCAGGCACCCCCGCAATTACTTTAAAAATAAATAAAAACTTCACTTAAAAAATTAAGCAACTATCAAGAGGAGACTCTAATAGAATTCTGTAAATGCTTTCTAAGCAATGAATACTCTTAATGGAATCACTTGTTCATGGACTAATAGCAGTATTTAACAGTAGTTATCTGTGAGAAAAGACAGATGAGATTCATAAAATCTCATTACAGATCAACCTTAAAGTTGGACATCTGCAATTGATTCTAATAATACTTGAACCCCAACTAAGCAAAATGCATATTCCCCAAAAGAATTTCATCCTTCTCATTAGTAGACCTATTGTACCAAAAACTTGTATTCAATTATCATTGGTTTATTTTGAATGTTACTAATTTAAAAATTGTGGAAATTTGTTTTCTCTCTTGTTGTACAAGTATCTATACAACAGCCTCAATTTTACTTTTTTTGGCCTAAAACCTAAGTATTTACTGAATAGTCCTTTACAGAAGAAGTTTGCTGGTCTCTGCTCTAGACAGTGCCGAGTGCTAAAACTGCAAGAACACCCACTAATTTCTTTTGCTTGTTTGCAAATCTTGGATAATTTTTTCCAATAGTGAAAAACACACATCCCTTCCCTCATGAAGGTTATATATTTGCTAAGTTAACCATGCCCACCACTGCACTTATTAAGTACTTAAACAATTCTGAAACCTCCAGGTATATATGCAAACAACCCACTTCTTCCTCCTAACCATGATTATAGCACTTTTCACAGTCTGTTTATCCCCAGACTGTGCGTTCTTTGAAGGAATGTCTTATTCCTCTTTGTATCTGTAGCACGATGTGTGGTACTTGGTAGATGCTCAATAAATTTTTCTCAAATTCATTAACACCTACATCTCTCGTATGGCCTCCTTCTCAGATATTTATCCATTTGTATAAGATTACAGTGTTACTCATAAACAGATATTAAGTAAATACTTGATAGGAATGAATAAATTGATTTATTGGAATTCATTATTCATTCTGATTTTCAGATTTCACTACTTAGATAATCCTGCACAAATATCTTATTGCACAGGTTTTCCCCATTTATTTGAATTATTTTCATGGAATATATTCCCACAGGGGAATTTTATTCATTTGGCAGTATTTACTAAGTTCCAAATATGCCAGGCTAGGGGTTCCTGGCTGGCTTAGTCAGTGGAGCATATGACTCTTGATCTTGGGGTCATGAGTTTGAGCCCCATGTTGGGTGTAGAGATTACTTAAAAATAAAATCTCTAAAAAAACAAAAACAAAAAGCAAACAAACAAACCCAAGTTGCCAGGCTAAGCCATGGATTTTAAGCACGGGAGTAACATTTCTACTCTAGGTTTGCTGCTTTGGAATTTATGACTTCTTTGACTCTTCTGTGCTCCTTCTCATGAACCTCCACCCCATTCCTTCATTCTCCCTTTATTTATTTATTTTTTAAGATTTTATTTATATATTTGACACAGAGAGAGACAGCCAGTGAGAGAGGGAACACAAGCAGGGGGAGTGGGAGAGGAAGAAGCAGGCTCCCAGCAGAGCAGGGAGCCCGATGTGGGGTTCGATCCCAGGACTCTGGGATCAGGTCCTGAGGGAAACGCAGAGGCTTAACGACTGAGCCACCCAGGTACCCCTTCATTCTCCCTTTAAAACATCTAGTCACCTCTGTACAAATTGAAGATGAGTTCAATTTGTGCTAGACTATTTTCCATATTGCAATAGTATATTGCTGATTGAAATCTGTCCTAATCACTTTGACTGATGTCCAGTTTTTTTGTCTTTGACAATAACCAAGGCTTAAAACATTCACATTCATTCATTCATTCATTCATTCATGTATTCAACGAGTCAACAAATCTTTTTTGGGTACCATTACCTGGTATTGTGTTATGTGTTAGGGATAAAGATATAGAAGACAGGTCCTTTGTTGTTGAGGAGCTCTGAGTCTAAAGAAAGGATAGATATGCAATTACTTTTCAATAAGATAAGATCTATAATGAAACAATATACAGGTGGTTTACTTCTTTTCTTGTTTTCCCTCTTTTACCATTCCTTTTCTGTCTCCTTTTCCTACTCCTTAAAAGTAGGTATGCTCTATAAATGACCTTTGTTCCTTTCTGATTCTATGTTGTCTCCTGGTAACCATAGGGCTCCAACTCTCAAATTCTGCAGCTTACTCTTAAATACCTGTACAGTTTCAATGTTTCCATTTCTTGATTTGTTCATGCAACTTATTCTCTGTATATGAAATACGCTTTCTTCCATATTTGCATGTTCAGTGCTATCCATACTTTGAGATCCATCTCCTCCACAGGCTGCTTCTCTCTCCTGAAGCCTAGCTTGATTCCTTTCATAGCTTCTGCTGAATTCCTCCAGTACTTAAGAGGCAATATAGCCATGTGGCTAACTGAGCTCTGGTGAAAGATACAGTTGGGTTTGCATTCTAGTTTTGCTTTATTTTCTTCATCCAAAAAATGGGGATTAAAATAGTTATATCTTTATTGATTGGAAGCTCTATCTCTAGTTTGGGCTGCTTTCTTAGGGTTCAAGTCCACATCATCTGTCCAATGGGTACATATGCAAGAATATGCCTGACAATCTCAAACTTAATGTATATGTCCAAAAGGAAACATCTTTCTCCCAAACGTGTGCATCCTTGGTTATCTATCTATCTATCTATCTATCTATCAGTAAACTGTAGCATTATCCTTCCAGTCAACCTGACTTTAAAACTCTCTCTCTAATGCTACCAAAGAATGGATATTCTTATTCTCTACTATATTCATAGTCATTGTGAGCCAAGTTCTATCACATTAGTTCTTTTTTTTTTTTTAAGATTTTATTTATTTGTTTGACAGAGAGAGAAGCCAGCGAGAGAGGGAACAGAAGCAGGGGGAGTGGGAGAGGAAGAAGCAGGCTCCCAGCGGAGGAGCCTGATGAGGGGCTCGATCCCAGAATGCTGGGATCACGCCCTGAGCCGGAGGTAGACGCTTAACGACTGAGCCACCCAGGCGCCCCTATCACATTAGTTCTTAACACTGAGAAGTGTTAAAGGGATTGTCCTTTTTCTTCCCCCTCAGTTCCATATTCACTGCCCAGTTTAATTTCTTGTTCTTTCACAGATCTTTTCTATCACCTTGTAAATTTTTATGGATAGTAAATGTGCTTTGTTTACTTTTGCATCCTCTCATTAAGACTGACCTAAAAGATACTTAATACATATTTGTTAATTAGTTATTTATATTAAATTTCTCTTTAGGCATTGGGAGATATTTCCAAAGAGATAGGGCACTTGCAGGAAGAGTAAATTTTTAACGGCCTTGGAGCATGGCTTGAAGATAATCGTATCGTTGGTAGAGGGCTCCCCTGCATCAGGGTTCTAAACTGGACCCCTTTTTCCCTGCCCGAGGGCTCCCAAAAAAGGCAGCATCAGAGCCAAACCCAGGTATTTTGGTCTTAACCACTTGAGATTCTTGGGTTCTCTTCATTACCTACTTTCCTTGATCCCGCCCACCTTCCTTCTCATTTCCTGGATTTCAGAGTCCTAGCTCTCAGCTACCTGCCAACTAAACCTTAAGTATGAATTCCTTTCAAATGCTGAAGAACTTTCAAGTACTGTACTGGAAAAACTAGTGAAGACTGTGGAGCATGGAGGATTGGTTTTCTATCCCTGTTTGAGTTGCTTCTGAAAATACATTTATCTTGCTGATCAGTATAAGTGGTGCTGGTCAAGTGCCTAGAGAACAGAAGACATTATTGCCATTTTCCTCTGAACTTTTTTTTTTTTTTAAGATTTTGTTTATTTGTGTGAAAGAGAGAGAGAAAGCAGGAGCAGGGGGAAAGGCAGAGGGAGAGGGGGAAGCAGACTCCCCACCAAGCAGGGAGCCCGACGTGGCGCTCAATCCTAGGACCCTGGGATCATGACCTGAGCCGAAGGCAGATACTGAACAAACTGAGCCACCCAGGCGCCCCTCCTCTGAACTTCTAACTGGGAAACTGGGATGCATTAGAACCTTCAGATAGTGGCTCTTGTTCTGCTGACCTTCCCTTTACTTCCCAGCTACATTCCTCTCTTCATGTCCACAATTTAAGTAACAACAAACACGTATTTGTCATTTTTTTATATACTAGGTAATTTAAACGCAGTTCCTCATTTAAACTTCAAAACCATCTTATGAAGTAGTTACTATTATTATTCTTTGGGAAATTGAGGCCATGTAGCTTGCCCAAGGTCAAAGTATCAGAGGTAGAACTCAAATCCAGGTGTGGTAGGCAGATTTCTAGGATGGTTCCCCAATGATGGTTGCCCCAGTGAGGCAGCTCCTGGTGGTATTCATGTCCTTGTGTATTCCCCTTCCCTTGAATGTGCCTTGCTTCTGATGCATAGAATACAGCAAAAATGAGGGGATATCACTTCCATGATTAGGTTAAAAAAGATTGTGACTTCCACTTTATTGCCTTCTCAGCTTGCATGCTTTGATAAAGCAAGCAGCCATGCTGGAAAGGCTCAATGACAAGGAACTGAGACCAGCCAATAGCCAATGAGGAACTGAGTTTTCAAGCCAACTTGAGTCCTGCCCACAATTATGTGAGTGAGCTTGGAAGTGGATCCTTTTGCAGTCAAGCTGGCACTTTGATAGCAGTCTGTAAAAAACCCTGAACCAGAGGATCCAATCAAGCCATACTCAGATTCCTGATCCACAGAAACTGTGAGATAATAAATGTTGTTTTAAGTCACTAAGTTTTGGAGTTATTTATTACATGACAATAGGTAATACACCAGGTGGATCTGATTGGCTTCAAAGTTCATGCTCTCCTCATTTTATAAAGGACAACAGCTGGGCTAAGTAGTTAAGTAGCCCCATCCTCCAGCAGTCCAGTGGATGCCCATTATTTTTAGGGTCAGCATCTCTGTTGGCTATGCTGGCTCAGTTTCTCTGGTCAAAATCTTCCTCAGAGTATTGCTCCAAATTTGGATGAACACTGGAAGGATCAAGTCTTCTTCATTGCATTTGCTCTTGCTTGCTATTGCATTTAGAGTGTTACTCTCTTATAGCAACTATTCCAGTGAAAGAAATCATTTGATAGCTAGGTTTACTTTTGGAGGGCAAAGACCCTGTTAGATTGACAGACCCTCCCTGGGTCTGGCAGGCAGATTTCCACGGTGCCAAGAGCTTGCAAAAGCTGAAACCTGAGCTGGGCTAATGAAGCCTTCATTAGAGGAGATCCTCTAATGGTGCTCAGCCCTGGCATCACATTAAAATCACCTGGGGAGCTTTTAAAACACAGGATTCCCGAGCTTTACCCCAAACCAATCAAATTAGAATTGCAGTGTGGAAGGGGTGTTGGATCTGTTCATTATACCATGTGTCTTCCTGTGTTCTGGTCTGGTCTTTCTCACTTCCTTACATGTTCCTTTGTCATCTTACCAGAAGTCCTAGCTTGAAATACCTATCTTCCCTCTATCCTTCATTCGGTAAATATTTACGGACTGATTTCTATATAACGGGTATTATTACAGCCATTGGGGATACAATGGCGTGCAAGGGAAAAAAGGTCTAGAAAAGAACTGAAGTCTCTAAACATTTTACTTTATTTATGCTCACTCAATTATTTTCCTTTTTTTTTCTTTTGCTGTAGTTGCTAATTAAAACATGCTTGCCTTGTGCTACGATCTTGTTAAATTATTACAGGTAGGGGCTCCTGTCAGTTGTAATGGATAGACTAAGAATTCGGATGGAAATTCTTCAATGAAAAGAATCTTCTTGTGTGGGAGGAGCAGAGGGCTTCAGTTACCTCCTCATATCGGTGAGGCGAAGGCCCGCCCACTCGGCGACAAGACTTTTTAGTGGGCGGAGCTGCCTAAATTCTTGCACGTTAGGAGAGGAAGGAAACCCCGCCTCTTACGTGCTTATGGGAGGCGGGGTCGGTGGACTGGGCGTGAGTTGATTGGCTGGGAGGCGGAGCGCCACGGGTTGGCTCTTTCCAGGCGCTCGTCGGGATCCCAGTGGAGCGAAAGGAGGGGGTAGTCCCGGTAGCTCCTACCTCCCAGAGATGGCGCCGCTGTGCCGCGCCCAGTCTCCTGTCTGCCCGCCCGTACTCACAGCTACTGGAAGCCCAGTCAGACGGTGAGAATTGAGCGGGTCCGAGGGAGCGGCGGGACGCTGCCTGCCACGGGGACCATGAGGAGCGGTCAGACCTGTGGGGCCGATAGCGTGAGCAGCCGCGGCACCTGCTGAGAGGAAAGAGGGTGCGGCGGCGCGGCTGGGGTGCGGCGGAGGCTCGCCGGTGCCTCGGCCATGTCGCTGCTCTGTGTACGCGGTGAGTGTGTGGACGGGGGGGGGGGGGGAAGGGGA